>NW_028125959.1:0-422990 GCF_965194825.1 Balaenoptera physalus | reverse complement strand
ACATCGAAAACATGCATGAGAAACCCAGAAGATGGTACACCGTGTGATGGGGAAAGGTTTCTAAAACGCACCTCATTTCTCATCTCCTTGTGCTCGGGTTCGCCATTCCAGCCACTTTACTAGCAATCTCCCTACTTGGAGCCTCAGCACCTTTAACCTCCTGTTCCGTACAGGTTGCAATTTGTCCTGAGGATGAACGGGAAGACGGGGAACCAATGAGAGACTAGCTCTTGGTGTTGGGACAGGCACAGGTCACTCTATTTTCCCATCAGGAAGAAGAATTAACCACAGGCTCAGCCTGACACCCGGAACCAGAACAGGGCCTGAAGCCATCCTGCGCTTTTGCGGCCAGCTCCCAAAAAAGCGACTTGTAAAATGGAGCTTCAGGGCACTGCAATTCACAAACCTGCAGAGTTATAAATGATAACTCTCGTCCACAAATATATTGAGGGAAGGCAAAGAAGAGGATTTGAAATCAAGGCAGAATTGCAGGAAACAGATTTCAGGACGTAGATTCGAATCCCCTTTAAAGCACATGAAAAGCGGCAAAACGTTGACAATGATGCCCTTGGCCAAAAAGGGCGTATGCGTTTTTTCCTGAATATATTCAGGAAAAAACGCATACGCCCTTTTTGGCCAACCAAGCAACCTGGAAAGGCAAATCAGCGCTACAAAGAAGTCTCGCTTCCCATCGGTCAAAAGGGCCATGCTGAAAAAAATGTCAAAACCAGAAATGCAGGACAGGCCATGGAGAAATGGGAGCCTTGCTACACTGATGGGCGGGATGTAAATCGCCAACAGCCACTCTGGAGAAGTGTACGGTGTGTCCTGAAACATCTAAAAAACACAGCTTAGAGAGCATAGGGCACTTCCACGCATGGGGGGATAAAGTGGGAAAATTGAAAATCAGCAAGACACAAGCACCCCAAAGTTTAGGGCTGCTCTGTTGACAAGGACCTCCACTTCATTCCACCTTAAATATCCCAGGAAAGCGAAAAATGGATCAAAAAGTTGTGGTCCTTATGTACAATGGAATATCACTCAGCCATGAAATCAATGTCATAAGGCTAGTAGCAGCATGATGAGTGGATTTAGGTAAGACGATTCTAAGTGAAATAAGTCACACAGAAAAGGACACTTCTCATAAGGTGTCACTTATAGAGGGAATGTAAAAACCGTTACACTTGAACTGAATTACAAAACAGAACAGAGTCACACATGCAGAAAACACACTATGGCTGCTTAACGGGAAAGGTGAGGTGGGGTGATACATAAAACAAGAGCTTCAAATTAGCTCAGATACCGTTCCATAAACCCAATATGTAATAGACAAGACCTACTCCTTGCTCAGAGAACTGGACTCAACACGCCCGATTCACCGCACAAGAATATATCTGACTAGTAATAATCTTAAAACCTATGTATTGATATCTCTCTGTTAGTGTGTCAAGTGGGTGTAAGGCGGCATAAACACAGCCGTGAAAAGCAGCTAAACCCCATTATAAAAATAAATTACTTTTAAAAACCCATGAAACAAAGACAGGGAAAGAGAGAGAAATTCTTACACAATTCGTTCAGGGGCTGTGATGCAACCTGGACTGACCATATCTAGACCCACAGCTGGATGAGACATAAGGGTGGACACTTTTGGGGCTGAGAGGTTTGGTGAGGTTGGGTGAGCAAACGCAGACCCTTTAAAGTAATACTGCGTGCTACCCATCGCATGGGTCCCAAATCTCCAGGTTCAAGGGCAACTTCCTACATCGAAAACATGCATGAGAAACCCAGAAGATGGTACACCGTGTGATGGGGATAGGTTTCTAAAACGTACCTCATTTCTCATCTCCTTGTGCTCGGGTTCGCCATTCCAGCCACTTTACTAGCAATCTCCCTACTTGGAGCCTCAGCACCTTTAACCTCCTGTTCCGTACAGGTTGCAATTTGTCCTGAGGATGAACGGGAAGACGGGGAACCAATGAGAGACTAGCTCTTGGTGTTGGGACAGGCACAGGTCACTCTATTTTCCCATCAGGAAGAAGAATTAACCACAGGCTCAGCCTGCCCCCCGGAAGCAGAACAGGGCCTGAAGCCATCCTGCGCTTTTGCGGCCAGCTCCCAAAAAAGCGACTTGTAAAATGGAGCTTCAGGGCACTGCAATTCACAAACCTGCAGAGTTATAAATGATAACTCTCGTCCACAAATATATTGAGGGAAGGCAAAGAAGAGGATTTGAAATCAAGGCAGAATTGCAGGAAACAGATTTCAGGAGGTAGATTCGAATCGCCTTTAAAGCACATGAAAAGCGGCAAAACGTTGACAATGATGCCCTTGGCCAAAAAGGGCGTATGCGTTTTTTCCTGAATATATTCAGGAAAAAACGCATACGCCCTTTTTGGCCAACCAAGCAACCTGGAAAGGCAAATCAGCGCTACAAAGAAGTCTCGCTTCCCATCGGTCAAAAGGGCCATGCTGAAAAAAGTGTCAAAACCAGAAATGCAGGACAGGCCATGGAGAAATGGGAGCCTTGCTACACTGATGGGCGGGATGTAAATCGCCAACAGCCACTCTGGAGAAGTGTACGGTGTGTCCTGAAACATCTAAAAAACACAGCTTAGAGAGCATAGGGCACTTCCACGCATGGGGGGATAAAGTGGGAAAATTGAAAATCAGCAAGACACAAGCACCCCAAAGTTTAGGGCTGCTCTGTTGACAAGGACCTCCACTTCATTCCACCTTAAATATCCCAGGAAAGCGAAAAATGGATCAAAAAGTTGTGGTCCTTATGTACAATGGAATATCACTCAGCCATGAAATCAATGTCATAAGGCTAGTAGCAGCATGATGAGTGGATTTAGGTAAGACGATTCTAAGTGAAATAAGTCACACAGAAAAGGACACTTCTCATAAGGTGTCACTTATAGAGGGAATGTAAAAACCGTTACACTTGAACTGAATTACAAAACAGAACAGAGTCACACATGCAGAAAACACACTATGGCTGCTTAACGGGAAAGGTGAGGTGGGGTGATACATAAAACAAGAGCTTCAAATTAGCTCAGATACCGTTCCATAAACCCAATATGTAATAGACAAGACCTACTCCTTGCTCAGAGAACTGGACTCAACACGCCCGATTCACCGCACAAGAATATATCTGACTACTAATAATCTTAAAACCTATGTATTGATATCTCTCTGTTAGTGTGTCAAGTGGCTGTAAGGCGGCATAAACACAGCCGTGAAAAGCAGCTAAACCCCATTATAAAAATAAATTACTTTTAAAAACCCATGAAACAAAGACAGGGAAAGAGAGAGAAATTCTTACACAATTCGTTCAGGGGCTGTGATGTAACCTGGACTGACCATATCTAGACCCACAGCTGGATGAGACATAAGGGTGGACACTCTTGGGGCTGAGAGGTTTGGTGAGGTTGGGTGAGCAAACGCAGACCCTTTAAAGTAATACTGCGTGCTACCCATCGCATGGGTCCCAAATCTCCAGGTTCAAGGGCAACTTCCTACATCGAAAACATGCATGAGAAACCCAGAAGATGGTACACCGTGTGATGGGGAAAGGTTTCTAAAACGCACCTCATTTCTCATCTCCTTGTGCTCGGGTTCGCCATTCCAGCCACTTTACTAGCAATCTCCCTACTTGGAGCCTCAGCACCTTTAACCTCCTGTTCCGTACAGGTTGCAATTTGTCCTGAGGATGAACGGGAAGACGGGGAACCAATGAGAGACTAGCTCTTGGTGTTGGGACAGGCACAGGTCACTCTATTTTCCCATCAGGAAGAAGAATTAACCACAGGCTCAGCCTGACCCCCGGAACCAGAACAGGGCCTGAAGCCATCCTGCGCTTTTGCGGCCAGCTCCCAAAAAAGCGACTTGTAAAATGGAGCTTCAGGGCACTGCAATTCACAAACCTGCAGAGTTATAAATAATAACTCTCGTCCACAAATATATTGAGGGAAGGCAAAGAAGAGGATTTGAAATCAAGGCAGAATTGCAGGAAACAGATTTCAGGACATAGATTCGAATCCCCTTTAAAGCACATGAAAAGCGGCAAAACGTTGACAATGATGCCCTTGGCCAAAAAGGGCGTATGCGTTTTTTCCTGAATATATTCAGGAAAAAACGCATACGCCCTTTTTGGCCAACCAAGCAACCTGGAAAGGCAAATCAGCGCTACAAAGAAGTCTCGCTTCCCATCGGTCAAAAGGGCCATGCTGAAAAAAATGTCAAAACCAGAAATGCAGGACAGGCCATGGAGAAATGGGAGCCTTGCTACACTGATGGGCGGGATGTAAATCGCCAACAGCCACTCTGGAGAAGTGTACGGTGTGTCCTGAAACATCTAAAAAACACAGCTTAGAGAGCATAGGGCACTTCCACGCATGGGGGGATAAAGTGGGAAAATTGAAAATCAGCAAGACACAAGCACCCCAAAGTTTAGGGCTGCTCTGTTGACAAGGACCTCCACTTCATTCCACCTTAAATATCCCAGGAAAGCGAAAAATGGATCAAAAAGTTGTGGTCCTTATGTACAATGGAATATCACTCAGCCATGAAATCAATGTCATAAGGCTAGTAGCAGCATGATGAGTGGATTTAGGTAAGACGATTCTAAGTGAAATAAGTCACACAGAAAAGGACACTTCTCATAAGGTGTCACTTATAGAGGGAATGTAAAAACCGTTACACTTGAACTGAATTACAAAACAGAACAGAGTCACACATGCAGAAAACACACTATGGCTGCTTAACGGGAAAGGTGAGGTGGGGTGATACATAAAACAAGAGCTTCAAATTAGCTCAGATACCGTTCCATAAACCCAATATGTAATAGACAAGACCTACTCCTTGCTCAGAGAACTGGACTCAACACGCCCGATTCACCGCACAAGAATATATCTGACTAGTAATAATCTTAAAACCTATGTATTGATATCTCTCTGTTAGTGTGTCAAGTGGGTGTAAGGCGGCATAAACACAGCCGTGAAAAGCAGCTAAACCCCATTATAAAAATAAATTACTTTTAAAAACCCATGAAACAAAGACAGGGAAAGAGAGAGAAATTCTTACACAATTCGTTCAGGGGCTGTGATGCAACCTGGACTGACCATATCTAGACCCACAGCTGGATGAGACATAAGGGTGGACACTCTTGGGGCTGAGAGGTTTGGTGAGGTTGGGTGAGCAAACGCAGACCCTTTAAAGTAATACTGCGTGCTACCCATCGCATGGGTCCCAAATCTCCAGGTTCAAGGGCAACTTCCTACATCGAAAACATGCATGAGAAACCCAGAAGATGGTACACCGTGTGATGGGGATAGGTTTCTAAAACGTACCTCATTTCTCATCTCCTTGTGCTCGGGTTCGCCATTCCAGCCACTTTACTAGCAATCTCCCTACTTGGAGCCTCAGCACCTTTAACCTCCTGTTCCGTACAGGTTGCAATTTGTCCTGAGGATGAACGGGAAGACGGGGAACCAATGAGAGACTAGCTCTTGGTGTTGGGACAGGCACAGGTCACTCTATTTTCCCATCAGGAAGAAGAATTAACCACAGGCTCAGCCTGCCCCCCGGAAGCAGAACAGGGCCTGAAGCCATCCTGCGCTTTTGCGGCCAGCTCCCAAAAAAGCGACTTGTAAAATGGAGCTTCAGGGCACTGCAATTCACAAACCTGCAGAGTTATAAATGATAACTCTCGTCCACAAATATATTGAGGGAAGGCAAAGAAGAGGATTTGAAATCAAGGCAGAATTGCAGGAAACAGATTTCAGGAGGTAGATTCGAATCGCCTTTAAAGCACATGAAAAGCGGCAAAACGTTGACAATGATGCCCTTGGCCAAAAAGGGCGTATGCGTTTTTTCCTGAATATATTCAGGAAAAAACGCATACGCCCTTTTTGGCCAACCAAGCAACCTGGAAAGGCAAATCAGCGCTACAAAGAAGTCTCGCTTCCCATCGGTCAAAAGGGCCATGCTGAAAAAAGTGTCAAAACCAGAAATGCAGGACAGGCCATGGAGAAATGGGAGCCTTGCTACACTGATGGGCGGGATGTAAATCGCCAACAGCCACTCTGGAGAAGTGTACGGTGTGTCCTGAAACATCTAAAAAACACAGCTTAGAGAGCATAGGGCACTTCCACGCATGGGGGGATAAAGTGGGAAAATTGAAAATCAGCAAGACACAAGCACCCCAAAGTTTAGGGCTGCTCTGTTGACAAGGACCTCCACTTCATTCCACCTTAAATATCCCAGGAAAGCGAAAAATGGATAAAAAAGTTGTGGTCCTTATGTACAATGGAATATCACTCAGCCATGAAATCAATGTCATAAGGCTAGTAGCAGCATGATGAGTGGATTTAGGTAAGACGATTCTAAGTGAAATAAGTCACACAGAAAAGGACACTTCTCATAAGGTGTCACTTATAGAGGGAATGTAAAAACCGTTACACTTGAACTGAATTACAAAACAGAACAGAGTCACACATGCAGAAAACACACTATGGCTGCTTAACGGGAAAGGTGAGGTGGGGTGATACATAAAACAAGAGCTTCAAATTAGCTCAGATACCGTTCCATAAACCCAATATGTAATAGACAAGACCTACTCCTTGCTCAGAGAACTGGACTCAACACGCCCGATTCACCGCACAAGAATATATCTGACTAGTAATAATCTTAAAACCTATGTATTGATATCTCTCTGTTAGTGTGTCAAGTGGGTGTAAGGCGGCATAAACACAGCCGTGAAAAGCAGCTAAACCCCATTATAAAAATAAATTACTTTTAAAAACCCATGAAACAAAGACAGGGAAAGAGAGAGAAATTCTTACACAATTCGTTCAGGGGCTGTGATGCAACCTGGACTGACCATATCTAGACCCACAGCTGGATGAGACATAAGGGTGGACACTCTTGGGGCTGAGAGGTTTGGTGAGGTTGGGTGAGCAAACGCAGACCCTTTAAAGTAATACTGCGTGCTACCCATCGCATGGGTCCCAAATCTCCAGGTTCAAGGGCAACTTCCTACATCGAAAACATGCATGAGAAACCCAGAAGATGGTACACCGTGTGATGGGGAAAGGTTTCTAAAACGCACCTCATTTCTCATCTCCTTGTGCTCGGGTTCGCCATTCCAGCCACTTTACTAGCAATCTCCCTACTTGGAGCCTCAGCACCTTTAACCTCCTGTTCCGTACAGGTTGCAATTTGTCCTGAGGATGAACGGGAAGACGGGGAACCAATGAGAGACTAGCTCTTGGTGTTGGGACAGGCACAGGTCACTCTATTTTCCCATCAGGAAGAAGAATTAACCACAGGCTCAGCCTGCCCCCCGGAACCAGAACAGGGCCTGAAGCCATCCTGCGCTTTTGCGGCCAGCTCCCAAAAAAGCGACTTGTAAAATGGAGCTTCAGGGCACTGCAATTCACAAACCTGCAGAGTTATAAATGATAACTCTCGTCCACAAATATATTGAGGGAAGGCAAAGAAGAGGATTTGAAATCAAGGCAGAATTGCAGGAAACAGATTTCAGGAGGTAGATTCGAATCGCCTTTAAAGCACATGAAAAGCGGCAAAACGTTGACAATGATGCCCTTGGCCAAAAAGGGCGTATGCGTTTTTTCCTGAATATATTCAGGAAAAAACGCATACGCCCTTTTTGGCCAACCAAGCAACCTGGAAAGGCAAATCAGCGCTACAAAGAAGTCTCGCTTCCCATCGGTCAAAAGGGCCATGCTGAAAAAAGTGTCAAAACCAGAAATGCAGGACAGGCCATGGAGAAATGGGAGCCTTGCTACACTGATGGGCGGGATGTAAATCGCCAACAGCCACTCTGGAGAAGTGTACGGTGTGTCCTGAAACATCTAAAAAACACAGCTTAGAGAGCATAGGGCACTTCCACGCATGGGGGGATAAAGTGGGAAAATTGAATATCAGCAAGACACAAGCACCCCAAAGTTTAGGGCTGCTCTGTTGACAAGGACCTCCACTTCATTCCACCTTAAATATCCCAGGAAAGCGAAAAATGGATCAAAAAGTTGTGGTCCTTATGTACAATGGAATATCACTCAGCCATGAAATCAATGTCATAAGGCTAGTAGCAGCATGATGAGTGGATTTAGGTAAGACGATTCTAAGTGAAATAAGTCACACAGAAAAGGACACTTCTCATAAGGTGTCACTTATAGAGGGAATGTAAAAACCGTTACACTTGAACTGAATTACAAAACAGAACAGAGTCACACATGCAGAAAACACACTATGGCTGCTTAACGGGAAAGGTGAGGTGGGGTGATACATAAAACAAGAGCTTCAAATTAGCTCAGATACCGTTCCATAAACCCAATATGTAATAGACAAGACCTACTCCTTGCTCAGAGAACTGGACTCAACACGCCCGATTCACCGCACAAGAATATATCTGACTAGTAATAATCTTAAAACCTATGTATTGATATCTTTCTGTTAGTGTGTCAAGTGGGTGTAAGGCGGCATAAACACAGCCGTGAAAAGCAGCTAAACCCCATTATAAAAATAAATTACTTTTAAAAACCCATGAAACAAAGACAGGGAAAGAGAGAGAAATTCTTACACAATTCGTTCAGGGGCTGTGATGCAACCTGGACTGACCATATCTAGACCCACAGCTGGATGAGACATAAGGGTGGACACTCTTGGGGCTGAGAGGTTTGGTGAGGTTGGGTGAGCAAACGCAGACCCTTTAAAGTAATACTGCGTGCTACCCATCGCATGGGTCCCAAATCTCCAGGTTCAAGGGCAACTTCCTACATCGAAAACATGCATGAGAAACCCAGAAGATGGTACACCGTGTGATGGGGAAAGGTTTCTAAAACGCACCTCATTTCTCATCTCCTTGTGCTCGGGTTCGCCATTCCAGCCACTTTACTAGCAATCTCCCTACTTGGAGCCTCAGCACCTTTAACCTCCTGTTCCGTACAGGTTGCAATTTGTCCTGAGGATGAACGGGAAGACGGGGAACCAATTAGAGACTAGCTCTTGGTGTTGGGACAGGCACAGGTCACTCTATTTTCCCATCAGGAAGAAGAATTAACCACAGGCTCAGCCTGCCCCCCGGAAGCAGAACAGGGCCTGAAGCCATCCTGCGCTTTTGCGGCCAGCTCCCAAAAAAGCGACTTGTAAAATGGAGCTTCAGGGCACTGCAATTCACAAACCTGCAGAGTTATAAATGATAACTCTCGTCCACAAATATATTGAGGGAAGGCAAAGAAGAGGATTTGAAATCAAGGCAGAATTGCAGGAAACAGATTTCAGGAGGTAGATTCGAATCGCCTTTAAAGCACATGAAAAGCGGCAAAACGTTGACAATGATGCCCTTGGCCAAAAAGGGCGTATGCGTTTTTTCCTGAATATATTCAGGAAAAAACGCATACGCCCTTTTTGGCCAACCAAGCAACCTGGAAAGGCAAATCAGCGCTACAAAGAAGTCTCGCTTCCCATCGGTCAAAAGGGCCATGCTGAAAAAAGTGTCAAAACCAGAAATGCAGGACAGGCCATGGAGAAATGGGAGCCTTGCTACACTGATGGGCGGGATGTAAATTGCCAACAGCCACTCTGGAGAAGTGTACGGTGTGTCCTGAAACATCTAAAAAACACAGCTTAGAGAGCATAGGGCACTTCCACGCATGGGGGGATAAAGTGGGAAAATTGAATATCAGCAAGACACAAGCACCCCAAAGTTTAGGGCTGCTCTGTTGACAAGGACCTCGACTTCATTCCACCTTAAATATCCCAGGAAAGCGAAAAATGGATCAAAAAGTTGTGGTCCTTATGTACAATGGAATATCACTCAGCCATGAAATCAATGTCATAAGGCTAGTAGCAGCATGATGAGTGGATTTAGGTAAGACGATTCTAAGTGAAATAAGTCACACAGAAAAGGACACTTCTCATAAGGTGTCACTTATAGAGGGAATGTAAAAACCGTTACACTTGAACTGAATTACAAAACAGAACAGAGTCACACATGCAGAAAACACACTATGGCTGCTTAACGGGAAAGGTGAGGTGGGGTGATACATAAAACAAGAGCTTCAAATTAGCTCAGATACCGTTCCATAAACCCAATATGTAATAGACAAGACCTACTCCTTGCTCAGAGAACTGGACTCAACACGCCCGATTCACCGCACAAGAATATATCTGACTAGTAATAATCTTAAAACCTATGTATTGATATCTCTCTGTTAGTGTGTCAAGTGGGTGTAAGGCGGCATAAACACAGCCGTGAAAAGCAGCTAAACCCCATTATAAAAATAAATTACTTTTAAAAACCCATGAAACAAAGACAGGGAAAGAGAGAGAAATTCTTACACAATTCGTTCAGGGGCTGTGATGCAACCTGGACTGACCATATCTAGACCCACAGCTGGATGAGACATAAGGGTGGACACTCTTGGGGCTGAGAGGTTTGGTGAGGTTGGGTGAGCAAACGCAGACCCTTTAAAGTAATACTGCGTGCTACCCATCGCATGGGTCCCAAATCTCCAGGTTCAAGGGCAACTTCCTACATCGAAAACATGCATGAGAAACCCAGAAGATGGTACACCGTGTGATGGGGAAAGGTTTCTAAAACGCACCTCATTTCTCATCTCCTTGTGCTCGGGTTCGCCATTCCAGCCACTTTACTAGCAATCTCCCTACTTGGAGCCTCAGCACCTTTAACCTCCTGTTCCGTACAGGTTGCAATTTGTCCTGAGGATGAACGGGAAGACGGGGAACCAATGAGAGACTAGCTCTTGGTGTTGGGACAGGCACAGGTCACTCTATTTTCCCATCAGGAAGAAGAATTAACCACAGGCTCAGCCTGCCCCCCGGAAGCAGAACAGGGCCTGAAGCCATCCTGCGCTTTTGCGGCCAGCTCCCAAAAAAGCGACTTGTAAAATGGAGCTTCAGGGCACTGCAATTCACAAACCTGCAGAGTTATAAATGATAACTCTCGTCCACAAATATATTGAGGGAAGGCAAAGAAGAGGATTTGAAATCAAGGCAGAATTGCAGGAAACAGATTTCAGGAGGTAGATTCGAATCGCCTTTAAAGCACATGAAAAGCGGCAAAACGTTGACAATGATGCCCTTGGCCAAAAAGGGCGTATGCGTTTTTTCCTGAATATATTCAGGAAAAAACGCATACGCCCTTTTTGGCCAACCAAGCAACCTGGAAAGGCAAATCAGCGCTACAAAGAAGTCTCGCTTCCCATCGGTCAAAAGGGCCATGCTGAAAAAAGTGTCAAAACCAGAAATGCAGGACAGGCCATGGAGAAATGGGAGCCTTGCTACACTGATGGGCGGGATGTAAATTGCCAACAGCCACTCTGGAGAAGTGTACGGTGTGTCCTGAAACATCTAAAAAACACAGCTTAGAGAGCATAGGGCACTTCCACGCATGGGGGGATAAAGTGGGAAAATTGAATATCAGCAAGACACAAGCACCCCAAAGTTTAGGGCTGCTCTGTTGACAAGGACCTCCACTTCATTCCACCTTAAATATCCCAGGAAAGCGAAAAATGGATCAAAAAGTTGTGGTCCTTATGTACAATGGAATATCACTCAGCCATGAAATCAATGTCATAAGGCTAGTAGCAGCATGATGAGTGGATTTAGGTAAGACGATTCTAAGTGAAATAAGTCACACAGAAAAGGACACTTCTCATAAGGTGTCACTTATAGAGGGAATGTAAAAACCGTTACACTTGAACTGAATTACAAAACAGAACAGAGTCACACATGCAGAAAACACACTATGGCTGCTTAACGGGAAAGGTGAGGTGGGGTGATACATAAAACAAGAGCTTCAAATTAGCTCAGATACCGTTCCATCAACCCAATATGTAATAGACAAGACCTACTCCTTGCTCAGAGAACTGGACTCAACACGCCCGATTCACCGCACAAGAATATATCTGACTAGTAATAATCTTAAAACCTATGTATTGATATCTCTCTGTTAGTGTGTCAAGTGGGTGTAAGGCGGCATAAACACAGCCGTGAAAAGCAGCTAAACCCCATTATAAAAATAAATTACTTTTAAAAACCCATGAAACAAAGACAGGGAAAGAGAGAGAAATTCTTACACAATTCGTTCAGGGGCTGTGATGCAACCTGGACTGACCATATCTAGACCCACAGCTGGATGAGACATAAGGGTGGACACTCTTGGGGCTGAGAGGTTTGGTGAGGTTGGGTGAGCAAACGCAGACCCTTTAAAGTAATACTGCGTGCTACCCATCGCATGGGTCCCAAATCTCCAGGTTCAAGGGCAACTTCCTACATCGAAAACATGCATGAGAAACCCAGAAGATGGTACACCGTGTGATGGGGAAAGGTTTCTAAAACGCACCTCATTTCTCATCTCCTTGTGCTCGGGTTCGCCATTCCAGCCACTTTACTAGCAATCTCCCTACTTGGAGCCTCAGCACCTTTAACCTCCTGTTCCGTACAGGTTGCAATTTGTCCTGAGGATGAACGGGAAGACGGGGAACCAATGAGAGACTAGCTCTTGGTGTTGGGACAGGCACAGGTCACTCTAATTTCCCATCAGGAAGAAGAATTAACCACAGGCTCAGCCTGCCCCCCGGAACCAGAACAGGGCCTGAAGCCATCCTGCGCTTTTGCGGCCAGCTCCCAAAAAAGCGACTTGTAAAATGGAGCTTCAGGGCACTGCAATTCACAAACCTGCAGAGTTATAAATGATAACTCTCGTCCACAAATATATTGAGGGAAGGCAAAGAAGAGGATTTGAAATCAAGGCAGAATTGCAGGAAACAGATTTCAGGAGGTAGATTCGAATCGCCTTTAAAGCACATGAAAAGCGGCAAAACGTTGACAATGATGCCCTTGGCCAAAAAGGGCGTATGCGTTTTTTCCTGAATATATTCAGGAAAAAACGCATACGCCCTTTTTGGCCAACCAAGCAACCTGGAAAGGCAAATCAGCGCTACAAAGAAGTCTCGCTTCCCATCGGTCAAAAGGGCCATGCTGAAAAAAGTTTCAAAACCAGAAATGCAGGACAGGCCATGGAGAAATGGGAGCCTTGCTACACTGATGGGCGGGATGTAAATTGCCAACAGCCACTCTGGAGAAGTGTACGGTGTGTCCTGAAACATCTAAAAAACACAGCTTAGAGAGCATAGGGCACTTCCACGCATGGGGGGATAAAGTGGGAAAATTGAATATCAGCAAGACACAAGCACCCCAAAGTTTAGGGCTGCTCTGTTGACAAGGACCTCCACTTCATTCCACCTTAAATATCCCAGGAAAGCGAAAAATGGATAAAAAAGTTGTGGTCCTTATGTACAATGGAATATCACTCAGCCATGAAATCAATGTCATAAGGCTAGTAGCAGCATGATGAGTGGATTTAGGTAAGACGATTCTAAGTGAAATAAGTCACACAGAAAAGGACACTTCTCATAAGGTGTCACTCATAGAGGGAATGTAAAAACCGTTACACTTGAACTGAATTACAAAACAGAACAGAGTCACACATGCAGAAAACACACTATGGCTGCTTAACGGGAAAGGTGAGGTGGGGTGATACATAAAACAAGAGCTTCAAATTAGCTCAGATACCGTTCCATCAACCCAATATGTAATAGACAAGACCTACTCCTTGCTCAGAGAACTGGACTCAACACGCCCGATTCACCGCACAAGAATATATCTGACTAGTAATAATCTTAAAACCTATGTATTGATATCTCTCTGTTAGTGTGTCAAGTGGGTGTAAGGCGGCATAAACACAGCCGTGAAAAGCAGCTAAACCCCATTATAAAAATAAATTACTTTTAAAAACCCATGAAACAAAGACAGGGAAAGAGAGAGAAATTCTTACACAATTCGTTCAGGGGCTGTGATGCAACCTGGACTGACCATATCTAGACCCACAGCTGGATGAGACATAAGGGTGGACACTCTTGGGGCTGAGAGGTTTGGTGAGGTTGGGTGAGCAAACGCAGACCCTTTAAAGTAATACTGCGTGCTACCCATCGCATGGGTCCCAAATCTCCAGGTTCAAGGGCAACTTCCTACATCGAAAACATGCATGAGAAACCCAGAAGATGGTACACCGTGTGATGGGGAAAGGTTTCTAAAACGCACCTCATTTCTCATCTCCTTGTGCTCGGGTTCGCCATTCCAGCCACTTTACTAGCAATCTCCCTACTTGGAGCCTCAGCACCTTTAACCTCCTGTTCCGTACAGGTTGCAATTTGTCCTGAGGATGAACGGGAAGACGGGGAACCAATGAGAGACTAGCTCTTGGTGTTGGGACAGGCACAGGTCACTCTATTTTCCCATCAGGAAGAAGAATTAACCACAGGCTCAGCCTGCCCCCCGGAACCAGAACAGGGCCTGAAGCCATCCTGCGCTTTTGCGGCCAGCTCCCAAAAAAGCGACTTGTAAAATGGAGCTTCAGGGCACTGCAATTCACAAACCTGCAGAGTTATAAATGATAACTCTCGTCCACAAATATATTGAGGGAAGGCAAAGAAGAGGATTTGAAATCAAGGCAGAATTGCAGGAAACAGATTTCAGGAGGTAGATTCGAATCGCCTTTAAAGCACATGAAAAGCGGCAAAACGTTGACAATGATGCCCTTGGCCAAAAAGGGCGTATGCGTTTTTTCCTGAATATATTCAGGAAAAAACGCATACGCCCTTTTTGGCCAACCAAGCAACCTGGAAAGGCAAATCAGCGCTACAAAGAAGTCTCGCTTCCCATCGGTCAAAAGGGCCATGCTGAAAAAAGTGTCAAAACCAGAAATGCAGGACAGGCCATGGAGAAATGGGAGCCTTGCTACACTGATGGGCGGGATGTAAATTGCCAACAGCCACTCTGGAGAAGTGTACGGTGTGTCCTGAAACATCTAAAAAACACAGCTTAGAGAGCATAGGGCACTTCCACGCATGGGGGGATAAAGTGGGAAAATTGAATATCAGCAAGACACAAGCACCCCAAAGTTTAGGGCTGCTCTGTTGACAAGGACCTCCACTTCATTCCACCTTAAATATCCCAGGAAAGCGAAAAATGGATCAAAAAGTTGTGGTCCTTATGTACAATGGAATATCACTCAGCCATGAAATCAATGTCATAAGGCTAGTAGCAGCATGATGAGTGGATTTAGGTAAGACGATTCTAAGTGAAATAAGTCACACAGAAAAGGACACTTCTCATAAGGTGTCACTTATAGAGGGAATGTAAAAACCGTTACACTTGAACTGAATTACAAAACAGAACAGAGTCACACATGCAGAAAACACACTATGGCTGCTTAACGGGAAAGGTGAGGTGGGGTGATACATAAAACAAGAGCTTCAAATTAGCTCAGATACCGTTCCATCAACCCAATATGTAATAGACAAGACCTACTCCTTGCTCAGAGAACTGGACTCAACACGCCCGATTCACCGCACAAGAATATATCTGACTAGTAATAATCTTAAAACCTATGTATTGATATCTCTCTGTTAGTGTGTCAAGTGGGTGTAAGGCGGCATAAACACAGCCGTGAAAAGCAGCTAAACCCCATTATAAAAATAAATTACTTTTAAAAACCCATGAAACAAAGACAGGGAAAGAGAGAGAAATTCTTACACAATTCGTTCAGGGGCTGTGATGCAACCTGGACTGACCATATCTAGACCCACAGCTGGATGAGACATAAGGGTGGACACTCTTGGGGCTGAGAGGTTTGGTGAGGTTGGGTGAGCAAACGCAGACCCTTTAAAGTAATACTGCGTGCTACCCATCGCATGGGTCCCAAATCTCCAGGTTCAAGGGCAACTTCCTACATCGAAAACATGCATGAGAAACCCAGAAGATGGTACACCGTGTGATGGGGAAAGGTTTCTAAAACGCACCTCATTTCTCATCTCCTTGTGCTCGGGTTCGCCATTCCAGCCACTTTACTAGCAATCTCCCTACTTGGAGCCTCAGCACCTTTAACCTCCTGTTCCGTACAGGTTGCAATTTGTCCTGAGGATGAACGGGAAGACGGGGAACCAATGAGAGACTAGCTCTTGGTGTTGGGACAGGCACAGGTCACTCTATTTTCCCATCAGGAAGAAGAATTAACCACAGGCTCAGCCTGCCCCCCGGAACCAGAACAGGGCCTGAAGCCATCCTGCGCTTTTGCGGCCAGCTCCCAAAAAAGCGACTTGTAAAATGGAGCTTCAGGGCACTGCAATTCACAAACCTGCAGAGTTATAAATGATAACTCTCGTCCACAAATATATTGAGGGAAGGCAAAGAAGAGGATTTGAAATCAAGGCAGAATTGCAGGAAACAGATTTCAGGAGGTAGATTCGAATCGCCTTTAAAGCACATGAAAAGCGGCAAAACGTTGACAATGATGCCCTTGGCCAAAAAGGGCGTATGCGTTTTTTCCTGAATATATTCAGGAAAAAACGCATACGCCCTTTTTGGCCAACCAAGCAACCTGGAAAGGCAAATCAGCGCTACAAAGAAGTCTCGCTTCCCATCGGTCAAAAGGGCCATGCTGAAAAAAGTGTCAAAACCAGAAATGCAGGACAGGCCATGGAGAAATGGGAGCCTTGCTACACTGATGGGCGGGATGTAAATTGCCAACAGCCACTCTGGAGAAGTGTACGGTGTGTCCTGAAACATCTAAAAAACACAGCTTAGAGAGCATAGGGCACTTCCACGCATGGGGGGATAAAGTGGGAAAATTGAAAATCAGCAAGACACAAGCACCCCAAAGTTTAGGGCTGCTCTGTTGACAAGGACCTCCACTTCATTCCACCTTAAATATCCCAGGAAAGCGAAAAATGGATCAAAAAGTTGTGGTCCTTATGTACAATGGAATATCACTCAGCCATGAAATCAATGTCATAAGGCTAGTAGCAGCATGATGAGTGGATTTAGGTAAGACGATTCTAAGTGAAATAAGTCACACAGAAAAGGACACTTCTCATAAGGTGTCACTTATAGAGGGAATGTAAAAACCGTTACACTTGAACTGAATTACAAAACAGAACAGAGTCACACATGCAGAAAACACACTATGGCTGCTTAACGGGAAAGGTGAGGTGGGGTGATACATGAAACAAGAGCTTCAAATTAGCTCAGATACCGTTCCATCAACCCAATATGTAATAGACAAGACCTACTCCTTGCTCAGAGAACTGGACTCAACACGCCCGATTCACCGCACAAGAATATATCTGACTAGTAATAATCTTAAAACCTATGTATTGATATCTCTCTGTTAGTGTGTCAAGTGGGTGTAAGGCGGCATAAACACAGCCGTGAAAAGCAGCTAAACCCCATTATAAAAATAAATTACTTTTAAAAACCCATGAAACAAAGACAGGGAAAGAGAGAGAAATTCTTACACAATTCGTTCAGGGGCTGTGATGCAACCTGGACTGACCATATCTAGACCCACAGCTGGATGAGACATAAGGGTGGACACTCTTGGGGCTGAGAGGTTTGGTGAGGTTGGGTGAGCAAACGCAGACCCTTTAAAGTAATACTGCGTGCTACCCATCGCATGGGTCCCAAATCTCCAGGTTCAAGGGCAACTTCCTACATCGAAAACATGCATGAGAAACCCAGAAGATGGTACACCGTGTGATGGGGAAAGGTTTCTAAAACGCACCTCATTTCTCATCTCCTTGTGCTCGGGTTCGCCATTCCAGCCACTTTACTAGCAATCTCCCTACTTGGAGCCTCAGCACCTTTAACCTCCTGTTCCGTACAGGTTGCAATTTGTCCTGAGGATGAACGGGAAGACGGGGAACCAATGAGAGACTAGCTCTTGGTGTTGGGACAGGCACAGGTCACTCTAATTTCCCATCAGGAAGAAGAATTAACCACAGGCTCAGCCTGCCCCCCGGAACCAGAACAGGGCCTGAAGCCATCCTGCGCTTTTGCGGCCAGCTCCCAAAAAAGCGACTTGTAAAATGGAGCTTCAGGGCACTGCAATTCACAAACCTGCAGAGTTATAAATGATAACTCTCGTCCACAAATATATTGAGGGAAGGCAAAGAAGAGGATTTGAAATCAAGGCAGAATTGCAGGAAACAGATTTCAGGAGGTAGATTCGAATCGCCTTTAAAGCACATGAAAAGCGGCAAAACGTTGACAATGATGCCCTTGGCCAAAAAGGGCGTATGCGTTTTTTCCTGAATATATTCAGGAAAAAACGCATACGCCCTTTTTGGCCAACCAAGCAACCTGGAAAGGCAAATCAGCGCTACAAAGAAGTCTCGCTTCCCATCGGTCAAAAGGGCCATGCTGAAAAAAGTGTCAAAACCAGAAATGCAGGACAGGCCATGGAGAAATGGGAGCCTTGCTACACTGATGGGTGGGATGTAAATTGCCAACAGCCACTCTGGAGAAGTGTACGGTGTGTCCTGAAACATCTAAAAAACACAGCTTAGAGAGCATAGGGCACTTCCACGCATGGGGGGATAAAGTGGGAAAATTGAAAATCAGCAAGACACAAGCACCCCAAAGTTTAGGGCTGCTCTGTTGACAAGGACCTCCACTTCATTCCACCTTAAATATCCCAGGAAAGCGAAAAATGGATCAAAAAGTTGTGGTCCTTATGTACAATGGAATATCACTCAGCCATGAAATCAATGTCATAAGGCTAGTAGCAGCATGATGAGTGGATTTAGGTAAGACGATTCTAAGTGAAATAAGTCACACAGAAAAGGACACTTCTCATAAGGTGTCACTTATAGAGGGAATGTAAAAACCGTTACACTTGAACTGAATTACAAAACAGAACAGAGTCACACATGCAGAAAACACACTATGGCTGCTTAACGGGAAAGGTGAGGTGGGGTGATACATGAAACAAGAGCTTCAAATTAGCTCAGATACCGTTCCATCAACCCAATATGTAATAGACAAGACCTACTCCTTGCTCAGAGAACTGGACTCAACACGCCCGATTCACCGCACAAGAATATATCTGACTAGTAATAATCTTAAAACCTATGTATTGATATCTCTCTGTTAGTGTGTCAAGTGGGTGTAAGGCGGCATAAACACAGCCGTGAAAAGCAGCTAAACCCCATTATAAAAATAAATTACTTTTAAAAACCCATGAAACAAAGACAGGGAAAGAGAGAGAAATTCTTACACAATTCGTTCAGGGGCTGTGATGCAACCTGGACTGACCATATCTAGACCCACAGCTGGATGAGACATAAGGGTGGACACTCTTGGGGCTGAGAGGTTTGGTGAGGTTGGGTGAGCAAACGCAGACCCTTTAAAGTAATACTGCGTGCTACCCATCGCATGGGTCCCAAATCTCCAGGTTCAAGGGCAACTTCCTACATCGAAAACATGCATGAGAAACCCAGAAGATGGTACACCGTGTGATGGGGAAAGGTTTCTAAAACGCACCTCATTTCTCATCTCCTTGTGCTCGGGTTCGCCATTCCAGCCACTTTACTAGCAATCTCCCTACTTGGAGCCTCAGCACCTTTAACCTCCTGTTCCGTACAGGTTGCAATTTGTCCTGAGGATGAACGGGAAGACGGGGAACCAATGAGAGACTAGCTCTTGGTGTTGGGACAGGCACAGGTCACTCTAATTTCCCATCAGGAAGAAGAATTAACCACAGGCTCAGCCTGCCCCCCGGAACCAGAACAGGGCCTGAAGCCATCCTGCGCTTTTGCGGCCAGCTCCCAAAAAAGCGACTTGTAAAATGGAGCTTCAGGGCACTGCAATTCACAAACCTGCAGAGTTATAAATGATAACTCTCGTCCACAAATATATTGAGGGAAGGCAAAGAAGAGGATTTGAAATCAAGGCAGAATTGCAGGAAACAGATTTCAGGAGGTAGATTCGAATCGCCTTTAAAGCACATGAAAAGCGGCAAAACGTTGACAATGATGCCCTTGGCCAAAAAGGGCGTATGCGTTTTTTCCTGAATATATTCAGGAAAAAACGCATACGCCCTTTTTGGCCAACCAAGCAACCTGGAAAGGCAAATCAGCGCTACAAAGAAGTCTCGCTTCCCATCGGTCAAAAGGGCCATGCTGAAAAAAGTGTCAAAACCAGAAATGCAGGACAGGCCATGGAGAAATGGGAGCCTTGCTACACTGATGGGTGGGATGTAAATTGCCAACAGCCACTCTGGAGAAGTGTACGGTGTGTCCTGAAACATCTAAAAAACACAGCTTAGAGAGCATAGGGCACTTCCACGCATGGGGGGATAAAGTGGGAAAATTGAAAATCAGCAAGACACAAGCACCCCAAAGTTTAGGGCTGCTCTGTTGACAAGGACCTCCACTTCATTCCACCTTAAATATCCCAGGAAAGCGAAAAATGGATAAAAAAGTTGTGGTCCTTATGTACAATGGAATATCACTCAGCCATGAAATCAATGTCATAAGGCTAGTAGCAGCATGATGAGTGGATTTAGGTAAGACGATTCTAAGTGAAATAAGTCACACAGAAAAGGACACTTCTCATAAGGTGTCACTTATAGAGGGAATGTAAAAACCGTTACACTTGAACTGAATTACAAAACAGAACAGAGTCACACATGCAGAAAACACACTATGGCTGCTTAACGGGAAAGGTGAGGTGGGGTGATACATAAAACAAGAGCTTCAAATTAGCTCAGATACCGTTCCATCAACCCAATATGTAATAGACAAGACCTACTCCTTGCTCAGAGAACTGGACTCAACACGCCCGATTCACCGCACAAGAATATATCTGACTAGTAATAATCTTAAAACCTATGTATTGATATCTCTCTGTTAGTGTGTCAAGTGGGTGTAAGGCGGCATAAACACAGCCGTGAAAAGCAGCTAAACCCCATTATAAAAATAAATTACTTTTAAAAACCCATGAAACAAAGACAGGGAAAGAGAGAGAAATTCTTACACAATTCGTTCAGGGGCTGTGATGCAACCTGGACTGACCATATCTAGACCCACAGCTGGATGAGACATAAGGGTGGACACTCTTGGGGCTGAGAGGTTTGGTGAGGTTGGGTGAGCAAACGCAGACCCTTTAAAGTAATACTGCGTGCTACCCATCGCATGGGTCCCAAATCTCCAGGTTCAAGGGCAACTTCCTACATCGAAAACATGCATGAGAAACCCAGAAGATGGTACACCGTGTGATGGGGAAAGGTTTCTAAAACGCACCTCATTTCTCATCTCCTTGTGCTCGGGTTCGCCATTCCAGCCACTTTACTAGCAATCTCCCTACTTGGAGCCTCAGCACCTTTAACCTCCTGTTCCGTACAGGTTGCAATTTGTCCTGAGGATGAACGGGAAGACGGGGAACCAATGAGAGACTAGCTCTTGGTGTTGGGACAGGCACAGGTCACTCTATTTTCCCATCAGGAAGAAGAATTAACCACAGGCTCAGCCTGCCCCCCGGAACCAGAACAGGGCCTGAAGCCATCCTGCGCTTTTGCGGCCAGCTCCCAAAAAAGCGACTTGTAAAATGGAGCTTCAGGGCACTGCAATTCACAAACCTGCAGAGTTATAAATGATAACTCTCGTCCACAAATATATTGAGGGAAGGCAAAGAAGAGGATTTGAAATCAAGGCAGAATTGCAGGAAACAGATTTCAGGAGGTAGATTCGAATCGCCTTTAAAGCACATGAAAAGTGGCAAAACGTTGAAAATGATGCCCTTGGCCAAAAAGGGCGTATGCGTTTTTTCCTGAATATATTCAGGAAAAAACGCATACGCCCTTTTTGGCCAACCAAGCAACCTGGAAAGGCAAATCAGCGCTACAAAGAAGTCTCGCTTCCCATCGGTCAAAAGGGCCATGCTGAAAAAAGTGTCAAAACCAGAAATGCAGGACAGGCCATGGAGAAATGGGAGCCTTGCTACACTGATGGGTGGGATGTAAATTGCCAACAGCCACTCTGGAGAAGTGTACGGTGTGTCCTGAAACATCTAAAAAACACAGCTTAGAGAGCATAGGGCACTTCCACGCATGGGGGGATAAAGTGGGAAAATTGAAAATCAGCAAGACACAAGCACCCCAAAGTTTAGGGCTGCTCTGTTGACAAGGACCTCCACTTCATTCCACCTTAAATATCCCAGGAAAGCGAAAAATGGATAAAAAAGTTGTGGTCCTTATGTACAATGGAATATCACTCAGCCATGAAATCAATGTCATAAGGCTAGTAGCAGCATGATGAGTGGATTTAGGTAAGACGATTCTAAGTGAAATAAGTCACACAGAAAAGGACACTTCTCATAAGGTGTCACTTATAGAGGGAATGTAAAAACCGTTACACTTGAACTGAATTACAAAACAGAACAGAGTCACACATGCAGACAACACACTATGGCTGCTTAACGGAAAAGGTGAGGTGGGGTGATACATAAAACAAGAGCTTCAAATTAGCTCAGATACCGTTCCATAAACCCAATATGTAATAGACAAGACCTACTCCTTGCTCAGAGAACTGGACTCAACACGCCCGATTCACCGCACAAGAATATATCTGACTAGTAATAATCTTAAAACCTATGTATTGATATCTCTCTGTTAGTGTGTCAAGTGGGTGTAAGGCGGCATAAACACAGCCGTGAAAAGCAGCTAAACCCCATTATAAAAATAAATTACTTTTAAAAACCCATGAAACAAAGACAGGGAAAGAGAGAGAAATTCTTACACAATTCGTTCAGGGGCTGTGATGCAACCTGGACTGACCATATCTAGACCCACAGCTGGATGAGACATAAGGGTGGACACTCTTGGGGCTGAGAGGTTTGGTGAGGTTGGGTGAGCAAACGCAGACCCTTTAAAGTAATACTGCGTGCTACCCATCGCATGGGTCCCAAATCTCCAGGTTCAAGGGCAACTTCCTACATCGAAAACATGCATGAGAAACCCAGAAGATGGTACACCGTGTGATGGGGAAAGGTTTCTAAAACGCACCTCATTTCTCATCTCCTTGTGCTCGTGTTCGCCATTCCAGCCACTTTACTAGCAATCTCCCTACTTGGAGCATCAGCACCTTTAACCTCCTGTTCCGTACAGGTTGCAATTTGTCCTGAGGATGAACGGGATGACGGGAAACCAATGAGAGACTAGCTCTTGGTGTTGGGACAGGCACAGGTCACTCTATTTTCCCATCAGGAAGAAGAATTAACCACAGGCTCAGCCTGCCCCCCGGAACCAGAACAGGGCCTGAAGCCATCCTGCACTTTTGCGGCCAGCTCCCAAAAAAGCGACTTGTAAAATGGAGCTTCAGGGCACTGCAATTCACAAACCTGCAGAGTTATAAATGATAACTCTCGTCCACAAATATATTGAGGGAAGGCAAAGAAGAGGATTTGAAATCAAGGCAGAATTGCAGGAAACAGATTTCAGGAGGTAGATTCGAATCGCCTTTAAAGCACATGAAAAGCGGCAAAACGTTGACAATGATGCCCTTGGCCAAAAAGGGCGTATGCGTTTTTTCCTGAATATATTCAGGAAAAAACGCATACGCCCTTTTTGGCCAACCAAGCAACCTGGAAAGGCAAATCAGCGCTACAAAGAAGTCTCGCTTCCCATCGGTCAAAAGGGCCATGCTGAAAAAAGTGTCAAAACCAGAAATGCAGGACAGGCCATGGAGAAATGGGAGCCTTGCTACACTGATGGGCGGGATGTAAATTGCCAACAGCCACTCTGGAGAAGTGTACGGTGTGTCCTGAAACATCTAAAAAACACAGCTTAGAGAGCATAGGGCACTTCCACGCATGGGGGGATAAAGTGGGAAAATTGAAAATCAGCAAGACACAAGCACCCCAAAGTTTAGGGCTGCTCTGTTGACAAGGACCTCCACTTCATTCCACCTTAAATATCCCAGGAAAGCGAAAAATGGATCAAAAAGTTGTGGTCCTTATGTACAATGGAATATCACTCAGCCATGAAATCAATGTCATAAGGCTAGTAGCAGCATGATGAGTGGATTTAGGTAAGACGATTCTAAGTGAAATAAGTCACACAGAAAAGGACACTTCTCATAAGGTGTCACTTATAGAGGGAATGTAAAAACCGTTACACTTGAACTGAATTACAAAACAGAACAGAGTCACACATGCAGAAAACACACTATGGCTGCTTAACGGGAAAGGTGAGGTGGGGTGATACATGAAACAAGAGCTTCAAATTAGCTCAGATACCGTTCCATCAACCCAATATGTAATAGACAAGACCTACTCCTTGCTCAGAGAACTGGACTCAACACGCCCGATTCACCGCACAAGAATATATCTGACTAGTAATAATCTTAAAACCTATGTATTGATATCTCTCTGTTAGTGTGTCAAGTGGGTGTAAGGCGGCATAAACACAGCCGTGAAAAGCAGCTAAACCCCATTATAAAAATAAATTACTTTTAAAAACCCATGAAACAAAGACAGGGAAAGAGAGAGAAATTCTTACACAATTCGTTCAGGGGCTGTGATGCAACCTGGACTGACCATATCTAGACCCACAGCTGGATGAGACATAAGGGTGGACACTCTTGGGGCTGAGAGGTTTGGTGAGGTTGGGTGAGCAAACGCAGACCCTTTAAAGTAATACTGCGTGCTACCCATCGCATGGGTCCCAAATCTCCAGGTTCAAGGGCAACTTCCTACATCGAAAACATGCATGAGAAACCCAGAAGATGGTACACCGTGTGATGGGGAAAGGTTTCTAAAACGCACCTCATTTCTCATCTCCTTGTGCTCGGGTTCGCCATTCCAGCCACTTTACTAGCAATCTCCCTACTTGGAGCCTCAGCACCTTTAACCTCCTGTTCCGTACAGGTTGCAATTTGTCCTGAGGATGAACGGGAAGACGGGGAACCAATGAGAGACTAGCTCTTGGTGTTGGGACAGGCACAGGTCACTCTATTTTCCCATCAGGAAGAAGAATTAACCACAGGCTCAGCCTGCCCCCCGGAACCAGAACAGGGCCTGAAGCCATCCTGCGCTTTTGCGGCCAGCTCCCAAAAAAGCGACTTGTAAAATGGAGCTTCAGGGCACTGCAATTCACAAACCTGCAGAGTTATAAATGATAACTCTCGTCCACAAATATATTGAGGGAAGGCAAAGAAGAGGATTTGAAATCAAGGCAGAATTGCAGGAAACAGATTTCAGGAGGTAGATTCGAATCGCCTTTAAAGCACATGAAAAGCGGCAAAACGTTGACAATGATGCCCTTGGCCAAAAAGGGCGTATGCGTTTTTTCCTGAATATATTCAGGAAAAAACGCATACGCCCTTTTTGGCCAACCAAGCAACCTGGAAAGGCAAATCAGCGCTACAAAGAAGTCTCGCTTCCCATCGGTCAAAAGGGCCATGCTGAAAAAAGTGTCAAAACCAGAAATGCAGGACAGGCCATGGAGAAATGGGAGCCTTGCTACACTGATGGGTGGGATGTAAATTGCCAACAGCCACTCTGGAGAAGTGTACGGTGTGTCCTGAAACATCTAAAAAACACAGCTTAGAGAGCATAGGGCACTTCCACGCATGGGGGGATAAAGTGGGAAAATTGAAAATCAGCAAGACACAAGCACCCCAAAGTTTAGGGCTGCTCTGTTGACAAGGACCTCGACTTCATTCCACCTTAAATATCCCAGGAAAGCGAAAAATGGATAAAAAAGTTGTGGTCCTTATGTACAATGGAATATCACTCAGCCATGAAATCAATGTCATAAGGCTAGTAGCAGCATGATGAGTGGATTTAGGTAAGACGATTCTAAGTGAAATAAGTCACACAGAAAAGGACACTTCTCATAAGGTGTCACTTATAGAGGGAATGTAAAAACCGTTACACTTGAACTGAATTACAAAACAGAACAGAGTCACACATGCAGAAAACACACTATGGCTGCTTAACGGGAAAGGTGAGGTGGGGTGATACATAAAACAAGAGCTTCAAATTAGCTCAGATACCGTTCCATCAACCCAATATGTAATAGACAAGACCTACTCCTTGCTCAGAGAACTGGACTCAACACGCCCGATTCACCGCACAAGAATATATCTGACTAGTAATAATCTTAAAACCTATGTATTGATATCTCTCTGTTAGTGTGTCAAGTGGGTGTAAGGCGGCATAAACACAGCCGTGAAAAGCAGCTAAACCCCATTATAAAAATAAATTACTTTTAAAAACCCATGAAACAAAGACAGGGAAAGAGAGAGAAATTCTTACACAATTCGTTCAGGGGCTGTGATGCAACCTGGACTGACCATATCTAGACCCACAGCTGGATGAGACATAAGGGTGGACACTCTTGGGGCTGAGAGGTTTGGTGAGGTTGGGTGAGCAAACGCAGACCCTTTAAAGTAATACTGCGTGCTACCCATCGCATGGGTCCCAAATCTCCAGGTTCAAGGGCAACTTCCTACATCGAAAACATGCATGAGAAACCCAGAAGATGGTACACCGTGTGATGGGGAAAGGTTTCTAAAACGCACCTCATTTCTCATCTCCTTGTGCTCGGGTTCGCCATTCCAGCCACTTTACTAGCAATCTCCCTACTTGGAGCCTCAGCACCTTTAACCTCCTGTTCCGTACAGGTTGCAATTTGTCCTGAGGATGAACGGGAAGACGGGGAACCAATGAGAGACTAGCTCTTGGTGTTGGGACAGGCACAGGTCACTCTATTTTCCCATCAGGAAGAAGAATTAACCACAGGCTCAGCCTGCCCCCCGGAACCAGAACAGGGCCTGAAGCCATCCTGCGCTTTTGCGGCCAGCTCCCAAAAAAGCGACTTGTAAAATGGAGCTTCAGGGCACTGCAATTCACAAACCTGCAGAGTTATAAATGATAACTCTCGTCCACAAATATATTGAGGGAAGGCAAAGAAGAGGATTTGAAATCAAGGCAGAATTGCAGGAAACAGATTTCAGGAGGTAGATTCGAATCGCCTTTAAAGCACATGAAAAGCGGCAAAACGTTGACAATGATGCCCTTGGCCAAAAAGGGCGTATGCGTTTTTTCCTGAATATATTCAGGAAAAAACGCATACGCCCTTTTTGGCCAACCAAGCAACCTGGAAAGGCAAATCAGCGCTACAAAGAAGTCTCGCTTCCCATCGGTCAAAAGGGCCATGCTGAAAAAAGTGTCAAAACCAGAAATGCAGGACAGGCCATGGAGAAATGGGAGCCTTGCTACACTGATGGGCGGGATGTAAATTGCCAACAGCCACTCTGGAGAAGTGTACGGTGTGTCCTGAAACTTCTAAGAAACACAGCTTAGAGAGCATAGGGCACTTCCACGCATGGGGGGATAAAGTGGGAAAATTGAAAATCAGCAAGACACAAGCACCCCAAAGTTTAGGGCTGCTCTGTTGACAAGGACCTCCACTTCATTCCACCTTAAATATCCCAGGAAAGCGAAAAATGGATCAAAAAGTTGTGGTCCTTATGTACAATGGAATATCACTCAGCCATGAAATCAATGTCATAAGGCTAGTAGCAGCATGATGAGTGGATTTAGGTAAGACGATTCTAAGTGAAATAAGTCACACAGAAAAGGACACTTCTCATAAGGTGTCACTTATAGAGGGAATGTAAAAACCGTTACACTTGAACTGAATTACAAAACAGAACAGAGTCACACATGCAGACAACACACTATGGCTGCTTAACGGAAAAGGTGAGGTGGGGTGATACATAAAACAAGAGCTTCAAATTAGCTCAGATACCGTTCCATAAACCCAATATGTAATAGACAAGACCTACTCCTTGCTCAGAGAACTGGACTCAACACGCCCGATTCACCGCACAAGAATATATCTGACTAGTAATAATCTTAAAACCTATGTATTGATATCTCTCTGTTAGTGTGTCAAGTGGGTGTAAGGCGGCATAAACACAGCCGTGAAAAGCAGCTAAACCCCATTATAAAAATAAATTACTTTTAAAAACCCATGAAACAAAGACAGGGAAAGAGAGAGAAATTCTTACACAATTCGTTCAGGGGCTGTGATGCAACCTGGACTGACCATATCTAGACCCACAGCTGGATGAGACTTAAGGGTGGACACTCTTGGGGCTGAGAGGTTTGGTGAGGTTGGGTGAGCAAACGCAGACCCTTTAAAGTAATACTGCGTGCTACCCATCGCATGGGTCCCAAATCTCCAGGTTCAAGGGCAACTTCCTACATCGAAAACATGCATGAGAAACCCAGAAGATGGTACACCGTGTGATGGGGAAAGGTTTCTAAAACGCACCTCATTTCTCATCTCCTTGTGCTCGTGTTCGCCATTCCAGCCACTTTACTAGCAATCTCCCTACTTGGAGCATCAGCACCTTTAACCTCCTGTTCCGTACAGGTTGCAATTTGTCCTGAGGATGAACGGGATGACGGGAAACCAATGAGAGACTAGCTCTTGGTGTTGGGACAGGCACAGGTCACTCTATTTTCCCATCAGGAAGAAGAATTAACCACAGGCTCAGCCTGCCCCCCGGAACCAGAACAGGGCCTGAAGCCATCCTGCGCTTTTGCGGCCAGCTCCCAAAAAAGCGACTTGTAAAATGGAGCTTCAGGGCACTGCAATTCACAAACCTGCAGAGTTATAAATGATAACTCTCGTCCACAAATATATTGAGGGAAGGCAAAGAAGAGGATTTGAAATCAAGGCAGAATTGCAGGAAACAGATTTCAGGAGGTAGATTCGAATCGCCTTTAAAGCACATGAAAAGCGGCAAAACGTTGACAATGATGCCCTTGGCCAAAAAGGGCGTATGCATTTTTTCCTGAATATATTCAGGAAAAAACGCATACGCCCTTTTTGGCCAACCAAGCAACCTGGAAAGGCAAATCAGCGCTACAAAGAAGTCTCGCTTCCCATCGGTCAAAAGGGCCATGCTGAAAAAAGTGTCAAAACCAGAAATGCAGGACAGGCCATGGAGAAATGGGAGCCTTGCTACACTGATGGGCGGGATGTAAATTGCCAACAGCCACTCTGGAGAAGTGTATGGTGTGTCCTGAAACATCTAAAAAACACAGCTTAGAGAGCATAGGGCACTTCCACGCATGGGGGGATAAAGTGGGAAAATTGAAAATCAGCAAGACACAAGCACCCCAAAGTTTAGGGCTGCTCTGTTGACAAGGACCTCCACTTCATTCCACCTTAAATATCCCAGGAAAGCGAAAAATGGATAAAAAAGTTGTGGTCCTTATGTACAATGGAATATCACTCAGCCATGAAATCAATGTCATAAGGCTAGTAGCAGCATGATGAGTGGATTTAGGTAAGACGATTCTAAGTGAAATAAGTCACACAGAAAAGGACACTTCTCATAAGGTGTCACTTATAGAGGGAATGTAAAAACCGTTACACTTGAACTGAATTACAAAACAGAACAGAGTCACACATGCAGACAACACACTATGGCTGCTTAACGGGAAAGGTGAGGTGGGGTGATACATAAAACAAGAGTTTCAAATTAGCTCAGATACCGTTCCATAAACCCAATATGTAATAGACAAGACCTACTCCTTGCTCAGAGAACTGGACTCAACACGCCCGATTCACCGCACAAGAATATATCTGACTAGTAATAATCTTAAAACCTATGTATTGATATCTCTCTGTTACTGTGTCAAGTGGGTGTAAGGCGGCATAAACACAGCCGTGAAAAGCAGCTAAACCCCATTATAAAAATAAATTACTTTTAAAAACCCATGAAACAAAGACAGGGAAAGAGAGAGAAATTCTTACACAATTCGTTCAGGGGCTGTGATGCAACCTGGACTGACCATATCTAGACCCACAGCTGGATGAGACATAAGGGTGGACACTCTTGGGGCTGAGAGGTTTGGTGAGGTTGGGTGAGCAAACGCAGACCCTTTAAAGTAATACTGCGTGCTACCCATCGCATGGGTCCCAAATCTCCAGGTTCAAGGGCAACTTCCTACATCGAAAACATGCATGAGAAACCCAGAAGATGGTACACCGTGTGATGGGGAAAGGTTTCTAAAACGCACCTCATTTCTCATCTCCTTGTGCTCGTGTTCGCCATTCCAGCCACTTTACTAGCAATCTCCCTACTTGGAGCATCAGCACCTTTAACCTCCTGTTCCGTACAGGTTGCAATTTGTCCTGAGGATGAACGGGATGACGGGAAACCAATGAGAGACTAGCTCTTGGTGTTGGGACAGGCACAGGTCACTCTATTTTCCCATCAGGAAGAAGAATTAACCACAGGCTCAGCCTGCCCCCCGGAACCAGAACAGGGCCTGAAGCCATCCTGCGCTTTTGCGGCCAGCTCCCAAAAAAGCGACTTGTAAAATGGAGCTTCAGGGCACTGCAATTCACAAACCTGCAGAGTTATAAATGATAACTCTCGTCCACAAATATATTGAGGGAAGGCAAAGAAGAGGATTTGAAATCAAGGCAGAATTGCAGGAAACAGATTTCAGGAGGTAGATTCGAATCGCCTTTAAAGCACATGAAAAGCGGCAAAACGTTGACAATGATGCCCTTGGCCAAAAAGGGCGTATGCGTTTTTTCCTGAATATATTCAGGAAAAAACGCATACGCCCTTTTTGGCCAACCAAGCAACCTGGAAAGGCAAATCAGCGCTACAAAGAAGTCTCGCTTCCCATCGGTCAAAAGGGCCATGCTGAAAAAAGTGTCAAAACCAGAAATGCAGGACAGGCCATGGAGAAATGGGAGCCTTGCTACACTGATGGGCGGGATGTAAATTGCCAACAGCCACTCTGGAGAAGTGTACGGTGTGTCCTGAAACATCTAAAAAACACAGCTTAGAGAGCATAGGGCACTTCCACGCATGGGGGGATAAAGTGGGAAAATTGAAAATCAGCAAGACACAAGCACCCCAAAGTTTAGGGCTGCTCTGTTGACAAGGACCTCCACTTCATTCCACCTTAAATATCCCAGGAAAGCGAAAAATGGATCAAAAAGTTGTGGTCCTTATGTACAATGGAATATCACTCAGCCATGAAATCAATGTCATAAGGCTAGTAGCAGCATGATGAGTGGATTTAGGTAAGACGATTCTAAGTGAAATAAGTCACACAGAAAAGGACACTTCTCATAAGGTGTCACTTATAGAGGGAATGTAAAAACCGTTACACTTGAACTGAATTACAAAACAGAACAGAGTCACACATGCAGAAAACACACTATGGCTGCTTAACGGGAAAGGTGAGGTGGGGTGATACATAAAACAAGAGTTTCAAATTAGCTCAGATACCGTTCCATAAACCCAATATGTAATAGACAAGACCTACTCCTTGCTCAGAGAACTGGACTCAACACGCCCGATTCACCGCACAAGAATATATCTGACTAGTAATAATCTTAAAACCTATGTATTGATATCTCTCTGTTAGTGTGTCAAGTGGGTGTAAAGCGGCATAAACACAGCCGTGGAAAGCAGCTAAACCCCATTATAAAAATAAATTACTTTTAAAAACCCATGAAACAAAGACAGGGAAAGAGAGAGAAATTCTTACACAATTCGTTCAGGGGCTGTGATGCAACCTGGATTGACCATATCTAGACCCACAGCTGGATGAGACATAAGGGTCGACACTCTTGGGGCTGAGAGGTTTGGTGAGGTTGGGTGAGCAAACGCAGACCCTTTAAAGTAATACTGCGTGCTACCCATCGCATGGGTCCCAAATCTCCAGGTTCAAGGGCAACTTCCTACATCGAAAACATGCATGAGAAACCCAGAAGATGGTACACCGTGTGATGGGGAAAGGTTTCTAAAACGCACCTCATTTCTCATCTCCTTGTGCTCGGGTTCGCCATTCCAGCCACTTTACTAGCAATCTCCCTACTTGGAGCCTCAGCACCTTTAACGTCCTGTTCCGTACAGGTTGCAATTTGTCCTGAGGATGAACGGGAAGACGGGGAACCAATGAGAGACTAGCTCTTGGTGTTGGGACAGGCACAGGTCACTCTATTTTCCCATCAGGAAGAAGAATTAACCACAGGCTCAGCCTGACCCCCGGAACCAGAACAGGGCCTGAAGCCATCCTGCGCTTTTGCGGCCAGCTCCCAAGAAAGCGACTTGTAAAATGGAGCTTCAGGGCACTGCAATTCACAAACCTGCAGAGTTATAAATGATAACTCTCGTCCACAAATATATTGAGGGAAGGCAAAGAAGAGGATTTGAAATCAAGGCAGAATTGCAGGAAACAGATTTCAGGAGGTAGATTCGAATCGCCTTTAAAGCACATGAAAAGCGGCAAAACGTTGACAATGATGCCCTTGGCCAAAAAGGGCGTATGCGTTTTTTCCTGAATATATTCAGGAAAAAACGCATACGCCCTTTTTGGCCAACCAAGCAACCTGGAAAGGCAAATCAGCGCTACAAAGAAGTCTCGCTTCCCATCGGTCAAAAGGGCCATGCTGAAAAAAGTGTCAAAACCAGAAATGCAGGACAGGCCATGGAGAAATGGGAGCCTTGCTACACTGATGGGCGGGATGTAAATTGCCAACAGCCACTCTGGAGAAGTGTACGGTGTGTCCTGAAACTTCTAAGAAACACAGCTTAGAGAGCATAGGGCACTTCCACGCATGGGGGGATAAAGTGGGAAAATTGAAAATCAGCAAGACACAAGCACCCCAAAGTTTAGGGCTGCTCTGTTGACAAGGACCTCCACTTCATTCCACCTTAAATATCCCAGGAAAGCGAAAAATGGATCAAAAAGTTGTGGTCCTTATGTACAATGGAATATCACTCAGCCATGAAATCAATGTCATAAGGCTAGTAGCAGCATGATGAGTGGATTTAGGTAAGACGATTCTAAGTGAAATAAGTCACACAGAAAAGGACACTTCTCATAAGGTGTCACTTATAGAGGGAATGTAAAAACCGTTACACTTGAACTGAATTACAAAACAGAACAGAGTCACACATGCAGACAACACACTATGGCTGCTTAACGGAAAAGGTGAGGTGGGGTGATACATAAAACAAGAGCTTCAAATTAGCTCAGATACCGTTCCATAAACCCAATATGTAATAGACAAGACCTACTCCTTGCTCAGAGAACTGGACTCAACACGCCCGATTCACCGCACAAGAATATATCTGACTAGTAATAATCTTAAAACCTATGTATTGATATCTCTCTGTTACTGTGTCAAGTGGGTGTAAGGCGGCATAAACACAGCCGTGAAAAGCAGCTAAACCCCATTATAAAAATAAATTACTTTTAAAAACCCATGAAACAAAGACAGGGAAAGAGAGAGAAATTCTTACACAATTCGTTCAGGGGCTGTGATGCAACCTGGACTGACCATATCTAGACCCACAGCTGGATGAGACATAAGGGTGGACACTCTTGGGGCTGAGAGGTTTGGTGAGGTTGGGTGAGCAAACGCAGACCCTTTAAAGTAATACTGCGTGCTACCCATCGCATGGGTCCCAAATCTCCAGGTTCAAGGGCAACTTCCTACATCGAAAACATGCATGAGAAACCCAGAAGATGGTACACCGTGTGATGGGGAAAGGTTTCTAAAACGCACCTCATTTCTCATCTCCTTGTGCTCGTGTTCGCCATTCCAGCCACTTTACTAGCAATCTCCCTACTTGGAGCCTCAGCACCTTTAACGTCCTGTTCCGTACAGGTTGCAATTTGTCCTGAGGATGAACGGGAAGACGGGGAACCAATGAGAGACTAGCTCTTGGTGTTGGGACAGGCACAGGTCACTCTATTTTCCCATCAGGAAGAAGAATTAACCACAGGCTCAGCCTGACCCCCGGAACCAGAACAGGGCCTGAAGCCATCCTGCGCTTTTGCGGCCAGCTCCCAAGAAAGCGACTTGTAAAATGGAGCTTCAGGGCACTGCAATTCACAAACCTGCAGAGTTATAAATGATAACTCTCGTCCACAAATATATTGAGGGAAGGCAAAGAAGAGGATTTGAAATCAAGGCAGAATTGCAGGAAACAGATTTCAGGAGGTAGATTCGAATCGCCTTTAAAGCACATGAAAAGCGGCAAAACGTTGACAATGATGCCCTTGGCCAAAAAGGGCGTATGCGTTTTTTCCTGAATATATTCAGGAAAAAACGCATACGCCCTTTTTGGCCAACCAAGCAACCTGGAAAGGCAAATCAGCGCTACAAAGAAGTCTCGCTTCCCATCGGTCAAAAGGGCCATGCTGAAAAAAGTGTCAAAACCAGAAATGCAGGACAGGCCATGGAGAAATGGGAGCCTTGCTACACTGATGGGCGGGATGTAAATTGCCAACAGCCACTCTGGAGAAGTGTACGGTGTGTCCTGAAACTTCTAAGAAACACAGCTTAGAGAGCATAGGGCACTTCCACGCATGGGGGGATAAAGTGGGAAAATTGAAAATCAGCAAGACACAAGCACCCCAAAGTTTAGGGCTGCTCTGTTGACAAGGACCTCCACTTCATTCCACCTTAAATATCCCAGGAAAGCGAAAAATGGATCAAAAAGTTGTGGTCCTTATGTACAATGGAATATCACTCAGCCATGAAATCAATGTCATAAGGCTAGTAGCAGCATGATGAGTGGATTTAGGTAAGACGATTCTAAGTGAAATAAGTCACACAGAAAAGGACACTTCTCATAAGGTGTCACTTATAGAGGGAATGTAAAAACCGTTACACTTGAACTGAATTACAAAACAGAACAGAGTCACACATGCAGACAACACACTATGGCTGCTTAACGGAAAAGGTGAGGTGGGGTGATACATAAAACAAGAGCTTCAAATTAGCTCAGATACCGTTCCATAAACCCAATATGTAATAGACAAGACCTACTCCTTGCTCAGAGAACTGGACTCAACACGCCCGATTCACCGCACAAGAATATATCTGACTAGTAATAATCTTAAAACCTATGTATTGATATCTCTCTGTTACTGTGTCAAGTGGGTGTAAGGCGGCATAAACACAGCCGTGAAAAGCAGCTAAACCCCATTATAAAAATAAATTACTTTTAAAAACCCATGAAACAAAGACAGGGAAAGAGAGAGAAATTCTTACACAATTCGTTCAGGGGCTGTGATGCAACCTGGACTGACCATATCTAGACCCACAGCTGGATGAGACATAAGGGTGGACACTCTTGGGGCTGAGAGGTTTGGTGAGGTTGGGTGAGCAAACGCAGACCCTTTAAAGTAATACTGCGTGCTACCCATCGCATGGGTCCCAAATCTCCAGGTTCAAGGGCAACTTCCTACATCGAAAACATGCATGAGAAACCCAGAAGATGGTACACCGTGTGATGGGGAAAGGTTTCTAAAACGCACCTCATTTCTCATCTCCTTGTGCTCGTGTTCGCCATTCCAGCCACTTTACTAGCAATCTCCCTACTTGGAGCATCAGCACCTTTAACCTCCTGTTCCGTACAGGTTGCAATTTGTCCTGAGGATGAACGGGATGACGGGAAACCAATGAGAGACTAGCTCTTGGTGTTGGGACAGGCACAGGTCACTCTATTTTCCCATCAGGAAGAAGAATTAACCACAGGCTCAGCCTGCCCCCCGGAACCAGAACAGGGCCTGAAGCCATCCTGCGCTTTTGCGGCCAGCTCCCAAAAAAGCGACTTGTAAAATGGAGCTTCAGGGCACTGCAATTCACAAACCTGCAGAGTTATAAATGATAACTCTCGTCCACAAATATATTGAGGGAAGGCAAAGAAGAGGATTTGAAATCAAGGCAGAATTGCAGGAAACAGATTTCAGGAGGTAGATTCGAATCGCCTTTAAAGCACATGAAAAGCGGCAAAACGTTGACAATGATGCCCTTGGCCAAAAAGGGCGTATGCGTTTTTTCCTGAATATATTCAGGAAAAAACGCATACGCCCTTTTTGGCCAACCAAGCAACCTGGAAAGGCAAATCAGCGCTACAAAGAAGTCTCGCTTCCCATCGGTCAAAAGGGCCATGCTGAAAAAAGTGTCAAAACCAGAAATGCAGGACAGGCCATGGAGAAATGGGAGCCTTGCTACACTGATGGGCGGGATGTAAATTGCCAACAGCCACTCTGGAGAAGTGTACGGTGTGTCCTGAAACTTCTAAGAAACACAGCTTAGAGAGCATAGGGCACTTCCACGCATGGGGGGATAAAGTGGGAAAATTGAAAATCAGCAAGACACAAGCACCCCAAAGTTTAGGGCTGCTCTGTTGACAAGGACCTCCACTTCATTCCACCTTAAATATCCCAGGAAAGCGAAAAATGGATCAAAAAGTTGTGGTCCTTATGTACAATGGAATATCACTCAGCCATGAAATCAATGTCATAAGGCTAGTAGCAGCATGATGAGTGGATTTAGGTAAGACGATTCTAAGTGAAATAAGTCACACAGAAAAGGACACTTCTCATAAGGTGTCACTTATAGAGGGAATGTAAAAACCGTTACACTTGAACTGAATTACAAAACAGAACAGAGTCACACATGCAGACAACACACTATGGCTGCTTAACGGAAAAGGTGAGGTGGGGTGATACATAAAACAAGAGCTTCAAATTAGCTCAGATACCGTTCCATAAACCCAATATGTAATAGACAAGACCTACTCCTTGCTCAGAGAACTGGACTCAACACGCCCGATTCACCGCACAAGAATATATCTGACTAGTAATAATCTTAAAACCTATGTATTGATATCTCTCTGTTACTGTGTCAAGTGGGTGTAAGGCGGCATAAACACAGCCGTGAAAAGCAGCTAAACCCCATTATAAAAATAAATTACTTTTAAAAACCCATGAAACAAAGACAGGGAAAGAGAGAGAAATTCTTACACAATTCGTTCAGGGGCTGTGATGCAACCTGGACTGACCATATCTAGACCCACAGCTGGATGAGACATAAGGGTGGACACTCTTGGGGCTGAGAGGTTTGGTGAGGTTGGGTGAGCAAACGCAGACCCTTTAAAGTAATACTGCGTGCTACCCATCGCATGGGTCCCAAATCTCCAGGTTCAAGGGCAACTTCCTACATCGAAAACATGCATGAGAAACCCAGAAGATGGTACACCGTGTGATGGGGAAAGGTTTCTAAAACGCACCTCATTTCTCATCTCCTTGTGCTCGTGTTCGCCATTCCAGCCACTTTACTAGCAATCTCCCTACTTGGAGCATCAGCACCTTTAACCTCCTGTTCCGTACAGGTTGCAATTTGTCCTGAGGATGAACGGGATGACGGGAAACCAATGAGAGACTAGCTCTTGGTGTTGGGACAGGCACAGGTCACTCTATTTTCCCATCAGGAAGAAGAATTAACCACAGGCTCAGCCTGCCCCCCGGAACCAGAACAGGGCCTGAAGCCATCCTGCGCTTTTGCGGCCAGCTCCCAAAAAAGCGACTTGTAAAATGGAGCTTCAGGGCACTGCAATTCACAAACCTGCAGAGTTATAAATGATAACTCTCGTCCACAAATATATTGAGGGAAGGCAAAGAAGAGGATTTGAAATCAAGGCAGAATTGCAGGAAACAGATTTCAGGAGGTAGATTCGAATCGCCTTTAAAGCACATGAAAAGCGGCAAAACGTTGACAATGATGCCCTTGGCCAAAAAGGGCGTATGCGTTTTTTCCTGAATATATTCAGGAAAAAACGCATACGCCCTTTTTGGCCAACCAAGCAACCTGGAAAGGCAAATCAGCGCTACAAAGAAGTCTCGCTTCCCATCGGTCAAAAGGGCCATGCTGAAAAAAGTGTCAAAACCAGAAATGCAGGACAGGCCATGGAGAAATGGGAGCCTTGCTACACTGATGGGCGGGATGTAAATTGCCAACAGCCACTCTGGAGAAGTGTACGGTGTGTCCTGAAACATCTAAAAAACACAGCTTAGAGAGCATAGGGCACTTCCACGCATGGGGGGATAAAGTGGGAAAATTGAAAATCAGCAAGACACAAGCACCCCAAAGTTTAGGGCTGCTCTGTTGACAAGGACCTCCACTTCATTCCACCTTAAATATCCCAGGAAAGCGAAAAATGGATCAAAAAGTTGTGGTCCTTATGTACAATGGAATATCACTCAGCCATGAAATCAATGTCATAAGGCTAGTAGCAGCATGATGAGTGGATTTAGGTAAGACGATTCTAAGTGAAATAAGTCACACAGAAAAGGACACTTCTCATAAGGTGTCACTTATAGAGGGAATGTAAAAACCGTTACACTTGAACTGAATTACAAAACAGAACAGAGTCACACATGCAGAAAACACACTATGGCTGCTTAACGGGAAAGGTGAGGTGGGGTGATACATAAAACAAGAGTTTCAAATTAGCTCAGATACCGTTCCATAAACCCAATATGTAATAGACAAGACCTACTCCTTGCTCAGAGAACTGGACTCAACACGCCCGATTCACCGCACAAGAATATATCTGACTAGTAATAATCTTAAAACCTATGTATTGATATCTCTCTGTTAGTGTGTCAAGTGGGTGTAAAGCGGCATAAACACAGCCGTGGAAAGCAGCTAAACCCCATTATAAAAATAAATTACTTTTAAAAACCCATGAAACAAAGACAGGGAAAGAGAGAGAAATTCTTACACAATTCGTTCAGGGGCTGTGATGCAACCTGGATTGACCATATCTAGACCCACAGCTGGATGAGACATAAGGGTCGACACTCTTGGGGCTGAGAGGTTTGGTGAGGTTGGGTGAGCAAACGCAGACCCTTTAAAGTAATACTGCGTGCTACCCATCGCATGGGTCCCAAATCTCCAGGTTCAAGGGCAACTTCCTACATCGAAAACATGCATGAGAAACCCAGAAGATGGTACACCGTGTGATGGGGAAAGGTTTCTAAAACGCACCTCATTTCTCATCTCCTTGTGCTCGGGTTCGCCATTCCAGCCACTTTACTAGCAATCTCCCTACTTGGAGCCTCAGCACCTTTAACGTCCTGTTCCGTACAGGTTGCAATTTGTCCTGAGGATGAACGGGAAGACGGGGAACCAATGAGAGACTAGCTCTTGGTGTTGGGACAGGCACAGGTCACTCTATTTTCCCATCAGGAAGAAGAATTAACCACAGGCTCAGCCTGACCCCCGGAACCAGAACAGGGCCTGAAGCCATCCTGCGCTTTTGCGGCCAGCTCCCAAGAAAGCGACTTGTAAAATGGAGCTTCAGGGCACTGCAATTCACAAACCTGCAGAGTTATAAATGATAACTCTCGTCCACAAATATATTGAGGGAAGGCAAAGAAGAGGATTTGAAATCAAGGCAGAATTGCAGGAAACAGATTTCAGGAGGTAGATTCGAATCGCCTTTAAAGCACATGAAAAGCGGCAAAACGTTGACAATGATGCCCTTGGCCAAAAAGGGCGTATGCGTTTTTTCCTGAATATATTCAGGAAAAAACGCATACGCCCTTTTTGGCCAACCAAGCAACCTGGAAAGGCAAATCAGCGCTACAAAGAAGTCTCGCTTCCCATCGGTCAAAAGGGCCATGCTGAAAAAAGTGTCAAAACCAGAAATGCAGGACAGGCCATGGAGAAATGGGAGCCTTGCTACACTGATGGGCGGGATGTAAATTGCCAACAGCCACTCTGGAGAAGTGTACGGTGTGTCCTGAAACATCTAAAAATCACAGCTTAGAGAGCATAGGGCACTTCCACGCATGGGGGGATAAAGTGGGAAAATTGAAAATCAGCAAGACACAAGCACCCCAAAGTTTAGGGCTGCTCTGTTGACAAGGACCTCCACTTCATTCCACCTTAAATATCCCAGGAAAGCGAAAAATGGATAAAAAAGTTGTGGTCCTTATGTACAATGGAATATCACTCAGCCATGAAATCAATGTCATAAGGCTAGTAGCAGCATGATGAGTGGATTTAGGTAAGACGATTCTAAGTGAAATAAGTCACACAGAAAAGGACACTTCTCATAAGGTGTCACTTATAGAGGGAATGTAAAAACCGTTACACTTGAACTGAATTACAAAACAGAACAGAGTCACACATGCAGAAAACACACTATGGCTGCTTAACGGGAAAGGTGAGGTGGGGTGATACATAAAACAAGAGCTTCAAATTAGCTCAGATACCGTTCCATAAACCCAATATGTAATAGACAAGACCTACTCCTTGCTCAGAGAACTGGACTCAACACGCCCGATTCACCGCACAAGAATATATCTGACTAGTAATAATCTTAAAACCTATATATTGATATCTCTCTGTTAGTGTGTCAAGTGGGTGTAAGGCGGCATAAACACAGCCGTGAAAAGCAGCTAAACCCCATTATAAAAATAAATTACTTTTAAAAACCCATGAAACAAAGACAGGGAAAGAGAGTGAAATTCTTACACAATTTGTTCAGGGGCTGTGATGCAACCTGGACTGACCATATCTAGACCCACAGCTGGATGAGACATAAGGGTGGACACTCTTGGGGCTGAGAGGTTTGGTGAGGTTGGGTGAGCAAACGCAGACCCTTTAAAGTAATACTGCGTGCTACCCATCGCATGGGTCCCAAATCTCCAGGTTCAAGGGCAACTTCCTACATCGAAAACATGCATGAGAAACCCAGAAGATGGTACACCGTGTGATGGGGAAAGGTTTCTAAAACGCACCTCATTTCTCATCTCCTTGTGCTCGGGTTCGCCATTCCAGCCACTTTACTAGCAATCTCCCTACTTGGAGCATCAGCAACTTTAACCTCCTGTTCCGTACAGGTTGCAATTTGTCCTGAGGATGAACGGGAAGACGGGGAACCAATGAGAGACTAGCTGTTGAAGTTGGGACAGGCACAGATCACTCTATTTTCCCATCAGGAAGAAGAATTAACCACAGGCTCAGCCTGCCCCCCGGAACCAGAACAGGGCCTGAAGCCATCCTGCGCTTTTGCGGCCAGCTCCCAAAAAAGCGACTTGTAAAATGGAGCTTCAGGGCACTGCAATTCACAAACCTGCAGAGTTATAAATGATAACTCTCGTCCACAAATATATTGAGGGAAGGCAAAGAAGAGGATTTGAAATCAAGGCAGAATTGCAGGAAACAGATTTCAGGAGGTAGATTCGAATCGCCTTTAAAGCACATGAAAAGCGGCAAAACGTTGACAATGATGCCCTTGGCCAAAAAGGGCGTATGCGTTTTTTCCTGAATATATTCAGGAAAAAACGCATACGCCCTTTTTGGCCAACCAAGCAACCTGGAAAGGCAAATCAGCGCTACAAAGAAGTCTCGCTTCCCATCGGTCAAAAGGGCCATGCTGAAAAAAGTGTCAAAACCAGAAATGCAGGACAGGCCATGGAGAAATGGGAGCCTTGCTACACTGATGGGCGGGATGTAAATTGCCAACAGCCACTCTGGAGAAGTGTACGGTGTGTCCTGAAACATCTAAAAAACACAGCTTAGAGAGCATAGGGCACTTCCACGCATGGGGGGATAAAGTGGGAAAATTGAAAATCAGCAAGACACAAGCACCCCAAAGTTTAGGGCTGCTCTGTTGACAAGGACCTCCACTTCATTCCACCTTAAATATCCCAGGAAAGCGAAAAATGGATAAAAAAGTTGTGGTCCTTATGTACAATGGAATAACAACCAGCCATGAAATCAATGTCATAAGGCTAGTAGCAGCATGATGAGTGGATTTAGGTAAGACGATTCTAAGTGAAATAAGTCACACAGAAAAGGACACTTCTCATAAGGTGTCACTTATAGAGGGAATGTAAAAACCGTTACACTTGAACTGAATTACAAAACAGAACAGAGTCACACATGCAGAAAACACACTATGGCTGCTTAACGGGAAAGGTGAGGTGGGGTGATACATAAAACAAGAGCTTCAAATTAGCTCAGATACCGTTCCATAAACCCAATATGTAATAGACAAGACCTACTCCTTGCTCAGAGAACTGGACTCAACACGCCCGATTCACCGCACAAGAATATATCTGACTAGTAATAATCTTAAAACCTATGTATTGATATCTCTCTGTTAGTGTGTCAAGTGGGTGTAAGGCGGCATAAACACAGCCGTGAAAAGCAGCTAAACCCCATTATAAAAATAAATTACTTTTAAAAACCCATGAAACAAAGACAGGGAAAGACAGTGAAATTCTTACACAATTTGTTCAGGGGCTGTGATGCAACCTGGACTGACCATATCTAGACCCACAGCTGGATGAGACATAAGGGTGGACACTCTTGGGGCTGAGAGGTTTGGTGAGGTTGGGTGAGCAAACGCAGACCCTTTAAAGTAATACTGCGTGCTACCCATCGCATGGGTCCCAAATCTCCAGGTTCAAGGGCAACTTCCTACATCGAAAACATGCATGAGAAACCCAGAAGATGGTACACCGTGTGATGGGGAAAGGTTTCTAAAACGCACCTCATTTCTCATCTCCTTGTGCTCGGGTTCGCCATTCCAGCCACTTTACTAGCAATCTCCCTACTTGGAGCCTCAGCACCTTTAACCTCCTGTTCCGTACAGGTTGCAATTTGTCCTGAGGATGAACGGGAAGACGGGGAACCAATGAGAGACTAGCTCTTGGTGTTGGGACAGGCACAGGTCACTCTATTTTCCCATCAGGAAGAAGAATTAACCACAGGCTCAGCCTGACCCCCGGAACCAGAACAGGGCCTGAAGCCATCCTGCGCTTTTGCGGCCAGCTCCCAAAAAAGCGACTTGTAAAATGGAGCTTCAGGGCACTGCAATTCACAAACCTGCAGAGTTATAAATGATAACTCTCGTCCACAAATATATTGAGGGAAGGCAAAGAAGAGGATTTGAAATCAAGGCAGAATTGCAGGAAACAGATTTCAGGAGGTAGATTCGAATCGTCTTTAAAGCACATGAAAAGCGCCAAAACGTTGACAATGATGCCCTTGGCCAAAAAGGGCGTATGCGTTTTTTCCTGAATATATTCAGGAAAAAACGCATACGCCCTTTTTGGCCAACCAAGCAACCTGGAAAGGCAAATCAGCGCTACAAAGAAGTCTCGCTTCCCATCGGTCAAAAGGGCCATGCTGAAAAAAGTGTCAAAACCAGAAATGCAGGACAGGCCATGGAGAAATGGGAGCCTTGCTACACTGATGGGCGGGATGTAAATTGCCAACAGCCACTCTGGAGAAGTGTACGGTGTGTCCTGAAACATCTAAAAAACACAGCTTAGAGAGCATAGGGCACTTCCACGCATGGGGGGATAAAGTGGGAAAATTGAAAATCAGCAAGACACAAGCACCCCAAAGTTTAGGGCTGCTCTGTTGACAAGGACCTCCACTTCATTCCACCTTAAATATCCCAGGAAAGCGAAAAATGGATCAAAAAGTTGTGGTCCTTATGTACAATGGAATATCACTCAGCCATGAAATCAATGTCATAAGGCTAGTAGCAGCATGATGAGTGGATTTAGGTAAGACGATTCTAAGTGAAATAAGTCACACAGAAAAGGACACTTCTCATAAGGTGTCACTTATAGAGGGAATGTAAAAACCGTTACACTTGAACTGAATTACAAAACAGAACAGAGTCACACATGCAGAAAACACACTATGGCTGCTTAACGGGAAAGGTGAGGTGGGGTGATACATAAAACAAGAGCTTCAAATTAGCTCAGATACCGTTCCATCAACCCAATATGTAATAGACAAGACCTACTCCTTGCTCAGAGAACTGGACTCAACACGCCCGATTCACCGCACAAGAATATATCTGACTAGTAATAATCTTAAAACCTATGTATTGATATCTCTCTGTTAGTGTGTCAAGTGGGTGTAAGGCGGCATAAACACAGCCGTGAAAAGCAGCTAAACCCCATTATAAAAATAAATTACTTTTAAAAACCCATGAAACAAAGACAGGGAAAGAGAGAGAAATTATTACACAATTCGTTCAGGGGCTGTGATGCAACCTGGACTGACCATATCTAGACCCACAGCTGGATGAGACTTAAGGGTGGACACTCTTGGGGCTGAGAGGTTTGGTGAGGTTGGGTGAGCAAACGCAGACCCTTTAAAGTAATACTGCGTGCTACCCATCGCATGGGTCCCAAATCTCCAGGTTCAAGGGCAACTTCCTACATCGAAAACATGCATGAGAAACCCAGAAGATGGTACACCGTGTGATGGGGAAAGGTTTCTAAAACGCACCTCATTTCTCATCTCCTTGTGCTCGTGTTCGCCATTCCAGCCACTTTACTAGCAATCTCCCTACTTGGAGCATCAGCACCTTTAACCTCCTGTTCCGTACAGGTTGCAATTTGTCCTGAGGATGAACGGGATGACGGGAAACCAATGAGAGACTAGCTCTTGGTGTTGGGACAGGCACAGGTCACTCTATTTTCCCATCAGGAAGAAGAATTAACCACAGGCTCAGCCTGCCCCCCGGAACCAGAACAGGGCCTGAAGCCATCCTGCGCTTTTGCGGCCAGCTCCCAAAAAAGCGACTTGTAAAATGGAGCTTCAGGGCACTGCAATTCACAAACCTGCAGAGTTATAAATGATAACTCTCGTCCACAAATATATTGAGGGAAGGCAAAGAAGAGGATTTGAAATCAAGGCAGAATTGCAGGAAACAGATTTCAGGAGGTAGATTCGAATCGCCTTTAAAGCACATGAAAAGCGGCAAAACGTTGACAATGATGCCCTTGGCCAAAAAGGGCGTATGCATTTTTTCCTGAATATATTCAGGAAAAAACGCATACGCCCTTTTTGGCCAACCAAGCAACCTGGAAAGGCAAATCAGCGCTACAAAGAAGTCTCGCTTCCCATCGGTCAAAAGGGCCATGCTGAAAAAAGTGTCAAAACCAGAAATGCAGGACAGGCCATGGAGAAATGGGAGCCTTGCTACACTGATGGGCGGGATGTAAATTGCCAACAGCCACTCTGGAGAAGTGTATGGTGTGTCCTGAAACATCTAAAAAACACAGCTTAGAGAGCATAGGGCACTTCCACGCATGGGGGGATAAAGTGGGAAAATTGAAAATCAGCAAGACACAAGCACCCCAAAGTTTAGGGCTGCTCTGTTGACAAGGACCTCCACTTCATTCCACCTTAAATATCCCAGGAAAGCGAAAAATGGATAAAAAAGTTGTGGTCCTTATGTACAATGGAATATCACTCAGCCATGAAATCAATGTCATAAGGCTAGTAGCAGCATGATGAGTGGATTTAGGTAAGACGATTCTAAGTGAAATAAGTCACACAGAAAAGGACACTTCTCATAAGGTGTCACTTATAGAGGGAATGTAAAAACCGTTACACTTGAACTGAATTACAAAACAGAACAGAGTCACACATGCAGACAACACACTATGGCTGCTTAACGGGAAAGGTGAGGTGGGGTGATACATAAAACAAGAGTTTCAAATTAGCTCAGATACCGTTCCATAAACCCAATATGTAATAGACAAGACCTACTCCTTGCTCAGAGAACTGGACTCAACACGCCCGATTCACCGCACAAGAATATATCTGACTAGTAATAATCTTAAAACCTATGTATTGATATCTCTCTGTTACTGTGTCAAGTGGGTGTAAGGCGGCATAAACACAGCCGTGAAAAGCAGCTAAACCCCATTATAAAAATAAATTACTTTTAAAAACCCATGAAACAAAGACAGGGAAAGAGAGAGAAATTCTTACACAATTCGTTCAGGGGCTGTGATGCAACCTGGACTGACCATATCTAGACCCACATCTGGATGAGACATAAGGGTGGACACTCTTGGGGCTGAGAGGTTTGGTGAGGTTGGGTGAGCAAACGCAGACCCTTTAAAGTAATACTGCGTGCTACCCATCGCATGGGTCCCAAATCTCCAGGTTCAAGGGCAACTTCCTACATCGAAAACATGCATGAGAAACCCAGAAGATGGTACACCGTGTGATGGGGAAAGGTTTCTAAAACGCACCTCATTTCTCATCTCCTTGTGCTCGTGTTCGCCATTCCAGCCACTTTACTAGCAATCTCCCTACTTGGAGCATCAGCACCTTTAACCTCCTGTTCCGTACAGGTTGCAATTTGTCCTGAGGATGAACGGGATGACGGGAAACCAATGAGAGACTAGCTCTTGGTGTTGGGACAGGCACAGGTCACTCTATTTTCCCATCAGGAAGAAGAATTAACCACAGGCTCAGCCTGCCCCCCGGAACCAGAACAGGGCCTGAAGCCATCCTGCGCTTTTGCGGCCAGCTCCCAAAAAAGCGACTTGTAAAATGGAGCTTCAGGGCACTGCAATTCACAAACCTGCAGAGTTATAAATGATAACTCTCGTCCACAAATATATTGAGGGAAGGCAAAGAAGAGGATTTGAAATCAAGGCAGAATTGCAGGAAACAGATTTCAGGAGGTAGATTCGAATCGCCTTTAAAGCACATGAAAAGCGGCAAAACGTTGACAATGATGCCCTTGGCCAAAAAGGGCGTATGCGTTTTTTCCTGAATATATTCAGGAAAAAACGCATACGCCCTTTTTGGCCAACCAAGCAACCTGGAAAGGCAAATCAGCGCTACAAAGAAGTCTCGCTTCCCATCGGTCAAAAGGGCCATGCTGAAAAAAGTGTCAAAACCAGAAATGCAGGACAGGCCATGGAGAAATGGGAGCCTTGCTACACTGATGGGCGGGATGTAAATTGCCAACAGCCACTCTGGAGAAGTGTACGGTGTGTCCTGAAACATCTAAAAAACACAGCTTAGAGAGCATAGGGCACTTCCACGCATGGGGGGATAAAGTGGGAAAATTGAAAATCAGCAAGACACAAGCACCCCAAAGTTTAGGGCTGCTCTGTTGACAAGGACCTCCACTTCATTCCACCTTAAATATCCCAGGAAAGCGAAAAATGGATCAAAAAGTTGTGGTCCTTATGTACAATGGAATATCACTCAGCCATGAAATCAATGTCATAAGGCTAGTAGCAGCATGATGAGTGGATTTAGGTAAGACGATTCTAAGTGAAATAAGTCACACAGAAAAGGACACTTCTCATAAGGTGTCACTTATAGAGGGAATGTAAAAACCGTTACACTTGAACTGAATTACAAAACAGAACAGAGTCACACATGCAGAAAACACACTATGGCTGCTTAACGGGAAAGGTGAGGTGGGGTGATACATAAAACAAGAGTTTCAAATTAGCTCAGATACCGTTCCATAAACCCAATATGTAATAGACAAGACCTACTCCTTGCTCAGAGAACTGGACTCAACACGCCCGATTCACCGCACAAGAATATATCTGACTAGTAATAATCTTAAAACCTATGTATTGATATCTCTCTGTTAGTGTGTCAAGTGGGTGTAAAGCGGCATAAACACAGCCGTGGAAAGCAGCTAAACCCCATTATAAAAATAAATTACTTTTAAAAACCCATGAAACAAAGACAGGGAAAGAGAGAGAAATTCTTACACAATTCGTTCAGGGGCTGTGATGCAACCTGGATTGACCATATCTAGACCCACAGCTGGATGAGACATAAGGGTCGACACTCTTGGGGCTGAGAGGTTTGGTGAGGTTGGGTGAGCAAACGCAGACCCTTTAAAGTAATACTGCGTGCTACCCATCGCATGGGTCCCAAATCTCCAGGTTCAAGGGCAACTTCCTACATCGAAAACATGCATGAGAAACCCAGAAGATGGTACACCGTGTGATGGGGAAAGGTTTCTAAAACGCACCTCATTTCTCATCTCCTTGTGCTCGGGTTCGCCATTCCAGCCACTTTACTAGCAATCTCCCTACTTGGAGCCTCAGCACCTTTAACGTCCTGTTCCGTACAGGTTGCAATTTGTCCTGAGGATGAACGGGAAGACGGGGAACCAATGAGAGACTAGCTCTTGGTGTTGGGACAGGCACAGGTCACTCTATTTTCCCATCAGGAAGAAGAATTAACCACAGGCTCAGCCTGACCCCCGGAACCAGAACAGGGCCTGAAGCCATCCTGCGCTTTTGCGGCCAGCTCCCAAGAAAGCGACTTGTAAAATGGAGCTTCAGGGCACTGCAATTCACAAACCTGCAGAGTTATAAATGATAACTCTCGTCCACAAATATATTGAGGGAAGGCAAAGAAGAGGATTTGAAATCAAGGCAGAATTGCAGGAAACAGATTTCAGGAGGTAGATTCGAATCGCCTTTAAAGCACATGAAAAGCGGCAAAACGTTGACAATGATGCCCTTGGCCAAAAAGGGCGTATGCGTTTTTTCCTGAATATATTCAGGAAAAAACGCATACGCCCTTTTTGGCCAACCAAGCAACCTGGAAAGGCAAATCAGCGCTACAAAGAAGTCTCGCTTCCCATCGGTCAAAAGGGCCATGCTGAAAAAAGTGTCAAAACCAGAAATGCAGGACAGGCCATGGAGAAATGGGAGCCTTGCTACACTGATGGGCGGGATGTAAATTGCCAACAGCCACTCTGGAGAAGTGTACGGTGTGTCCTGAAACATCTAAAAATCACAGCTTAGAGAGCATAGGGCACTTCCACGCATGGGGGGATAAAGTGGGAAAATTGAAAATCAGCAAGACACAAGCACCCCAAAGTTTAGGGCTGCTCTGTTGACAAGGACCTCCACTTCATTCCACCTTAAATATCCCAGGAAAGCGAAAAATGGATAAAAAAGTTGTGGTCCTTATGTACAATGGAATATCACTCAGCCATGAAATCAATGTCATAAGGCTAGTAGCAGCATGATGAGTGGATTTAGGTAAGACGATTCTAAGTGAAATAAGTCACACAGAAAAGGACACTTCTCATAAGGTGTCACTTATAGAGGGAATGTAAAAACCGTTACACTTGAACTGAATTACAAAACAGAACAGAGTCACACATGCAGAAAACACACTATGGCTGCTTAACGGGAAAGGTGAGGTGGGGTGATACATAAAACAAGAGCTTCAAATTAGCTCAGATACCGTTCCATAAACCCAATATGTAATAGACAAGACCTACTCCTTGCTCAGAGAACTGGACTCAACACGCCCGATTCACCGCACAAGAATATATCTGACTAGTAATAATCTTAAAACCTATATATTGATATCTCTCTGTTAGTGTGTCAAGTGGGTGTAAGGCGGCATAAACACAGCCGTGAAAAGCAGCTAAACCCCATTATAAAAATAAATTACTTTTAAAAACCCATGAAACAAAGACAGGGAAAGAGAGTGAAATTCTTACACAATTTGTTCAGGGGCTGTGATGCAACCTGGACTGACCATATCTAGACCCACAGCTGGATGAGACATAAGGGTGGACACTCTTGGGGCTGAGAGGTTTGGTGAGGTTGGGTGAGCAAACGCAGACCCTTTAAAGTAATACTGCGTGCTACCCATCGCATGGGTCCCAAATCTCCAGGTTCAAGGGCAACTTCCTACATCGAAAACATGCATGAGAAACCCAGAAGATGGTACACCGTGTGATGGGGAAAGGTTTCTAAAACGCACCTCATTTCTCATCTCCTTGTGCTCGGGTTCGCCATTCCAGCCACTTTACTAGCAATCTCCCTACTTGGAGCATCAGCAACTTTAACCTCCTGTTCCGTACAGGTTGCAATTTGTCCTGAGGATGAACGGGAAGACGGGGAACCAATGAGAGACTAGCTGTTGAAGTTGGGACAGGCACAGATCACTCTATTTTCCCATCAGGAAGAAGAATTAACCACAGGCTCAGCCTGCCCCCCGGAACCAGAACAGGGCCTGAAGCCATCCTGCGCTTTTGCGGCCAGCTCCCAAAAAAGCGACTTGTAAAATGGAGCTTCAGGGCACTGCAATTCACAAACCTGCAGAGTTATAAATGATAACTCTCGTCCACAAATATATTGAGGGAAGGCAAAGAAGAGGATTTGAAATCAAGGCAGAATTGCAGGAAACAGATTTCAGGAGGTAGATTCGAATCGCCTTTAAAGCACATGAAAAGCGGCAAAACGTTGACAATGATGCCCTTGGCCAAAAAGGGCGTATGCGTTTTTTCCTGAATATATTCAGGAAAAAACGCATACGCCCTTTTTGGCCAACCAAGCAACCTGGAAAGGCAAATCAGCGCTACAAAGAAGTCTCGCTTCCCATCGGTCAAAAGGGCCATGCTGAAAAAAGTGTCAAAACCAGAAATGCAGGACAGGCCATGGAGAAATGGGAGCCTTGCTACACTGATGGGCGGGATGTAAATTGCCAACAGCCACTCTGGAGAAGTGTACGGTGTGTCCTGAAACATCTAAAAAACACAGCTTAGAGAGCATAGGGCACTTCCACGCATGGGGGGATAAAGTGGGAAAATTGAAAATCAGCAAGACACAAGCACCCCAAAGTTTAGGGCTGCTCTGTTGACAAGGACCTCCACTTCATTCCACCTTAAATATCCCAGGAAAGCGAAAAATGGATAAAAAAGTTGTGGTCCTTATGTACAATGGAATAACAACCAGCCATGAAATCAATGTCATAAGGCTAGTAGCAGCATGATGAGTGGATTTAGGTAAGACGATTCTAAGTGAAATAAGTCACACAGAAAAGGACACTTCTCATAAGGTGTCACTTATAGAGGGAATGTAAAAACCGTTACACTTGAACTGAATTACAAAACAGAACAGAGTCACACATGCAGAAAACACACTATGGCTGCTTAACGGGAAAGGTGAGGTGGGGTGATACATAAAACAAGAGCTTCAAATTAGCTCAGATACCGTTCCATCAACCCAATATGTAATAGACAAGACCTACTCCTTGCTCAGAGAACTGGACTCAACACGCCCGATTCACCGCACAAGAATATATCTGACTAGTAATAATCTTAAAACCTATGTATTGATATCTCTCTGTTAGTGTGTCAAGTGGGTGTAAGGCGGCATAAACACAGCCGTGAAAAGCAGCTAAACCCCATTATAAAAATAAATTACTTTTAAAAACCCATGAAACAAAGACAGGGAAAGACAGTGAAATTCTTACACAATTTGTTCAGGGGCTGTGATGCAACCTGGACTGACCATATCTAGACCCACAGCTGGATGAGACATAAGGGTGGACACTCTTGGGGCTGAGAGGTTTGGTGAGGTTGGGTGAGCAAACGCAGACCCTTTAAAGTAATACTGCGTGCTACCCATCGCATGGGTCCCAAATCTCCAGGTTCAAGGGCAACTTCCTACATCGAAAACATGCATGAGAAACCCAGAAGATGGTACACCGTGTGATGGGGAAAGGTTTCTAAAACGCACCTCATTTCTCATCTCCTTGTGCTCGGGTTCGCCATTCCAGCCACTTTACTAGCAATCTCCCTACTTGGAGCCTCAGCACCTTTAACCTCCTGTTCCGTACAGGTTGCAATTTGTCCTGAGGATGAACGGGAAGACGGGGAACCAATGAGAGACTAGCTCTTGGTGTTGGGACAGGCACAGGTCACTCTATTTTCCCATCAGGAAGAAGAATTAACCACAGGCTCAGCCTGACCCCCGGAACCAGAACAGGGCCTGAAGCCATCCTGCGCTTTTGCGGCCAGCTCCCAAAAAAGCGACTTGTAAAATGGAGCTTCAGGGCACTGCAATTCACAAACCTGCAGAGTTATAAATGATAACTCTCGTCCACAAATATATTGAGGGAAGGCAAAGAAGAGGATTTGAAATCAAGGCAGAATTGCAGGAAACAGATTTCAGGAGGTAGATTCGAATCGTCTTTAAAGCACATGAAAAGCGCCAAAACGTTGACAATGATGCCCTTGGCCAAAAAGGGCGTATGCGTTTTTTCCTGAATATATTCAGGAAAAAACGCATACGCCCTTTTTGGCCAACCAAGCAACCTGGAAAGGCAAATCAGCGCTACAAAGAAGTCTCGCTTCCCATCGGTCAAAAGGGCCATGCTGAAAAAAGTGTCAAAACCAGAAATGCAGGACAGGCCATGGAGAAATGGGAGCCTTGCTACACTGATGGGCGGGATGTAAATTGCCAACAGCCACTCTGGAGAAGTGTACGGTGTGTCCTGAAACATCTAAAAAACACAGCTTAGAGAGCATAGGGCACTTCCACGCATGGGGGGATAAAGTGGGAAAATTGAAAATCAGCAAGACACAAGCACCCCAAAGTTTAGGGCTGCTCTGTTGACAAGGACCTCCACTTCATTCCACCTTAAATATCCCAGGAAAGCGAAAAATGGATCAAAAAGTTGTGGTCCTTATGTACAATGGAATATCACTCAGCCATGAAATCAATGTCATAAGGCTAGTAGCAGCATGATGAGTGGATTTAGGTAAGACGATTCTAAGTGAAATAAGTCACACAGAAAAGGACACTTCTCATAAGGTGTCACTTATAGAGGGAATGTAAAAACCGTTACACTTGAACTGAATTACAAAACAGAACAGAGTCACACATGCAGAAAACACACTATGGCTGCTTAACGGGAAAGGTGAGGTGGGGTGATACATAAAACAAGAGCTTCAAATTAGCTCAGATACCGTTCCATCAACCCAATATGTAATAGACAAGACCTACTCCTTGCTCAGAGAACTGGACTCAACACGCCCGATTCACCGCACAAGAATATATCTGACTAGTAATAATCTTAAAACCTATGTATTGATATCTCTCTGTTAGTGTGTCAAGTGGGTGTAAGGCGGCATAAACACAGCCGTGAAAAGCAGCTAAACCCCATTATAAAAATAAATTACTTTTAAAAACCCATGAAACAAAGACAGGGAAAGAGAGAGAAATTCTTACACAATTCGTTCAGGGGCTGTGATGCAACCTGGACTGACCATATCTAGACCCACAGCTGGATGAGACATAAGGGTGGACACTCTTGGGGCTGAGAGGTTTGGTGAGGTTGGGTGAGCAAACGCAGACCCTTTAAAGTAATACTGCGTGCTACCCATCGCATGGGTCCCAAATCTCCAGGTTCAAGGGCAACTTCCTACATCGAAAACATGCATGAGAAACCCAGAAGATGGTACACCGTGTGATGGGGAAAGGTTTCTAAAACGCACCTCATTTCTCATCTCCTTGTGCTCGGGTTCGCCATTCCAGCCACTTTACTAGCAATCTCCCTACTTGGAGCCTCAGCACCTTTAACCTCCTGTTCCGTACAGGTTGCAATTTGTCCTGAGGATGAACGGGAAGACGGGGAACCAATGAGAGACTAGCTCTTGGTGTTGGGACAGGCACAGGTCACTCTATTTTCCCATCAGGAAGAAGAATTAACCACAGGCTCAGCCTGCCCCCCGGAAGCAGAACAGGGCCTGAAGCCATCCTGCGCTTTTGCGGCCAGCTCCCAAAAAAGCGACTTGTAAAATGGAGCTTCAGGGCACTGCAATTCACAAACCTGCAGAGTTATAAATGATAACTCTCGTCCACAAATATATTGAGGGAAGGCAAAGAAGAGGATTTGAAATCAAGGCAGAATTGCAGGAAACAGATTTCAGGAGGTAGATTCGAATCGCCTTTAAAGCACATGAAAAGCGGCAAAACGTTGACAATGATGCCCTTGGCCAAAAAGGGCGTATGCGTTTTTTCCTGAATATATTCAGGAAAAAACGCATACGCCCTTTTTGGCCAACCAAGCAACCTGGAAAGGCAAATCAGCGCTACAAAGAAGTCTCGCTTCCCATCGGTCAAAAGGGCCATGCTGAAAAAAGTGTCAAAACCAGAAATGCAGGACAGGCCATGGAGAAATGGGAGCCTTGCTACACTGATGGGCGGGATGTAAATTGCCAACAGCCACTCTGGAGAAGTGTACGGTGTGTCCTGAAACATCTAAAAAACACAGCTTAGAGAGCATAGGGCACTTCCACGCATGGGGGGATAAAGTGGGAAAATTGAAAATCAGCAAGACACAAGCACCCCAAAGTTTAGGGCTGCTCTGTTGACAAGGACCTCCACTTCATTCCACCTTAAATATCCCAGGAAAGCGAAAAATGGATCAAAAAGTTGTGGTCCTTATGTACAATGGAATATCACTCAGCCATGAAATCAATGTCATAAGGCTAGTAGCAGCATGATGAGTGGATTTAGGTAAGACGATTCTAAGTGAAATAAGTCACACAGAAAAGGACACTTCTCATAAGGTGTCACTTATAGAGGGAATGTAAAAACCGTTACACTTGAACTGAATTACAAAACAGAACAGAGTCACACATGCAGAAAACACACTATGGCTGCTTAACGGGAAAGGTGAGGTGGGGTGATACATGAAACAAGAGCTTCAAATTAGCTCAGATACCGTTCCATCAACCCAATATGTAATAGACAAGACCTACTCCTTGCTCAGAGAACTGGACTCAACACGCCCGATTCACCGCACAAGAATATATCTGACTAGTAATAATCTTAAAACCTATGTATTGATATCTCTCTGTTAGTGTGTAAAGTGGCTGTAAGGCGGCATAAACACAGCCGTGAAAAGCAGCTAAACCCCATTATAAAAATAAATTACTTTTAAAAACCCATGAAACAAAGACAGGGAAAGAGAGAGAAATTCTTACACAATTCGTTCAGGGGCTGTGATGTAACCTGGACTGACCATATCTAGACCCACAGCTGGATGAGACATAAGGGTGGACACTCTTGGGGCTGAGAGGTTTGGTGAGGTTGGGTGAGCAAACGCAGACCCTTTAAAGTAATACTGCGTGCTACCCATCGCATGGGTCCCAAATCTCCAGGTTCAAGGGCAACTTCCTACATCGAAAACATGCATGAGAAACCCAGAAGATGGTACACCGTGTGATGGGGAAAGGTTTCTAAAACGCACCTCATTTCTCATCTCCTTGTGCTCGGGTTCGCCATTCCAGCCACTTTACTAGCAATCTCCCTACTTGGAGCCTCAGCACCTTTAACCTCCTGTTCCGTACAGGTTGCAATTTGTCCTGAGGATGAACGGGAAGACGGGGAACCAATGAGAGACTAGCTCTTGGTGTTGGGACAGGCACAGGTCACTCTATTTTCCCATCAGGAAGAAGAATTAACCACAGGCTCAGCCTGCCCCCCGGAAGCAGAACAGGGCCTGAAGCCATCCTGCGCTTTTGCGGCCAGCTCCCAAAAAAGCGACTTGTAAAATGGAGCTTCAGGGCACTGCAATTCACAAACCTGCAGAGTTATAAATGATAACTCTCGTCCACAAATATATTGAGGGAAGGCAAAGAAGAGGATTTGAAATCAAGGCAGAATTGCAGGAAACAGATTTCAGGAGGTAGATTCGAATCGCCTTTAAAGCACATGAAAAGCGGCAAAACGTTGACAATGATGCCCTTGGCCAAAAAGGGCGTATGCGTTTTTTCCTGAATATATTCAGGAAAAAACGCATACGCCCTTTTTGGCCAACCAAGCAACCTGGAAAGGCAAATCAGCGCTACAAAGAAGTCTCGCTTCCCATCGGTCAAAAGGGCCATGCTGAAAAAAGTGTCAAAACCAGAAATGCAGGACAGGCCATGGAGAAATGGGAGCCTTGCTACACTGATGGGCGGGATGTAAATTGCCAACAGCCACTCTGGAGAAGTGTACGGTGTGTCCTGAAACATCTAAAAAACACAGCTTAGAGAGCATAGGGCACTTCCACGCATGGGGGGATAAAGTGGGAAAATTGAATATCAGCAAGACACAAGCACCCCAAAGTTTAGGGCTGCTCTGTTGACAAGGACCTCGACTTCATTCCACCTTAAATATCCCAGGAAAGCGAAAAATGGATCAAAAAGTTGTGGTCCTTATGTACAATGGAATATCACTCAGCCATGAAATCAATGTCATAAGGCTAGTAGCAGCATGATGAGTGGATTTAGGTAAGACGATTCTAAGTGAAATAAGTCACACAGAAAAGGACACTTCTCATAAGGTGTCACTTATAGAGGGAATGTAAAAACCGTTACACTTGAACTGAATTACAAAACAGAACAGAGTCACACATGCAGAAAACACACTATGGCTGCTTAACGGGAAAGGTGAGGTGGGGTGATACATAAAACAAGAGCTTCAAATTAGCTCAGATACCGTTCCATCAACCCAATATGTAATAGACAAGACCTACTCCTTGCTCAGAGAACTGGACTCAACACGCCCGATTCACCGCACAAGAATATATCTGACTAGTAATAATCTTAAAACCTATGTATTGATATCTCTCTGTTAGTGTGTCAAGTGGGTGTAAGGCGGCATAAACACAGCCGTGAAAAGCAGCTAAACCCCATTATAAAAATAAATTACTTTTAAAAACCCATGAAACAAAGACAGGGAAAGAGAGAGAAATTCTTACACAATTCGTTCAGGGGCTGTGATGCAACCTGGACTGACCATATCTAGACCCACAGCTGGATGAGACATAAGGGTGGACACTCTTGGGGCTGAGAGGTTTGGTGAGGTTGGGTGAGCAAACGCAGACCCTTTAAAGTAATACTGCGTGCTACCCATCGCATGGGTCCCAAATCTCCAGGTTCAAGGGCAACTTCCTACATCGAAAACATGCATGAGAAACCCAGAAGATGGTACACCGTGTGATGGGGAAAGGTTTCTAAAACGCACCTCATTTCTCATCTCCTTGTGCTCGGGTTCGCCATTCCAGCCACTTTACTAGCAATCTCCCTACTTGGAGCCTCAGCACCTTTAACCTCCTGTTCCGTACAGGTTGCAATTTGTCCTGAGGATGAACGGGAAGACGGGGAACCAATGAGAGACTAGCTCTTGGTGTTGGGACAGGCACAGGTCACTCTATTTTCCCATCAGGAAGAAGAATTAACCACAGGCTCAGCCTGCCCCCCGGAACCAGAACAGGGCCTGAAGCCATCCTGCGCTTTTGCGGCCAGCTCCCAAAAAAGCGACTTGTAAAATGGAGCTTCAGGGCACTGCAATTCACAAACCTGCAGAGTTATAAATGATAACTCTCGTCCACAAATATATTGAGGGAAGGCAAAGAAGAGGATTTGAAATCAAGGCAGAATTGCAGGAAACAGATTTCAGGAGGTAGATTCGAATCGCCTTTAAAGCACATGAAAAGCGGCAAAACGTTGACAATGATGCCCTTGGCCAAAAAGGGCGTATGCGTTTTTTCCTGAATATATTCAGGAAAAAACGCATACGCCCTTTTTGGCCAACCAAGCAACCTGGAAAGGCAAATCAGCGCTACAAAGAAGTCTCGCTTCCCATCGGTCAAAAGGGCCATGCTGAAAAAAGTGTCAAAACCAGAAATGCAGGACAGGCCATGGAGAAATGGGAGCCTTGCTACACTGATGGGCGGGATGTAAATTGCCAACAGCCACTCTGGAGAAGTGTACGGTGTGTCCTGAAACATCTAAAAAACACAGCTTAGAGAGCATAGGGCACTTCCACGCATGGGGGGATAAAGTGGGAAAATTGAAAATCAGCAAGACACAAGCACCCCAAAGTTTAGGGCTGCTCTGTTGACAAGGACCTCCACTTCATTCCACCTTAAATATCCCAGGAAAGCGAAAAATGGATCAAAAAGTTGTGGTCCTTATGTACAATGGAATATCACTCAGCCATGAAATCAATGTCATAAGGCTAGTAGCAGCATGATGAGTGGATTTAGGTAAGACGATTCTAAGTGAAATAAGTCACACAGAAAAGGACACTTCTCATAAGGTGTCACTTATAGAGGGAATGTAAAAACCGTTACACTTGAACTGAATTACAAAACAAAACAGAGTCACACATGCAGAAAACACACTATGGCTGCTTAACGGGAAAGGTGAGGTGGGGTGATACATGAAACAAGAGCTTCAAATTAGCTCAGATACCGTTCCATCAACCCAATATGTAATAGACAAGACCTACTCCTTGCTCAGAGAACTGGACTCAACACGCCCGATTCACCGCACAAGAATATATCTGACTAGTAATAATCTTAAAACCTATGTATTGATATCTCTCTGTTAGTGTGTCAAGTGGGTGTAAGGCGGCATAAACACAGCCGTGAAAAGCAGCTAAACCCCATTATAAAAATAAATTACTTTTAAAAACCCATGAAACAAAGACAGGGAAAGAGAGAGAAATTCTTACACAATTCGTTCAGGGGCTGTGATGCAACCTGGACTGACCATATCTAGACCCACAGCTGGATGAGACATAAGGGTGGACACTCTTGGGGCTGAGAGGTTTGGTGAGGTTGGGTGAGCAAACGCAGACCCTTTAAAGTAATACTGCGTGCTACCCATCGCATGGGTCCCAAATCTCCAGGTTCAAGGGCAACTTCCTACATCGAAAACATGCATGAGAAACCCAGAAGATGGTACACCGTGTGATGGGGAAAGGTTTCTAAAACGCACCTCATTTCTCATCTCCTTGTGCTCGGGTTCGCCATTCCAGCCACTTTACTAGCAATCTCCCTACTTGGAGCCTCAGCACCTTTAACCTCCTGTTCCGTACAGGTTGCAATTTGTCCTGAGGATGAACGGGAAGACGGGGAACCAATGAGAGACTAGCTCTTGGTGTTGGGACAGGCACAGGTCACTCTAATTTCCCATCAGGAAGAAGAATTAACCACAGGCTCAGCCTGCCCCCCGGAACCAGAACAGGGCCTGAAGCCATCCTGCGCTTTTGCGGCCAGCTCCCAAAAAAGCGACTTGTAAAATGGAGCTTCAGGGCACTGCAATTCACAAACCTGCAGAGTTATAAATGATAACTCTCGTCCACAAATATATTGAGGGAAGGCAAAGAAGAGGATTTGAAATCAAGGCAGAATTGCAGGAAACAGATTTCAGGAGGTAGATTCGAATCGCCTTTAAAGCACATGAAAAGCGGCAAAACGTTGACAATGATGCCCTTGGCCAAAAAGGGCGTATGCGTTTTTTCCTGAATATATTCAGGAAAAAACGCATACGCCCTTTTTGGCCAACCAAGCAACCTGGAAAGGCAAATCAGCGCTACAAAGAAGTCTCGCTTCCCATCGGTCAAAAGGGCCATGCTGAAAAAAGTGTCAAAACCAGAAATGCAGGACAGGCCATGGAGAAATGGGAGCCTTGCTACACTGATGGGTGGGATGTAAATTGCCAACAGCCACTCTGGAGAAGTGTACGGTGTGTCCTGAAACATCTAAAAAACACAGCTTAGAGAGCATAGGGCACTTCCACGCATGGGGGGATAAAGTGGGAAAATTGAAAATCAGCAAGACACAAGCACCCCAAAGTTTAGGGCTGCTCTGTTGACAAGGACCTCCACTTCATTCCACCTTAAATATCCCAGGAAAGCGAAAAATGGATAAAAAAGTTGTGGTCCTTATGTACAATGGAATATCACTCAGCCATGAAATCAATGTCATAAGGCTAGTAGCAGCATGATGAGTGGATTTAGGTAAGACGATTCTAAGTGAAATAAGTCACACAGAAAAGGACACTTCTCATAAGGTGTCACTTATAGAGGGAATGTAAAAACCGTTACACTTGAACTGAATTACAAAACAGAACAGAGTCACACATGCAGAAAACACACTATGGCTGCTTAACGGGAAAGGTGAGGTGGGGTGATACATAAAACAAGAGCTTCAAATTAGCTCAGATACCGTTCCATCAACCCAATATGTAATAGACAAGACCTACTCCTTGCTCAGAGAACTGGACTCAACACGCCCGATTCACCGCACAAGAATATATCTGACTAGTAATAATCTTAAAACCTATGTATTGATATCTCTCTGTTAGTGTGTCAAGTGGGTGTAAGGCGGCATAAACACAGCCGTGAAAAGCAGCTAAACCCCATTATAAAAATAAATTACTTTTAAAAACCCATGAAACAAAGACAGGGAAAGAGAGAGAAATTCTTACACAATTCGTTCAGGGGCTGTGATGCAACCTGGACTGACCATATCTAGACCCACAGCTGGATGAGACATAAGGGTGGACACTCTTGGGGCTGAGAGGTTTGGTGAGGTTGGGTGAGCAAACGCAGACCCTTTAAAGTAATACTGCGTGCTACCCATCGCATGGGTCCCAAATCTCCAGGTTCAAGGGCAACTTCCTACATCGAAAACATGCATGAGAAACCCAGAAGATGGTACACCGTGTGATGGGGAAAGGTTTCTAAAACGCACCTCATTTCTCATCTCCTTGTGCTCGGGTTCGCCATTCCAGCCACTTTACTAGCAATCTCCCTACTTGGAGCCTCAGCACCTTTAACCTCCTGTTCCGTACAGGTTGCAATTTGTCCTGAGGATGAACGGGAAGACGGGGAACCAATGAGAGACTAGCTCTTGGTGTTGGGACAGGCACAGGTCACTCTATTTTCCCATCAGGAAGAAGAATTAACCACAGGCTCAGCCTGCCCCCCGGAACCAGAACAGGGCCTGAAGCCATCCTGCGCTTTTGCGGCCAGCTCCCAAAAAAGCGACTTGTAAAATGGAGCTTCAGGGCACTGCAATTCACAAACCTGCAGAGTTATAAATGATAACTCTCGTCCACAAATATATTGAGGGAAGGCAAAGAAGAGGATTTGAAATCAAGGCAGAATTGCAGGAAACAGATTTCAGGAGGTAGATTCGAATCGCCTTTAAAGCACATGAAAAGCGGCAAAACGTTGACAATGATGCCCTTGGCCAAAAAGGGCGTATGCGTTTTTTCCTGAATATATTCAGGAAAAAACGCATACGCCCTTTTTGGCCAACCAAGCAACCTGGAAAGGCAAATCAGCGCTACAAAGAAGTCTCGCTTCCCATCGGTCAAAAGGGCCATGCTGAAAAAAGTGTCAAAACCAGAAATGCAGGACAGGCCATGGAGAAATGGGAGCCTTGCTACACTGATGGGTGGGATGTAAATTGCCAACAGCCACTCTGGAGAAGTGTACGGTGTGTCCTGAAACATCTAAAAAACACAGCTTAGAGAGCATAGGGCACTTCCACGCATGGGGGGATAAAGTGGGAAAATTGAAAATCAGCAAGACACAAGCACCCCAAAGTTTAGGGCTGCTCTGTTGACAAGGACCTCCACTTCATTCCACCTTAAATATCCCAGGAAAGCGAAAAATGGATAAAAAAGTTGTGGTCCTTATGTACAATGGAATATCACTCAGCCATGAAATCAATGTCATAAGGCTAGTAGCAGCATGATGAGTGGATTTAGGTAAGACGATTCTAAGTGAAATAAGTCACACAGAAAAGGACACTTCTCATAAGGTGTCACTTATAGAGGGAATGTAAAAACCGTTACACTTGAACTGAATTACAAAACAGAACAGAGTCACACATGCAGACAACACACTATGGCTGCTTAACGGAAAAGGTGAGGTGGGGTGATACATAAAACAAGAGCTTCAAATTAGCTCAGATACCGTTCCATCAACCCAATATGTAATAGACAAGACCTACTCCTTGCTCAGAGAACTGGACTCAACACGCCCGATTCACCGCACAAGAATATATCTGACTAGTAATAATCTTAAAACCTATGTATTGATATCTCTCTGTTAGTGTGTCAAGTGGGTGTAAGGCGGCATAAACACAGCCGTGAAAAGCAGCTAAACCCCATTATAAAAATAAATTACTTTTAAAAACCCATGAAACAAAGACAGGGAAAGAGAGAGAAATTCTTACACAATTCGTTCAGGGGCTGTGATGCAACCTGGACTGACCATATCTAGACCCACAGCTGGATGAGACATAAGGGTGGACACTCTTGGGGCTGAGAGGTTTGGTGAGGTTGGGTGAGCAAACGCAGACCCTTTAAAGTAATACTGCGTGCTACCCATCGCATGGGTCCCAAATCTCCAGGTTCAAGGGCAACTTCCTACATCGAAAACATGCATGAGAAACCCAGAAGATGGTACACCGTGTGATGGGGAAAGGTTTCTAAAACGCACCTCATTTCTCATCTCCTTGTGCTCGTGTTCGCCATTCCAGCCACTTTACTAGCAATCTCCCTACTTGGAGCATCAGCACCTTTAACCTCCTGTTCCGTACAGGTTGCAATTTGTCCTGAGGATGAACGGGATGACGGGAAACCAATGAGAGACTAGCTCTTGGTGTTGGGACAGGCACAGGTCACTCTATTTTCCCATCAGGAAGAAGAATTAACCACAGGCTCAGCCTGCCCCCCGGAACCAGAACAGGGCCTGAAGCCATCCTGCACTTTTGCGGCCAGCTCCCAAAAAAGCGACTTGTAAAATGGAGCTTCAGGGCACTGCAATTCACAAACCTGCAGAGTTATAAATGATAACTCTCGTCCACAAATATATTGAGGGAAGGCAAAGAAGAGGATTTGAAATCAAGGCAGAATTGCAGGAAACAGATTTCAGGAGGTAGATTCGAATCGCCTTTAAAGCACATGAAAAGCGGCAAAACGTTGACAATGATGCCCTTGGCCAAAAAGGGCGTATGCGTTTTTTCCTGAATATATTCAGGAAAAAACGCATACGCCCTTTTTGGCCAACCAAGCAACCTGGAAAGGCAAATCAGCGCTACAAAGAAGTCTCGCTTCCCATCGGTCAAAAGGGCCATGCTGAAAAAAGTGTCAAAACCAGAAATGCAGGACAGGCCATGGAGAAATGGGAGCCTTGCTACACTGATGGGCGGGATGTAAATTGCCAACAGCCACTCTGGAGAAGTGTACGGTGTGTCCTGAAACATCTAAAAAACACAGCTTAGAGAGCATAGGGCACTTCCACGCATGGGGGGATAAAGTGGGAAAATTGAAAATCAGCAAGACACAAGCACCCCAAAGTTTAGGGCTGCTCTGTTGACAAGGACCTCCACTTCATTCCACCTTAAATATCCCAGGAAAGCGAAAAATGGATCAAAAAGTTGTGGTCCTTATGTACAATGGAATATCACTCAGCCATGAAATCAATGTCATAAGGCTAGTAGCAGCATGATGAGTGGATTTAGGTAAGACGATTCTAAGTGAAATAAGTCACACAGAAAAGGACACTTCTCATAAGGTGTCACTTATAGAGGGAATGTAAAAACCGTTACACTTGAACTGAATTACAAAACAGAACAGAGTCACACATGCAGAAAACACACTATGGCTGCTTAACGGGAAAGGTGAGGTGGGGTGATACATGAAACAAGAGCTTCAAATTAGCTCAGATACCGTTCCATCAACCCAATATGTTATAGACAAGACCTACTCCTTGCTCAGAGAACTGGACTCAACACGCCCGATTCACCGCACAAGAATATATCTGACTAGTAATAATCTTAAAACCTATGTATTGATATCTCTCTGTTAGTGTGTCAAGTGGGTGTAAGGCGGCATAAACACAGCCGTGAAAAGCAGCTAAACCCCATTATAAAAATAAATTACTTTTAAAAACCCATGAAACAAAGACAGGGAAAGAGAGAGAAATTCTTACACAATTCGTTCAGGGGCTGTGATGCAACCTGGACTGACCATATCTAGACCCACAGCTGGATGAGACATAAGGGTGGACACTCTTGGGGCTGAGAGGTTTGGTGAGGTTGGGTGAGCAAACGCAGACCCTTTAAAGTAATACTGCGTGCTACCCATCGCATGGGTCCCAAATCTCCAGGTTCAAGGGCAACTTCCTACATCGAAAACATGCATGAGAAACCCAGAAGATGGTACACCGTGTGATGGGGAAAGGTTTCTAAAACGCACCTCATTTCTCATCTCCTTGTGCTCGGGTTCGCCATTCCAGCCACTTTACTAGCAATCTCCCTACTTGGAGCCTCAGCACCTTTAACCTCCTGTTCCGTACAGGTTGCAATTTGTCCTGAGGATGAACGGGAAGATGGGGAACCAATGAGAGACTAGCTCTTGGTGTTGGGACAGGCACAGGTCACTCTAATTTCCCATCAGGAAGAAGAATTAACCACAGGCTCAGCCTGCCCCCCGGAACCAGAACAGGGCCTGAAGCCATCCTGCGCTTTTGCGGCCAGCTCCCAAAAAAGCGACTTGTAAAATGGAGCTTCAGGGCACTGCAATTCACAAACCTGCAGAGTTATAAATGATAACTCTCGTCCACAAATATATTGAGGGAAGGCAAAGAAGAGGATTTGAAATCAAGGCAGAATTGCAGGAAACAGATTTCAGGAGGTAGATTCGAATCGCCTTTAAAGCACATGAAAAGCGGCAAAACGTTGACAATGATGCCCTTGGCCAAAAAGGGCGTATGCGTTTTTTCCTGAATATATTCAGGAAAAAACGCATACGCCCTTTTTGGCCAACCAAGCAACCTGGAAAGGCAAATCAGCGCTACAAAGAAGTCTCGCTTCCCATCGGTCAAAAGGGCAATGCTGAAAAAAGTGTCAAAACCAGAAATGCAGGACAGGCCATGGAGAAATGGGAGCCTTGCTACACTGATGGGTGGGATGTAAATTGCCAACAGCCACTCTGGAGAAGTGTACGGTGTGTCCTGAAACATCTAAAAAACACAGCTTAGAGAGCATAGGGCACTTCCACGCATGGGGGGATAAAGTGGGAAAATTGAAAATCAGCAAGACACAAGCACCCCAAAGTTTAGGGCTGCTCTGTTGACAAGGACCTCGACTTCATTCCACCTTAAATATCCCAGGAAAGCGAAAAATGGATAAAAAAGTTGTGGTCCTTATGTACAATGGAATATCACTCAGCCATGAAATCAATGTCATAAGGCTAGTAGCAGCATGATGAGTGGATTTAGGTAAGACGATTCTAAGTGAAATAAGTCACACAGAAAAGGACACTTCTCATAAGGTGTCACTTATAGAGGGAATGTAAAAACCGTTACACTTGAACTGAATTACAAAACAGAACAGAGTCACACATGCAGAAAACACACTATGGCTGCTTAACGGGAAAGGTGAGGTGGGGTGATACATAAAACAAGAGCTTCAAATTAGCTCAGATACCGTTCCATCAACCCAATATGTAATAGACAAGACCTACTCCTTGCTCAGAGAACTGGACTCAACACGCCCGATTCACCGCACAAGAATATATCTGACTAGTAATAATCTTAAAACCTATGTATTGATATCTCTCTGTTAGTGTGTCAAGTGGGTGTAAGGCGGCATAAACACAGCCGTGAAAAGCAGCTAAACCCCATTATAAAAATAAATTACTTTTAAAAACCCATGAAACAAAGACAGGGAAAGAGAGAGAAATTCTTACACAATTCGTTCAGGGGCTGTGATGCAACCTGGACTGACCATATCTAGACCCACAGCTGGATGAGACATAAGGGTGGACACTCTTGGGGCTGAGAGGTTTGGTGAGGTTGGGTGAGCAAACGCAGACCCTTTAAAGTAATACTGCGTGCTACCCATCGCATGGGTCCCAAATCTCCAGGTTCAAGGGCAACTTCCTACATCGAAAACATGCATGAGAAACCCAGAAGATGGTACACCGTGTGATGGGGAAAGGTTTCTAAAACGCACCTCATTTCTCATCTCCTTGTGCTCGGGTTCGCCATTCCAGCCACTTTACTAGCAATCTCCCTACTTGGAGCCTCAGCACCTTTAACCTCCTGTTCCGTACAGGTTGCAATTTGTCCTGAGGATGAACGGGAAGACGGGGAACCAATGAGAGACTAGCTCTTGGTGTTGGGACAGGCACAGGTCACTCTATTTTCCCATCAGGAAGAAGAATTAACCACAGGCTCAGCCTGCCCCCCGGAACCAGAACAGGGCCTGAAGCCATCCTGCGCTTTTGCGGCCAGCTCCCAAAAAAGCGACTTGTAAAATGGAGCTTCAGGGCACTGCAATTCACAAACCTGCAGAGTTATAAATGATAACTCTCGTCCACAAATATATTGAGGGAAGGCAAAGAAGAGGATTTGAAATCAAGGCAGAATTGCAGGAAACAGATTTCAGGAGGTAGATTCGAATCGCCTTTAAAGCACATGAAAAGCGGCAAAACGTTGACAATGATGCCCTTGGCCAAAAAGGGCGTATGCGTTTTTTCCTGAATATATTCAGGAAAAAACGCATACGCCCTTTTTGGCCAACCAAGCAACCTGGAAAGGCAAATCAGCGCTACAAAGAAGTCTCGCTTCCCATCGGTCAAAAGGGCCATGCTGAAAAAAGTGTCAAAACCAGAAATGCAGGACAGGCCATGGAGAAATGGGAGCCTTGCTACACTGATGGGCGGGATGTAAATTGCCAACAGCCACTCTGGAGAAGTGTACGGTGTGTCCTGAAACTTCTAAGAAACACAGCTTAGAGAGCATAGGGCACTTCCACGCATGGGGGGATAAAGTGGGAAAATTGAAAATCAGCAAGACACAAGCACCCCAAAGTTTAGGGCTGCTCTGTTGACAAGGACCTCCACTTCATTCCACCTTAAATATCCCAGGAAAGCGAAAAATGGATCAAAAAGTTGTGGTCCTTATGTACAATGGAATATCACTCAGCCATGAAATCAATGTCATAAGGCTAGTAGCAGCATGATGAGTGGATTTAGGTAAGACGATTCTAAGTGAAATAAGTCACACAGAAAAGGACACTTCTCATAAGGTGTCACTTATAGAGGGAATGGAAAAACCGTTACACTTGAACTGAATTACAAAACAGAACAGAGTCACACATGCAGACAACACACTATGGCTGCTTAACGGAAAAGGTGAGGTGGGGTGATACATAAAACAAGAGCTTCAAATTAGCTCAGATACCGTTCCATCAACCCAATATGTAATAGACAAGACCTACTCCTTGCTCAGAGAACTGGACTCAACACGCCCGATTCACCGCACAAGAATATATCTGACTAGTAATAATCTTAAAACCTATGTATTGATATCTCTCTGTTAGTGTGTCAAGTGGGTGTAAGGCGGCATAAACACAGCCGTGAAAAGCAGCTAAACCCCATTATAAAAATAAATTACTTTTAAAAACCCATGAAACAAAGACAGGGAAAGAGAGAGAAATTCTTACACAATTCGTTCAGGGGCTGTGATGCAACCTGGACTGACCATATCTAGACCCACAGCTGGATGAGACTTAAGGGTGGACACTCTTGGGGCTGAGAGGTTTGGTGAGGTTGGGTGAGCAAACGCAGACCCTTTAAAGTAATACTGCGTGCTACCCATCGCATGGGTCCCAAATCTCCAGGTTCAAGGGCAACTTCCTACATCGAAAACATGCATGAGAAACCCAGAAGATGGTACACCGTGTGATGGGGAAAGGTTTCTAAAACGCACCTCATTTCTCATCTCCTTGTGCTCGTGTTCGCCATTCCAGCCACTTTACTAGCAATCTCCCTACTTGGAGCATCAGCACCTTTAACCTCCTGTTCCGTACAGGTTGCAATTTGTCCTGAGGATGAACGGGATGACGGGAAACCAATGAGAGACTAGCTCTTGGTGTTGGGACAGGCACAGGTCACTCTATTTTCCCATCAGGAAGAAGAATTAACCACAGGCTCAGCCTGCCCCCCGGAACCAGAACAGGGCCTGAAGCCATCCTGCGCTTTTGCGGCCAGCTCCCAAAAAAGCGACTTGTAAAATGGAGCTTCAGGGCACTGCAATTCACAAACCTGCAGAGTTATAAATGATAACTCTCGTCCACAAATATATTGAGGGAAGGCAAAGAAGAGGATTTGAAATCAAGGCAGAATTGCAGGAAACAGATTTCAGGAGGTAGATTCGAATCGCCTTTAAAGCACATGAAAAGCGGCAAAACGTTGACAATGATGCCCTTGGCCAAAAAGGGCGTATGCGTTTTTTCCTGAATATATTCAGGAAAAAACGCATACGCCCTTTTTGGCCAACCAAGCAACCTGGAAAGGCAAATCAGCGCTACAAAGAAGTCTCGCTTCCCATCGGTCAAAAGGGCCATGCTGAAAAAAGTGTCAAAACCAGAAATGCAGGACAGGCCATGGAGAAATGGGAGCCTTGCTACACTGATGGGCGGGATGTAAATTGCCAACAGCCACTCTGGAGAAGTGTACGGTGTGTCCTGAAACTTCTAAGAAACACAGCTTAGAGAGCATAGGGCACTTCCACGCATGGGGGGATAAAGTGGGAAAATTGAAAATCAGCAAGACACAAGCACCCCAAAGTTTAGGGCTGCTCTGTTGACAAGGACCTCCACTTCATTCCACCTTAAATATCCCAGGAAAGCGAAAAATGGATCAAAAAGTTGTGGTCCTTATGTACAATGGAATATCACTCAGCCATGAAATCAATGTCATAAGGCTAGTAGCAGCATGATGAGTGGATTTAGGTAAGACGATTCTAAGTGAAATAAGTCACACAGAAAAGGACACTTCTCATAAGGTGTCACTTATAGAGGGAATGTAAAAACCGTTACACTTGAACTGAATTACAAAACAGAACAGAGTCACACATGCAGACAACACACTATGGCTGCTTAACGGGAAAGGTGAGGTGGGGTGATACATGAAACAAGAGCTTCAAATTAGCTCAGATACCGTTCCATAAACCCAATATGTAATAGACAAGACCTACTCCTTGCTCAGAGAACTGGACTCAACACGCCCGATTCACCGCACAAGAATATATCTGACTAGTAATAATCTTAAAACCTATGTATTGATATCTCTCTGTTAGTGTGTCAAGTGGGTGTAAGGCGGCATAAACACAGCCGTGAAAAGCAGCTAAACCCCATTATAAAAATAAATTACTTTTAAAAACCCATGAAACAAAGACAGGGAAAGAGAGAGAAATTCTTACACAATTCGTTCAGGGGCTGTGATGCAACCTGGACTGACCATATCTAGACCCACAGCTGGATGAGACTTAAGGGTGGACACTCTTGGGGCTGAGAGGTTTGGTGAGGTTGGGTGAGCAAACGCAGACCCTTTAAAGTAATACTGCGTGCTACCCATCGCATGGGTCCCAAATCTCCAGGTTCAAGGGCAACTTCCTACATCGAAAACATGCATGAGAAACCCAGAAGATGGTACACCGTGTGATGGGGAAAGGTTTCTAAAACGCACCTCATTTCTCATCTCCTTGTGCTCGTGTTCGCCATTCCAGCCACTTTACTAGCAATCTCCCTACTTGGAGCATCAGCACCTTTAACCTCCTGTTCCGTACAGGTTGCAATTTGTCCTGAGGATGAACGGGATGACGGGAAACCAATGAGAGACTAGCTCTTGGTGTTGGGACAGGCACAGGTCACTCTATTTTCCCATCAGGAAGAAGAATTAACCACAGGCTCAGCCTGCCCCCCGGAACCAGAACAGGGCCTGAAGCCATCCTGCGCTTTTGCGGCCAGCTCCCAAAAAAGCGACTTGTAAAATGGAGCTTCAGGGCACTGCAATTCACAAACCTGCAGAGTTATAAATGATAACTCTCGTCCACAAATATATTGAGGGAAGGCAAAGAAGAGGATTTGAAATCAAGGCAGAATTGCAGGAAACAGATTTCAGGAGGTAGATTCGAATCGCCTTTAAAGCACATGAAAAGCGGCAAAACGTTGACAATGATGCCCTTGGCCAAAAAGGGCGTATGCGTTTTTTCCTGAATATATTCAGGAAAAAACGCATACGCCCTTTTTGGCCAACCAAGCAACCTGGAAAGGCAAATCAGCGCTACAAAGAAGTCTCGCTTCCCATCGGTCAAAAGGGCCATGCTGAAAAAAGTGTCAAAACCAGAAATGCAGGACAGGCCATGGAGAAATGGGAGCCTTGCTACACTGATGGGCGGGATGTAAATTGCCAACAGCCACTCTGGAGAAGTGTACGGTGTGTCCTGAAACTTCTAAGAAACACAGCTTAGAGAGCATAGGGCACTTCCACGCATGGGGGGATAAAGTGGGAAAATTGAAAATCAGCAAGACACAAGCACCCCAAAGTTTAGGGCTGCTCTGTTGACAAGGACCTCCACTTCATTCCACCTTAAATATCCCAGGAAAGCGAAAAATGGATCAAAAAGTTGTGGTCCTTATGTACAATGGAATATCACTCAGCCATGAAATCAATGTCATAAGGCTAGTAGCAGCATGATGAGTGGATTTAGGTAAGACGATTCTAAGTGAAATAAGTCACACAGAAAAGGACACTTCTCATAAGGTGTCACTTATAGAGGGAATGTAAAAACCGTTACACTTGAACTGAATTACAAAACAGAACAGAGTCACACATGCAGACAACACACTATGGCTGCTTAACGGGAAAGGTGAGGTGGGGTGATACATGAAACAAGAGCTTCAAATTAGCTCAGATACCGTTCCATAAACCCAATATGTAATAGACAAGACCTACTCCTTGCTCAGAGAACTGGACTCAACACGCCCGATTCACCGCACAAGAATATATCTGACTAGTAATAATCTTAAAACCTATGTATTGATATCTCTCTGTTAGTGTGTCAAGTGGGTGTAAGGCGGCATAAACACAGCCGTGAAAAGCAGCTAAACCCCATTATAAAAATAAATTACTTTTAAAAACCCATGAAACAAAGACAGGGAAAGAGAGAGAAATTCTTACACAATTCGTTCAGGGGCTGTGATGCAACCTGGACTGACCATATCTAGACCCACAGCTGGATGAGACTTAAGGGTGGACACTCTTGGGGCTGAGAGGTTTGGTGAGGTTGGGTGAGCAAACGCAGACCCTTTAAAGTAATACTGCGTGCTACCCATCGCATGGGTCCCAAATCTCCAGGTTCAAGGGCAACTTCCTACATCGAAAACATGCATGAGAAACCCAGAAGATGGTACACCGTGTGATGGGGAAAGGTTTCTAAAACGCACCTCATTTCTCATCTCCTTGTGCTCGTGTTCGCCATTCCAGCCACTTTACTAGCAATCTCCCTACTTGGAGCATCAGCACCTTTAACCTCCTGTTCCGTACAGGTTGCAATTTGTCCTGAGGATGAACGGGATGACGGGAAACCAATGAGAGACTAGCTCTTGGTGTTGGGACAGGCACAGGTCACTCTATTTTCCCATCAGGAAGAAGAATTAACCACAGGCTCAGCCTGCCCCCCGGAACCAGAACAGGGCCTGAAGCCATCCTGCGCTTTTGCGGCCAGCTCCCAAAAAAGCGACTTGTAAAATGGAGCTTCAGGGCACTGCAATTCACAAACCTGCAGAGTTATAAATGATAACTCTCGTCCACAAATATATTGAGGGAAGGCAAAGAAGAGGATTTGAAATCAAGGCAGAATTGCAGGAAACAGATTTCAGGAGGTAGATTCGAATCGCCTTTAAAGCACATGAAAAGCGGCAAAACGTTGACAATGATGCCCTTGGCCAAAAAGGGCGTATGCGTTTTTTCCTGAATATATTCAGGAAAAAACGCATACGCCCTTTTTGGCCAACCAAGCAACCTGGAAAGGCAAATCAGCGCTACAAAGAAGTCTCGCTTCCCATCGGTCAAAAGGGCCATGCTGAAAAAAGTGTCAAAACCAGAAATGCAGGACAGGCCATGGAGAAATGGGAGCCTTGCTACACTGATGGGCGGGATGTAAATTGCCAACAGCCACTCTGGAGAAGTGTATGGTGTGTCCTGAAACATCTAAAAAACACAGCTTAGAGAGCATAGGGCACTTCCACGCATGGGGGGATAAAGTGGGAAAATTGAAAATCAGCAAGACACAAGCACCCCAAAGTTTAGGGCTGCTCTGTTGACAAGGACCTCCACTTCATTCCACCTTAAATATCCCAGGAAAGCGAAAAATGGATAAAAAAGTTGTGGTCCTTATGTACAATGGAATATCACTCAGCCATGAAATCAATGTCATAAGGCTAGTAGCAGCATGATGAGTGGATTTAGGTAAGACGATTCTAAGTGAAATAAGTCACACAGAAAAGGACACTTCTCATAAGGTGTCACTTATAGAGGGAATGTAAAAACCGTTACACTTGAACTGAATTACAAAACAGAACAGAGTCACACATGCAGAAAACACACTATGGCTGCTTAACGGGAAAGGTGAGGTGGGGTGATACATGAAACAAGAGCTTCAAATTAGCTCAGATACCGTTCCATCAACCCAATATGTAATAGACAAGACCTACTCCTTGCTCAGAGAACTGGACTCAACACGCCCGATTCACCGCACAAGAATATATCTGACTAGTAATAATCTTAAAACCTATGTATTGATATCTCTCTGTTAGTGTGTCAAGTGGGTGTAAGGCGGCATAAACACAGCCGTGAAAAGCAGCTAAACCCCATTATAAAAATAAATTACTTTTAAAAACCCATGAAACAAAGACAGGGAAAGAGAGAGAAATTCTTACACAATTCGTTCAGGGGCTGTGATGCAACCTGGACTGACCATATCTAGACCCACAGCTGGATGAGACATAAGGGTGGACACTCTTGGGGCTGAGAGGTTTGGTGAGGTTGGGTGAGCAAACGCAGACCCTTTAAAGTAATACTGCGTGCTACCCATCGCATGGGTCCCAAATCTCCAGGTTCAAGGGCAACTTCCTACATCGAAAACATGCATGAGAAACCCAGAAGATGGTACACCGTGTGATGGGGAAAGGTTTCTAAAACGCACCTCATTTCTCATCTCCTTGTGCTCGGGTTCGCCATTCCAGCCACTTTACTAGCAATCTCCCTACTTGGAGCCTCAGCACCTTTAACCTCCTGTTCCGTACAGGTTGCAATTTGTCCTGAGGATGAACGGGAAGATGGGGAACCAATGAGAGACTAGCTCTTGGTGTTGGGACAGGCACAGGTCACTCTAATTTCCCATCAGGAAGAAGAATTAACCACAGGCTCAGCCTGCCCCCCGGAACCAGAACAGGGCCTGAAGCCATCCTGCGCTTTTGCGGCCAGCTCCCAAAAAAGCGACTTGTAAAATGGAGCTTCAGGGCACTGCAATTCACAAACCTGCAGAGTTATAAATGATAACTCTCGTCCACAAATATATTGAGGGAAGGCAAAGAAGAGGATTTGAAATCAAGGCAGAATTGCAGGAAACAGATTTCAGGAGGTAGATTCGAATCGCCTTTAAAGCACATGAAAAGCGGCAAAACGTTGACAATGATGCCCTTGGCCAAAAAGGGCGTATGCGTTTTTTCCTGAATATATTCAGGAAAAAACGCATACGCCCTTTTTGGCCAACCAAGCAACCTGGAAAGGCAAATCAGCGCTACAAAGAAGTCTCGCTTCCCATCGGTCAAAAGGGCCATGCTGAAAAAAGTGTCAAAACCAGAAATGCAGGACAGGCCATGGAGAAATGGGAGCCTTGCTACACTGATGGGTGGGATGTAAATTGCCAACAGCCACTCTGGAGAAGTGTACGGTGTGTCCTGAAACATCTAAAAAACACAGCTTAGAGAGCATAGGGCACTTCCACGCATGGGGGGATAAAGTGGGAAAATTGAAAATCAGCAAGACACAAGCACCCCAAAGTTTAGGGCTGCTCTGTTGACAAGGACCTCGACTTCATTCCACCTTAAATATCCCAGGAAAGCGAAAAATGGATAAAAAAGTTGTGGTCCTTATGTACAATGGAATATCACTCAGCCATGAAATCAATGTCATAAGGCTAGTAGCAGCATGATGAGTGGATTTAGGTAAGACGATTCTAAGTGAAATAAGTCACACAGAAAAGGACACTTCTCATAAGGTGTCACTTATAGAGGGAATGTAAAAACCGTTACACTTGAACTGAATTACAAAACAGAACAGAGTCACACATGCAGAAAACACACTATGGCTGCTTAACGGGAAAGGTGAGGTGGGGTGATACATGAAACAAGAGCTTCAAATTAGCTCAGATACCGTTCCATCAACCCAATATGTAATAGACAAGACCTACTCCTTGCTCAGAGAACTGGACTCAACACGCCCGATTCACCGCACAAGAATATATCTGACTAGTAATAATCTTAAAACCTATGTATTGATATCTCTCTGTTAGTGTGTCAAGTGGGTGTAAGGCGGCATAAACACAGCCGTGAAAAGCAGCTAAACCCCATTATAAAAATAAATTACTTTTAAAAACCCATGAAACAAAGACAGGGAAAGAGAGAGAAATTCTTACACAATTCGTTCAGGGGCTGTGATGCAACCTGGACTGACCATATCTAGACCCACAGCTGGATGAGACATAAGGGTGGACACTCTTGGGGCTGAGAGGTTTGGTGAGGTTGGGTGAGCAAACGCAGACCCTTTAAAGTAATACTGCGTGCTACCCATCGCATGGGTCCCAAATCTCCAGGTTCAAGGGCAACTTCCTACATCGAAAACATGCATGAGAAACCCAGAAGATGGTACACCGTGTGATGGGGAAAGGTTTCTAAAACGCACCTCATTTCTCATCTCCTTGTGCTCGGGTTCGCCATTCCAGCCACTTTACTAGCAATCTCCCTACTTGGAGCCTCAGCACCTTTAACCTCCTGTTCCGTACAGGTTGCAATTTGTCCTGAGGATGAACGGGAAGACGGGGAACCAATGAGAGACTAGCTCTTGGTGTTGGGACAGGCACAGGTCACTCTATTTTCCCATCAGGAAGAAGAATTAACCACAGGCTCAGCCTGCCCCCCGGAACCAGAACAGGGCCTGAAGCCATCCTGCGCTTTTGCGGCCAGCTCCCAAAAAAGCGACTTGTAAAATGGAGCTTCAGGGCACTGCAATTCACAAACCTGCAGAGTTATAAATGATAACTCTCGTCCACAAATATATTGAGGGAAGGCAAAGAAGAGGATTTGAAATCAAGGCAGAATTGCAGGAAACAGATTTCAGGAGGTAGATTCGAATCGCCTTTAAAGCACATGAAAAGCGGCAAAACGTTGACAATGATGCCCTTGGCCAAAAAGGGCGTATGCGTTTTTTCCTGAATATATTCAGGAAAAAACGCATACGCCCTTTTTGGCCAACCAAGCAACCTGGAAAGGCAAATCAGCGCTACAAAGAAGTCTCGCTTCCCATCGGTCAAAAGGGCCATGCTGAAAAAAGTGTCAAAACCAGAAATGCAGGACAGGCCATGGAGAAATGGGAGCCTTGCTACACTGATGGGCGGGATGTAAATTGCCAACAGCCACTCTGGAGAAGTGTACGGTGTGTCCTGAAACTTCTAAGAAACACAGCTTAGAGAGCATAGGGCACTTCCACGCATGGGGGGATAAAGTGGGAAAATTGAAAATCAGCAAGACACAAGCACCCCAAAGTTTAGGGCTGCTCTGTTGACAAGGACCTCCACTTCATTCCACCTTAAATATCCCAGGAAAGCGAAAAATGGATCAAAAAGTTGTGGTCCTTATGTACAATGGAATATCACTCAGCCATGAAATCAATGTCATAAGGCTAGTAGCAGCATGATGAGTGGATTTAGGTAAGACGATTCTAAGTGAAATAAGTCACACAGAAAAGGACACTTCTCATAAGGTGTCACTTATAGAGGGAATGTAAAAACCGTTACACTTGAACTGAATTACAAAACAGAACAGAGTCACACATGCAGACAACACACTATGGCTGCTTAACGGAAAAGGTGAGGTGGGGTGATACATAAAACAAGAGCTTCAAATTAGCTCAGATACCGTTCCATAAACCCAATATGTAATAGACAAGACCTACTCCTTGCTCAGAGAACTGGACTCAACACGCCCGATTCACCGCACAAGAATATATCTGACTAGTAATAATCTTAAAACCTATGTATTGATATCTCTCTGTTAGTGTGTCAAGTGGGTGTAAGGCGGCATAAACACAGCCGTGAAAAGCAGCTAAACCCCATTATAAAAATAAATTACTTTTAAAAACCCATGAAACAAAGACAGGGAAAGAGAGAGAAATTCTTACACAATTCGTTCAGGGGCTGTGATGCAACCTGGACTGACCATATCTAGACCCACAGCTGGATGAGACTTAAGGGTGGACACTCTTGGGGCTGAGAGGTTTGGTGAGGTTGGGTGAGCAAACGCAGACCCTTTAAAGTAATACTGCGTGCTACCCATCGCATGGGTCCCAAATCTCCAGGTTCAAGGGCAACTTCCTACATCGAAAACATGCATGAGAAACCCAGAAGATGGTACACCGTGTGATGGGGAAAGGTTTCTAAAACGCACCTCATTTCTCATCTCCTTGTGCTCGTGTTCGCCATTCCAGCCACTTTACTAGCAATCTCCCTACTTGGAGCATCAGCACCTTTAACCTCCTGTTCCGTACAGGTTGCAATTTGTCCTGAGGATGAACGGGATGACGGGAAACCAATGAGAGACTAGCTCTTGGTGTTGGGACAGGCACAGGTCACTCTATTTTCCCATCAGGAAGAAGAATTAACCACAGGCTCAGCCTGCCCCCCGGAACCAGAACAGGGCCTGAAGCCATCCTGCGCTTTTGCGGCCAGCTCCCAAAAAAGCGACTTGTAAAATGGAGCTTCAGGGCACTGCAATTCACAAACCTGCAGAGTTATAAATGATAACTCTCGTCCACAAATATATTGAGGGAAGGCAAAGAAGAGGATTTGAAATCAAGGCAGAATTGCAGGAAACAGATTTCAGGAGGTAGATTCGAATCGCCTTTAAAGCACATGAAAAGCGGCAAAACGTTGACAATGATGCCCTTGGCCAAAAAGGGCGTATGCGTTTTTTCCTGAATATATTCAGGAAAAAACGCATACGCCCTTTTTGGCCAACCAAGCAACCTGGAAAGGCAAATCAGCGCTACAAAGAAGTCTCGCTTCCCATCGGTCAAAAGGGCCATGCTGAAAAAAGTGTCAAAACCAGAAATGCAGGACAGGCCATGGAGAAATGGGAGCCTTGCTACACTGATGGGCGGGATGTAAATTGCCAACAGCCACTCTGGAGAAGTGTACGGTGTGTCCTGAAACATCTAAAAAACACAGCTTAGAGAGCATAGGGCACTTCCACGCATGGGGGGATAAAGTGGGAAAATTGAAAATCAGCAAGACACAAGCACCCCAAAGTTTAGGGCTGCTCTGTTGACAAGGACCTCCACTTCATTCCACCTTAAATATCCCAGGAAAGCGAAAAATGGATCAAAAAGTTGTGGTCCTTATGTACAATGGAATATCACTCAGCCATGAAATCAATGTCATAAGGCTAGTAGCAGCATGATGAGTGGATTTAGGTAAGACGATTCTAAGTGAAATAAGTCACACAGAAAAGGACACTTCTCATAAGGTGTCACTTATAGAGGGAATGTAAAAACCGTTACACTTGAACTGAATTACAAAACAGAACAGAGTCACACATGCAGAAAACACACTATGGCTGCTTAACGGGAAAGGTGAGGTGGGGTGATACATAAAACAAGAGTTTCAAATTAGCTCAGATACCGTTCCATAAACCCAATATGTAATAGACAAGACCTACTCCTTGCTCAGAGAACTGGACTCAACACGCCCGATTCACCGCACAAGAATATATCTGACTAGTAATAATCTTAAAACCTATGTATTGATATCTCTCTGTTAGTGTGTCAAGTGGGTGTAAAGCGGCATAAACACAGCCGTGGAAAGCAGCTAAACCCCATTATAAAAATAAATTACTTTTAAAAACCCATGAAACAAAGACAGGGAAAGAGAGAGAAATTCTTACACAATTCGTTCAGGGGCTGTGATGCAACCTGGATTGACCATATCTAGACCCACAGCTGGATGAGACATAAGGGTCGACACTCTTGGGGCTGAGAGGTTTGGTGAGGTTGGGTGAGCAAACGCAGACCCTTTAAAGTAATACTGCGTGCTACCCATCGCATGGGTCCCAAATCTCCAGGTTCAAGGGCAACTTCCTACATCGAAAACATGCATGAGAAACCCAGAAGATGGTACACCGTGTGATGGGGAAAGGTTTCTAAAACGCACCTCATTTCTCATCTCCTTGTGCTCGGGTTCGCCATTCCAGCCACTTTACTAGCAATCTCCCTACTTGGAGCCTCAGCACCTTTAACGTCCTGTTCCGTACAGGTTGCAATTTGTCCTGAGGATGAACGGGAAGACGGGGAACCAATGAGAGACTAGCTCTTGGTGTTGGGACAGGCACAGGTCACTCTATTTTCCCATCAGGAAGAAGAATTAACCACAGGCTCAGCCTGACCCCCGGAACCAGAACAGGGCCTGAAGCCATCCTGCGCTTTTGCGGCCAGCTCCCAAGAAAGCGACTTGTAAAATGGAGCTTCAGGGCACTGCAATTCACAAACCTGCAGAGTTATAAATGATAACTCTCGTCCACAAATATATTGAGGGAAGGCAAAGAAGAGGATTTGAAATCAAGGCAGAATTGCAGGAAACAGATTTCAGGAGGTAGATTCGAATCGCCTTTAAAGCACATGAAAAGCGGCAAAACGTTGACAATGATGCCCTTGGCCAAAAAGGGCGTATGCGTTTTTTCCTGAATATATTCAGGAAAAAACGCATACGCCCTTTTTGGCCAACCAAGCAACCTGGAAAGGCAAATCAGCGCTACAAAGAAGTCTCGCTTCCCATCGGTCAAAAGGGCCATGCTGAAAAAAGTGTCAAAACCAGAAATGCAGGACAGGCCATGGAGAAATGGGAGCCTTGCTACACTGATGGGCGGGATGTAAATTGCCAACAGCCACTCTGGAGAAGTGTACGGTGTGTCCTGAAACATCTAAAAATCACAGCTTAGAGAGCATAGGGCACTTCCACGCATGGGGGGATAAAGTGGGAAAATTGAAAATCAGCAAGACACAAGCACCCCAAAGTTTAGGGCTGCTCTGTTGACAAGGACCTCCACTTCATTCCACCTTAAATATCCCAGGAAAGCGAAAAATGGATAAAAAAGTTGTGGTCCTTATGTACAATGGAATATCAACCAGCCATGAAATCAATGTCATAAGGCTAGTAGCAGCATGATGAGTGGATTTAGGTAAGACGATTCTAAGTGAAATAAGTCACACAGAAAAGGACACTTCTCATAAGGTGTCACTTATAGAGGGAATGTAAAAACCGTTACACTTGAACTGAATTACAAAACAGAACAGAGTCACACATGCAGAAAACACACTATGGCTGCTTAACGGGAAAGGTGAGGTGGGGTGATACATAAAACAAGAGCTTCAAATTAGCTCAGATACCGTTCCATAAACCCAATATGTAATAGACAAGACCTACTCCTTGCTCAGAGAACTGGACTCAACACGCCCGATTCACCGCACAAGAATATATCTGACTAGTAATAATCTTAAAACCTATATATTGATATCTCTCTGTTAGTGTGTCAAGTGGGTGTAAGGCGGCATAAACACAGCCGTGAAAAGCAGCTAAACCCCATTATAAAAATAAATTACTTTTAAAAACCCATGAAACAAAGACAGGGAAAGAGAGTGAAATTCTTACACAATTTGTTCAGGGGCTGTGATGCAACCTGGACTGACCATATCTAGACCCACAGCTGGATGAGACATAAGGGTGGACACTCTTGGGGCTGAGAGGTTTGGTGAGGTTGGGTGAGCAAACGCAGACCCTTTAAAGTAATACTGCGTGCTACCCATCGCATGGGTCCCAAATCTCCAGGTTCAAGGGCAACTTCCTACATCGAAAACATGCATGAGAAACCCAGAAGATGGTACACCGTGTGATGGGGAAAGGTTTCTAAAACGCACCTCATTTCTCATCTCCTTGTGCTCGGGTTCGCCATTCCAGCCACTTTACTAGCAATCTCCCTACTTGGAGCATCAGCACCTTTAACCTCCTGTTCCGTACAGGTTGCAATTTGTCCTGAGGATGAACGGGAAGACGGGGAACCAATGAGAGACTAGCTGTTGAAGTTGGGACAGGCACAGATCACTCTATTTTCCCATCAGGAAGAAGAATTAACCACAGGCTCAGCCTGCCCCCCGGAACCAGAACAGGGCCTGAAGCCATCCTGCGCTTTTGCGGCCAGCTCCCAAAAAAGCGACTTGTAAAATGGAGCTTCAGGGCACTGCAATTCACAAACCTGCAGAGTTATAAATGATAACTCTCGTCCACAAATATATTGAGGGAAGGCAAAGAAGAGGATTTGAAATCAAGGCAGAATTGCAGGAAACAGATTTCAGGAGGTAGATTCGAATCGCCTTTAAAGCACATGAAAAGCGGCAAAACGTTGACAATGATGCCCTTGGCCAAAAAGGGCGTATGCGTTTTTTCCTGAATATATTCAGGAAAAAACGCATACGCCCTTTTTGGCCAACCAAGCAACCTGGAAAGGCAAATCAGCGCTACAAAGAAGTCTCGCTTCCCATCGGTCAAAAGGGCCATGCTGAAAAAAGTGTCAAAACCAGAAATGCAGGACAGGCCATGGAGAAATGGGAGCCTTGCTACACTGATGGGCGGGATGTAAATTGCCAACAGCCACTCTGGAGAAGTGTACGGTGTGTCCTGAAACATCTAAAAATCACAGCTTAGAGAGCATAGGGCACTTCCACGCATGGGGGGATAAAGTGGGAAAATTGAAAATCAGCAAGACACAAGCACCCCAAAGTTTAGGGCTGCTCTGTTGACAAGGACCTCCACTTCATTCCACCTTAAATATCCCAGGAAAGCGAAAAATGGATAAAAAAGTTGTGGTCCTTATGTACAATGGAATATCAACCAGCCATGAAATCAATGTCATAAGGCTAGTAGCAGCATGATGAGTGGATTTAGGTAAGACGATTCTAAGTGAAATAAGTCACACAGAAAAGGACACTTCTCATAAGGTGTCACTTATAGAGGGAATGTAAAAACCGTTACACTTGAACTGAATTACAAAACAGAACAGAGTCACACATGCAGAAAACACACTATGGCTGCTTAACGGGAAAGGTGAGGTGGGGTGATACATAAAACAAGAGCTTCAAATTAGCTCAGATACCGTTCCATAAACCCAATATGTAATAGACAAGACCTACTCCTTGCTCAGAGAACTGGACTCAACACGCCCGATTCACCGCACAAGAATATATCTGACTAGTAATAATCTTAAAACCTATGTATTGATATCTCTCTGTTAGTGTGTCAAGTGGGTGTAAGGCGGCATAAACACAGCCGTGAAAAGCAGCTAAACCCCATTATAAAAATAAATTACTTTTAAAAACCCATGAAACAAAGACAGGGAAAGACAGTGAAATTCTTACACAATTCGTTCAGGGGCTGTGATGCAACCTGGACTGACCATATCTAGACCCACAGCTGGATGAGACATAAGGGTGGACACTCTTGGGGCTGAGAGGTTTGGTGAGGTTGGGTGAGCAAACGCAGACCCTTTAAAGTAATACTGCGTGCTACCCATCGCATGGGTCCCAAATCTCCAGGTTCAAGGGCAACTTCCTACATCGAAAACATGCATGAGAAACCCAGAAGATGGTACACCGTGTGATGGGGAAAGGTTTCTAAAACGCACCTCATTTCTCATCTCCTTGTGCTCGGGTTCGCCATTCCAGCCACTTTACTAGCAATCTCCCTACTTGGAGCCTCAGCACCTTTAACCTCCTGTTCCGTACAGGTTGCAATTTGTCCTGAGGATGAACGGGAAGACGGGGAACCAATGAGAGACTAGCTCTTGGTGTTGGGACAGGCACAGGTCACTCTATTTTCCCATCAGGAAGAAGAATTAACCACAGGCTCAGCCTGACCCCCGGAACCAGAACAGGGCCTGAAGCCATCCTGCGCTTTTGCGGCCAGCTCCCAAAAAAGCGACTTGTAAAATGGAGCTTCAGGGCACTGCAATTCACAAACCTGCAGAGTTATAAATGATAACTCTCGTCCACAAATATATTGAGGGAAGGCAAAGAAGAGGATTTGAAATCAAGGCAGAATTGCAGGAAACAGATTTCAGGAGGTAGATTCGAATCGCCTTTAAAGCACATGAAAAGCGGCAAAACGTTGACAATGATGCCCTTGGCCAAAAAGGGCGTATGCGTTTTTTCCTGAATATATTCAGGAAAAAACGCATACGCCCTTTTTGGCCAACCAAGCAACCTGGAAAGGCAAATCAGCGCTACAAAGAAGTCTCGCTTCCCATCGGTCAAAAGGGCCATGCTGAAAAAAGTGTCAAAACCAGAAATGCAGGACAGGCCATGGAGAAATGGGAGCCTTGCTACACTGATGGGCGGGATGTAAATTGCCAACAGCCACTCTGGAGAAGTGTACGGTGTGTCCTGAAACATCTAAAAAACACAGCTTAGAGAGCATAGGGCACTTCCACGCATGGGGGGATAAAGTGGGAAAATTGAAAATCAGCAAGACACAAGCACCCCAAAGTTTAGGGCTGCTCTGTTGACAAGGACCTCCACTTCATTCCACCTTAAATATCCCAGGAAAGCGAAAAATGGATCAAAAAGTTGTGGTCCTTATGTACAATGGAATATCACTCAGCCATGAAATCAATGTCATAAGGCTAGTAGCAGCATGATGAGTGGATTTAGGTAAGACGATTCTAAGTGAAATAAGTCACACAGAAAAGGACACTTCTCATAAGGTGTCACTTATAGAGGGAATGTAAAAACCGTTACACTTGAACTGAATTACAAAACAGAACAGAGTCACACATGCAGAAAACACACTATGGCTGCTTAACGGGAAAGGTGAGGTGGGGTGATACATAAAACAAGAGCTTCAAATTAGCTCAGATACCGTTCCATCAACCCAATATGTAATAGACAAGACCTACTCCTTGCTCAGAGAACTGGACTCAACACGCCCGATTCACCGCACAAGAATATATCTGACTAGTAATAATCTTAAAACCTATGTATTGATATCTCTCTGTTAGTGTGTCAAGTGGGTGTAAGGCGGCATAAACACAGCCGTGAAAAGCAGCTAAACCCCATTATAAAAATAAATTACTTTTAAAAACCCATGAAACAAAGACAGGGAAAGAGAGAGAAATTCTTACACAATTCGTTCAGGGGCTGTGATGCAACCTGGACTGACCATATCTAGACCCACAGCTGGATGAGACATAAGGGTGGACACTCTTGGGGCTGAGAGGTTTGGTGAGGTTGGGTGAGCAAACGCAGACCCTTTAAAGTAATACTGCGTGCTACCCATCGCATGGGTCCCAAATCTCCAGGTTCAAGGGCAACTTCCTACATCGAAAACATGCATGAGAAACCCAGAAGATGGTACACCGTGTGATGGGGAAAGGTTTCTAAAACGCACCTCATTTCTCATCTCCTTGTGCTCGGGTTCGCCATTCCAGCCACTTTACTAGCAATCTCCCTACTTGGAGCCTCAGCACCTTTAACCTCCTGTTCCGTACAGGTTGCAATTTGTCCTGAGGATGAACGGGAAGACGGGGAACCAATGAGAGACTAGCTCTTGGTGTTGGGACAGGCACAGGTCACTCTATTTTCCCATCAGGAAGAAGAATTAACCACAGGCTCAGCCTGCCCCCCGGAAGCAGAACAGGGCCTGAAGCCATCCTGCGCTTTTGCGGCCAGCTCCCAAAAAAGCGACTTGTAAAATGGAGCTTCAGGGCACTGCAATTCACAAACCTGCAGAGTTATAAATGATAACTCTCGTCCACAAATATATTGAGGGAAGGCAAAGAAGAGGATTTGAAATCAAGGCAGAATTGCAGGAAACAGATTTCAGGAGGTAGATTCGAATCGCCTTTAAAGCACATGAAAAGCGGCAAAACGTTGACAATGATGCCCTTGGCCAAAAAGGGCGTATGCGTTTTTTCCTGAATATATTCAGGAAAAAACGCATACGCCCTTTTTGGCCAACCAAGCAACCTGGAAAGGCAAATCAGCGCTACAAAGAAGTCTCGCTTCCCATCGGTCAAAAGGGCCATGCTGAAAAAAGTGTCAAAACCAGAAATGCAGGACAGGCCATGGAGAAATGGGAGCCTTGCTACACTGATGGGCGGGATGTAAATTGCCAACAGCCACTCTGGAGAAGTGTACGGTGTGTCCTGAAACATCTAAAAAACACAGCTTAGAGAGCATAGGGCACTTCCACGCATGGGGGGATAAAGTGGGAAAATTGAAAATCAGCAAGACACAAGCACCCCAAAGTTTAGGGCTGCTCTGTTGACAAGGACCTCCACTTCATTCCACCTTAAATATCCCAGGAAAGCGAAAAATGGATCAAAAAGTTGTGGTCCTTATGTACAATGGAATATCACTCAGCCATGAAATCAATGTCATAAGGCTAGTAGCAGCATGATGAGTGGATTTAGGTAAGACGATTCTAAGTGAAATAAGTCACACAGAAAAGGACACTTCTCATAAGGTGTCACTTATAGAGGGAATGTAAAAACCGTTACACTTGAACTGAATTACAAAACAGAACAGAGTCACACATGCAGAAAACACACTATGGCTGCTTAACGGGAAAGGTGAGGTGGGGTGATACATGAAACAAGAGCTTCAAATTAGCTCAGATACCGTTCCATCAACCCAATATGTAATAGACAAGACCTACTCCTTGCTCAGAGAACTGGACTCAACACGCCCGATTCACCGCACAAGAATATATCTGACTAGTAATAATCTTAAAACCTATGTATTGATATCTCTCTGTTAGTGTGTCAAGTGGGTGTAAGGCGGCATAAACACAGCCGTGAAAAGCAGCTAAACCCCATTATAAAAATAAATTACTTTTAAAAACCCATGAAACAAAGACAGGGAAAGAGAGAGAAATTCTTACACAATTCGTTCAGGGGCTGTGATGCAACCTGGACTGACCATATCTAGACCCACAGCTGGATGAGACATAAGGGTGGACACTCTTGGGGCTGAGAGGTTTGGTGAGGTTGGGTGAGCAAACGCAGACCCTTTAAAGTAATACTGCGTGCTACCCATCGCATGGGTCCCAAATCTCCAGGTTCAAGGGCAACTTCCTACATCGAAAACATGCATGAGAAGCCCAGAAGATGGTACACCGTGTGATGGGGAAAGGTTTCTAAAACGCACCTCATTTCTCATCTCCTTGTGCTCGGGTTCGCCATTCCAGCCACTTTACTAGCAATCTCCCTACTTGGAGCCTCAGCACCTTTAACCTCCTGTTCCGTACAGGTTGCAATTTGTCCTGAGGATGAACGGGAAGACGGGGAACCAATGAGAGACTAGCTCTTCGTGTTGGGACAGGCACAGGTCACTCTAATTTCCCATCAGGAAGAAGAATTAACCACAGGCTCAGCCTGCCCCCCGGAACCAGAACAGGGCCTGAAGCCATCCTGCGCTTTTGCGGCCAGCTCCCAAAAAAGCGACTTGTAAAATGGAGCTTCAGGGCACTGCAATTCACAAACCTGCAGAGTTATAAATGATAACTCTCGTCCACAAATATATTGAGGGAAGGCAAAGAAGAGGATTTGAAATCAAGGCAGAATTGCAGGAAACAGATTTCAGGAGGTAGATTCGAATCGCCTTTAAAGCACATGAAAAGCGGCAAAACGTTGACAATGATGCCCTTGGCCAAAAAGGGCGTATGCGTTTTTTCCTGAATATATTCAGGAAAAAACGCATACGCCCTTTTTGGCCAACCAAGCAACCTGGAAAGGCAAATCAGCGCTACAAAGAAGTCTCGCTTCCCATCGGTCAAAAGGGCCATGCTGAAAAAAGTGTCAAAACCAGAAATGCAGGACAGGCCATGGAGAAATGGGAGCCTTGCTACACTGATGGGTGGGATGTAAATTGCCAACAGCCACTCTGGAGAAGTGTACGGTGTGTCCTGAAACATCTAAAAAACACAGCTTAGAGAGCATAGGGCACTTCCACGCATGGGGGGATAAAGTGGGAAAATTGAAAATCAGCAAGACACAAGCACCCCAAAGTTTAGGGCTGCTCTGTTGACAAGGACCTCCACTTCATTCCACCTTAAATATCCCAGGAAAGCGAAAAATGGATAAAAAAGTTGTGGTCCTTATGTACAATGGAATATCACTCAGCCATGAAATCAATGTCATAAGGCTAGTAGCAGCATGATGAGTGGATTTAGGTAAGACGATTCTAAGTGAAATAAGTCACACAGAAAAGGACACTTCTCATAAGGTGTCACTTATAGAGGGAATGTAAAAACCGTTACACTTGAACTGAATTACAAAACAGAACAGAGTCACACATGCAGAAAACACACTATGGCTGCTTAACGGGAAAGGTGAGGTGGGGTGATACATAAAACAAGAGCTTCAAATTAGCTCAGATACCGTTCCATCAACCCAATATGTAATAGACAAGACCTACTCCTTGCTCAGAGAACTGGACTCAACACGCCCGATTCACCGCACAAGAATATATCTGACTAGTAATAATCTTAAAACCTATGTATTGATATCTCTCTGTTAGTGTGTCAAGTGGGTGTAAGGCGGCATAAACACAGCCGTGAAAAGCAGCTAAACCCCATTATAAAAATAAATTACTTTTAAAAACCCATGAAACAAAGACAGGGAAAGAGAGAGAAATTCTTACACAATTCGTTCAGGGGCTGTGATGCAACCTGGACTGACCATATCTAGACCCACAGCTGGATGAGACATAAGGGTGGACACTCTTGGGGCTGAGAGGTTTGGTGAGGTTGGGTGAGCAAACGCAGACCCTTTAAAGTAATACTGCGTGCTACCCATCGCATGGGTCCCAAATCTCCAGGTTCAAGGGCAACTTCCTACATCGAAAACATGCATGAGAAACCCAGAAGATGGTACACCGTGTGATGGGGAAAGGTTTCTAAAACGCACCTCATTTCTCATCTCCTTGTGCTCGGGTTCGCCATTCCAGCCACTTTACTAGCAATCTCCCTACTTGGAGCCTCAGCACCTTTAACCTCCTGTTCCGTACAGGTTGCAATTTGTCCTGAGGATGAACGGGAAGACGGGGAACCAATGAGAGACTAGCTCTTGGTGTTGGGACAGGCACAGGTCACTCTATTTTCCCATCAGGAAGAAGAATTAACCACAGGCTCAGCCTGCCCCCCGGAAGCAGAACAGGGCCTGAAGCCATCCTGCGCTTTTGCGGCCAGCTCCCAAAAAAGCGACTTGTAAAATGGAGCTTCAGGGCACTGCAATTCACAAACCTGCAGAGTTATAAATGATAACTCTCGTCCACAAATATATTGAGGGAAGGCAAAGAAGAGGATTTGAAATCAAGGCAGAATTGCAGGAAACAGATTTCAGGAGGTAGATTCGAATCGCCTTTAAAGCACATGAAAAGCGGCAAAACGTTGACAATGATGCCCTTGGCCAAAAAGGGCGTATGCGTTTTTTCCTGAATATATTCAGGAAAAAACGCATACGCCCTTTTTGGCCAACCAAGCAACCTGGAAAGGCAAATCAGCGCTACAAAGAAGTCTCGCTTCCCATCGGTCAAAAGGGCCATGCTGAAAAAAGTGTCAAAACCAGAAATGCAGGACAGGCCATGGAGAAATGGGAGCCTTGCTACACTGATGGGCGGGATGTAAATTGCCAACAGCCACTCTGGAGAAGTGTACGGTGTGTCCTGAAACATCTAAAAAACACAGCTTAGAGAGCATAGGGCACTTCCACGCATGGGGGGATAAAGTGGGAAAATTGAAAATCAGCAAGACACAAGCACCCCAAAGTTTAGGGCTGCTCTGTTGACAAGGACCTCCACTTCATTCCACCTTAAATATCCCAGGAAAGCGAAAAATGGATCAAAAAGTTGTGGTCCTTATGTACAATGGAATATCACTCAGCCATGAAATCAATGTCATAAGGCTAGTAGCAGCATGATGAGTGGATTTAGGTAAGACGATTCTAAGTGAAATAAGTCACACAGAAAAGGACACTTCTCATAAGGTGTCACTTATAGAGGGAATGTAAAAACCGTTACACTTGAACTGAATTACAAAACAGAACAGAGTCACACATGCAGAAAACACACTATGGCTGCTTAACGGGAAAGGTGAGGTGGGGTGATACATGAAACAAGAGCTTCAAATTAGCTCAGATACCGTTCCATCAACCCAATATGTAATAGACAAGACCTACTCCTTGCTCAGAGAACTGGACTCAACACGCCCGATTCACCGCACAAGAATATATCTGACTAGTAATAATCTTAAAACCTATGTATTGATATCTCTCTGTTAGTGTGTCAAGTGGGTGTAAGGCGGCATAAACACAGCCGTGAAAAGCAGCTAAACCCCATTATAAAAATAAATTACTTTTAAAAACCCATGAAACAAAGACAGGGAAAGAGAGAGAAATTCTTACACAATTCGTTCAGGGGCTGTGATGCAACCTGGACTGACCATATCTAGACCCACAGCTGGATGAGACATAAGGGTGGACACTCTTGGGGCTGAGAGGTTTGGTGAGGTTGGGTGAGCAAACGCAGACCCTTTAAAGTAATACTGCGTGCTACCCATCGCATGGGTCCCAAATCTCCAGGTTCAAGGGCAACTTCCTACATCGAAAACATGCATGAGAAACCCAGAAGATGGTACACCGTGTGATGGGGAAAGGTTTCTAAAACGCACCTCATTTCTCATCTCCTTGTGCTCGGGTTCGCCATTCCAGCCACTTTACTAGCAATCTCCCTACTTGGAGCCTCAGCACCTATAACCTCCTGTTCCGTACAGGTTGCAATTTGTCCTGAGGATGAACGGGAAGACGGGGAACCAATGAGAGACTAGCTCTTGGTGTTGGGACAGGCACAGGTCACTCTATTTTCCCATCAGGAAGAAGAATTAACCACAGGCTCAGCCTGCCCCCCGGAACCAGAACAGGGCCTGAAGCCATCCTGCGCTTTTGCGGCCAGCTCCCAAAAAAGCGACTTGTAAAATGGAGCTTCAGGGCACTGCAATTCACAAACCTGCAGAGTTATAAATGATAACTCTCGTCCACAAATATATTGAGGGAAGGCAAAGAAGAGGATTTGAAATCAAGGCAGAATTGCAGGAAACAGATTTCAGGAGGTAGATTCGAATCGCCTTTAAAGCACATGAAAAGCGGCAAAACGTTGACAATGATGCCCTTGGCCAAAAAGGGCGTATGCGTTTTTTCCTGAATATATTCAGGAAAAAACGCATACGCCCTTTTTGGCCAACCAAGCAACCTGGAAAGGCAAATCAGCGCTACAAAGAAGTCTCGCTTCCCATCGGTCAAAAGGGCCATGCTGAAAAAAGTGTCAAAACCAGAAATGCAGGACAGGCCATGGAGAAATGGGAGCCTTGCTACACTGATGGGCGGGATGTAAATTGCCAACAGCCACTCTGGAGAAGTGTACGGTGTGTCCTGAAACATCTAAAAAACACAGCTTAGAGAGCATAGGGCACTTCCACGCATGGGGGGATAAAGTGGGAAAATTGAAAATCAGCAAGACACAAGCACCCCAAAGTTTAGGGCTGCTCTGTTGACAAGGACCTCCACTTCATTCCACCTTAAATATCCCAGGAAAGCGAAAAATGGATCAAAAAGTTGTGGTCCTTATGTACAATGGAATATCACTCAGCCATGAAATCAATGTCATAAGGCTAGTAGCAGCATGATGAGTGGATTTAGGTAAGACGATTCTAAGTGAAATAAGTCACACAGAAAAGGACACTTCTCATAAGGTGTCACTTATAGAGGGAATGTAAAAACCGTTACACTTGAACTGAATTACAAAACAGAACAGAGTCACACATGCAGAAAACACACTATGGCTGCTTAACGGGAAAGGTGAGGTGGGGTGATACATGAAACAAGAGCTTCAAATTAGCTCAGATACCGTTCCATCAACCCAATATGTAATAGACAAGACCTACTCCTTGCTCAGAGAACTGGACTCAACACGCCCGATTCACCGCACAAGAATATATCTGACTAGTAATAATCTTAAAACCTATGTATTGATATCTCTCTGTTAGTGTGTCAAGTGGGTGTAAGGCGGCATAAACACAGCCGTGAAAAGCAGCTAAACCCCATTATAAAAATAAATTACTTTTAAAAACCCATGAAACAAAGACAGGGAAAGAGAGAGAAATTCTTACACAATTCGTTCAGGGGCTGTGATGCAACCTGGACTGACCATATCTAGACCCACAGCTGGATGAGACATAAGGGTGGACACTCTTGGGGCTGAGAGGTTTGGTGAGGTTGGGTGAGCAAACGCAGACCCTTTAAAGTAATACTGCGTGCTACCCATCGCATGGGTCCCAAATCTCCAGGTTCAAGGGCAACTTCCTACATCGAAAACATGCATGAGAAACCCAGAAGATGGTACACCGTGTGATGGGGAAAGGTTTCTAAAACGCACCTCATTTCTCATCTCCTTGTGCTCGGGTTCGCCATTCCAGCCACTTTACTAGCAATCTCCCTACTTGGAGCCTCAGCACCTTTAACCTCCTGTTCCGTACAGGTTGCAATTTGTCCTGAGGATGAACGGGAAGACGGGGAACCAATGAGAGACTAGCTCTTGGTGTTGGGACAGGCACAGGTCACTCTAATTTCCCATCAGGAAGAAGAATTAACCACAGGCTCAGCCTGCCCCCCGGAACCAGAACAGGGCCTGAAGCCATCCTGCGCTTTTGCGGCCAGCTCCCAAAAAAGCGACTTGTAAAATGGAGCTTCAGGGCACTGCAATTCACAAACCTGCAGAGTTATAAATGATAACTCTCGTCCACAAATATATTGAGGGAAGGCAAAGAAGAGGATTTGAAATCAAGGCAGAATTGCAGGAAACAGATTTCAGGAGGTAGATTCGAATCGCCTTTAAAGCACATGAAAAGCGGCAAAACGTTGACAATGATGCCCTTGGCCAAAAAGGGCGTATGCGTTTTTTCCTGAATATATTCAGGAAAAAACGCATACGCCCTTTTTGGCCAACCAAGCAACCTGGAAAGGCAAATCAGCGCTACAAAGAAGTCTCGCTTCCCATCGGTCAAAAGGGCCATGCTGAAAAAAGTGTCAAAACCAGAAATGCAGGACAGGCCATGGAGAAATGGGAGCCTTGCTACACTGATGGGTGGGATGTAAATTGCCAACAGCCACTCTGGAGAAGTGTACGGTGTGTCCTGAAACATCTAAAAAACACAGCTTAGAGAGCATAGGGCACTTCCACGCATGGGGGGATAAAGTGGGAAAATTGAAAATCAGCAAGACACAAGCACCCCAAAGTTTAGGGCTGCTCTGTTGACAAGGACCTCCACTTCATTCCACCTTAAATATCCCAGGAAAGCGAAAAATGGATCAAAAAGTTGTGGTCCTTATGTACAATGGAATATCACTCAGCCATGAAATCAATGTCATAAGGCTAGTAGCAGCATGATGAGTGGATTTAGGTAAGACGATTCTAAGTGAAATAAGTCACACAGAAAAGGACACTTCTCATAAGGTGTCACTTATAGAGGGAATGTAAAAACCGTTACACTTGAACTGAATTACAAAACAGAACAGAGTCACACATGCAGAAAACACACTATGGCTGCTTAACGGGAAAGGTGAGGTGGGGTGATACATAAAACAAGAGCTTCAAATTAGCTCAGATACCGTTCCATCAACCCAATATGTAATAGACAAGACCTACTCCTTGCTCAGAGAACTGGACTCAACACGCCCGATTCACCGCACAAGAATATATCTGACTAGTAATAATCTTAAAACCTATGTATTGATATCTCTCTGTTAGTGTGTCAAGTGGGTGTAAGGCGGCATAAACACAGCCGTGAAAAGCAGCTAAACCCCATTATAAAAATAAATTACTTTTAAAAACCCATGAAACAAAGACAGGGAAAGAGAGAGAAATTCTTACACAATTCGTTCAGGGGCTGTGATGCAACCTGGACTGACCATATCTAGACCCACAGCTGGATGAGACATAAGGGTGGACACTCTTGGGGCTGAGAGGTTTGGTGAGGTTGGGTGAGCAAACGCAGACCCTTTAAAGTAATACTGCGTGCTACCCATCGCATGGGTCCCAAATCTCCAGGTTCAAGGGCAACTTCCTACATCGAAAACATGCATGAGAAACCCAGAAGATGGTACACCGTGTGATGGGGAAAGGTTTCTAAAACGCACCTCATTTCTCATCTCCTTGTGCTCGGGTTCGCCATTCCAGCCACTTTACTAGCAATCTCCCTACTTGGAGCCTCAGCACCTTTAACCTCCTGTTCCGTACAGGTTGCAATTTGTCCTGAGGATGAACGGGAAGACGGGGAACCAATGAGAGACTAGCTCTTGGTGTTGGGACAGGCACAGGTCACTCTATTTTCCCATCAGGAAGAAGAATTAACCACAGGCTCAGCCTGCCCCCCGGAAGCAGAACAGGGCCTGAAGCCATCCTGCGCTTTTGCGGCCAGCTCCCAAAAAAGCGACTTGTAAAATGGAGCTTCAGGGCACTGCAATTCACAAACCTGCAGAGTTATAAATGATAACTCTCGTCCACAAATATATTGAGGGAAGGCAAAGAAGAGGATTTGAAATCAAGGCAGAATTGCAGGAAACAGATTTCAGGAGGTAGATTCGAATCGCCTTTAAAGCACATGAAAAGCGGCAAAACGTTGACAATGATGCCCTTGGCCAAAAAGGGCGTATGCGTTTTTTCCTGAATATATTCAGGAAAAAACGCATACGCCCTTTTTGGCCAACCAAGCAACCTGGAAAGGCAAATCAGCGCTACAAAGAAGTCTCGCTTCCCATCGGTCAAAAGGGCCATGCTGAAAAAAGTGTCAAAACCAGAAATGCAGGACAGGCCATGGAGAAATGGGAGCCTTGCTACACTGATGGGCGGGATGTAAATTGCCAACAGCCACTCTGGAGAAGTGTACGGTGTGTCCTGAAACATCTAAAAAACACAGCTTAGAGAGCATAGGGCACTTCCACGCATGGGGGGATAAAGTGGGAAAATTGAAAATCAGCAAGACACAAGCACCCCAAAGTTTAGGGCTGCTCTGTTGACAAGGACCTCCACTTCATTCCACCTTAAATATCCCAGGAAAGCGAAAAATGGATCAAAAAGTTGTGGTCCTTATGTACAATGGAATATCACTCAGCCATGAAATCAATGTCATAAGGCTAGTAGCAGCATGATGAGTGGATTTAGGTAAGACGATTCTAAGTGAAATAAGTCACACAGAAAAGGACACTTCTCATAAGGTGTCACTTATAGAGGGAATGTAAAAACCGTTACACTTGAACTGAATTACAAAACAGAACAGAGTCACACATGCAGAAAACACACTATGGCTGCTTAACGGGAAAGGTGAGGTGGGGTGATACATGAAACAAGAGCTTCAAATTAGCTCAGATACCGTTCCATCAACCCAATATGTAATAGACAAGACCTACTCCTTGCTCAGAGAACTGGACTCAACACGCCCGATTCACCGCACAAGAATATATCTGACTAGTAATAATCTTAAAACCTATGTATTGATATCTCTCTGTTAGTGTGTCAAGTGGGTGTAAGGCGGCATAAACACAGCCGTGAAAAGCAGCTAAACCCCATTATAAAAATAAATTACTTTTAAAAACCCATGAAACAAAGACAGGGAAAGAGAGAGAAATTCTTACACAATTCGTTCAGGGGCTGTGATGCAACCTGGACTGACCATATCTAGACCCACAGCTGGATGAGACATAAGGGTGGACACTCTTGGGGCTGAGAGGTTTGGTGAGGTTGGGTGAGCAAACGCAGACCCTTTAAAGTAATACTGCGTGCTACCCATCGCATGGGTCCCAAATCTCCAGGTTCAAGGGCAACTTCCTACATCGAAAACATGCATGAGAAACCCAGAAGATGGTACACCGTGTGATGGGGAAAGGTTTCTAAAACGCACCTCATTTCTCATCTCCTTGTGCTCGGGTTCGCCATTCCAGCCACTTTACTAGCAATCTCCCTACTTGGAGCCTCAGCACCTTTAACCTCCTGTTCCGTACAGGTTGCAATTTGTCCTGAGGATGAACGGGAAGACGGGGAACCAATGAGAGACTAGCTCTTGGTGTTGGGACAGGCACAGGTCACTCTAATTTCCCATCAGGAAGAAGAATTAACCACAGGCTCAGCCTGCCCCCCGGAACCAGAACAGGGCCTGAAGCCATCCTGCGCTTTTGCGGCCAGCTCCCAAAAAAGCGACTTGTAAAATGGAGCTTCAGGGCACTGCAATTCACAAACCTGCAGAGTTATAAATGATAACTCTCGTCCACAAATATATTGAGGGAAGGCAAAGAAGAGGATTTGAAATCAAGGCAGAATTGCAGGAAACAGATTTCAGGAGGTAGATTCGAATCGCCTTTAAAGCACATGAAAAGCGGCAAAACGTTGACAATGATGCCCTTGGCCAAAAAGGGCGTATGCGTTTTTTCCTGAATATATTCAGGAAAAAACGCATACGCCCTTTTTGGCCAACCAAGCAACCTGGAAAGGCAAATCAGCGCTACAAAGAAGTCTCGCTTCCCATCGGTCAAAAGGGCCATGCTGAAAAAAGTGTCAAAACCAGAAATGCAGGACAGGCCATGGAGAAATGGGAGCCTTGCTACACTGATGGGTGGGATGTAAATTGCCAACAGCCACTCTGGAGAAGTGTACGGTGTGTCCTGAAACATCTAAAAAACACAGCTTAGAGAGCATAGGGCACTTCCACGCATGGGGGGATAAAGTGGGAAAATTGAAAATCAGCAAGACACAAGCACCCCAAAGTTTAGGGCTGCTCTGTTGACAAGGACCTCCACTTCATTCCACCTTAAATATCCCAGGAAAGCGAAAAATGGATCAAAAAGTTGTGGTCCTTATGTACAATGGAATATCACTCAGCCATGAAATCAATGTCATAAGGCTAGTAGCAGCATGATGAGTGGATTTAGGTAAGACGATTCTAAGTGAAATAAGTCACACAGAAAAGGACACTTCTCATAAGGTGTCACTTATAGAGGGAATGTAAAAACCGTTACACTTGAACTGAATTACAAAACAGAACAGAGTCACACATGCAGAAAACACACTATGGCTGCTTAACGGGAAAGGTGAGGTGGGGTGATACATAAAACAAGAGCTTCAAATTAGCTCAGATACCGTTCCATCAACCCAATATGTAATAGACAAGACCTACTCCTTGCTCAGAGAACTGGACTCAACACGCCCGATTCACCGCACAAGAATATATCTGACTAGTAATAATCTTAAAACCTATGTATTGATATCTCTCTGTTAGTGTGTCAAGTGGGTGTAAGGCGGCATAAACACAGCCGTGAAAAGCAGCTAAACCCCATTATAAAAATAAATTACTTTTAAAAACCCATGAAACAAAGACAGGGAAAGAGAGAGAAATTCTTACACAATTCGTTCAGGGGCTGTGATGCAACCTGGACTGACCATATCTAGACCCACAGCTGGATGAGACATAAGGGTGGACACTCTTGGGGCTGAGAGGTTTGGTGAGGTTGGGTGAGCAAACGCAGACCCTTTAAAGTAATACTGCGTGCTACCCATCGCATGGGTCCCAAATCTCCAGGTTCAAGGGCAACTTCCTACATCGAAAACATGCATGAGAAACCCAGAAGATGGTACACCGTGTGATGGGGAAAGGTTTCTAAAACGCACCTCATTTCTCATCTCCTTGTGCTCGGGTTCGCCATTCCAGCCACTTTACTAGCAATCTCCCTACTTGGAGCCTCAGCACCTTTAACCTCCTGTTCCGTACAGGTTGCAATTTGTCCTGAGGATGAACGGGAAGACGGGGAACCAATGAGAGACTAGCTCTTGGTGTTGGGACAGGCACAGGTCACTCTATTTTCCCATCAGGAAGAAGAATTAACCACAGGCTCAGCCTGCCCCCCGGAACCAGAACAGGGCCTGAAGCCATCCTGCGCTTTTGCGGCCAGCTCCCAAAAAAGCGACTTGTAAAATGGAGCTTCAGGGCACTGCAATTCACAAACCTGCAGAGTTATAAATGATAACTCTCGTCCACAAATATATTGAGGGAAGGCAAAGAAGAGGATTTGAAATCAAGGCAGAATTGCAGGAAACAGATTTCAGGAGGTAGATTCGAATCGCCTTTAAAGCACATGAAAAGTGGCAAAACGTTGAAAATGATGCCCTTGGCCAAAAAGGGCGTATGCGTTTTTTCCTGAATATATTCAGGAAAAAACGCATACGCCCTTTTTGGCCAACCAAGCAACCTGGAAAGGCAAATCAGCGCTACAAAGAAGTCTCGCTTCCCATCGGTCAAAAGGGCCATGCTGAAAAAAGTGTCAAAACCAGAAATGCAGGACAGGCCATGGAGAAATGGGAGCCTTGCTACACTGATGGGTGGGATGTAAATTGCCAACAGCCACTCTGGAGAAGTGTACGGTGTGTCCTGAAACATCTAAAAAACACAGCTTAGAGAGCATAGGGCACTTCCACGCATGGGGGGATAAAGTGGGAAAATTGAAAATCAGCAAGACACAAGCACCCCAAAGTTTAGGGCTGCTCTGTTGACAAGGACCTCCACTTCATTCCACCTTAAATATCCCAGGAAAGCGAAAAATGGATAAAAAAGTTGTGGTCCTTATGTACAATGGAATATCACTCAGCCATGAAATCAATGTCATAAGGCTAGTAGCAGCATGATGAGTGGATTTAGGTAAGACGATTCTAAGTGAAATAAGTCACACAGAAAAGGACACTTCTCATAAGGTGTCACTTATAGAGGGAATGTAAAAACCGTTACACTTGAACTGAATTACAAAACAGAACAGAGTCACACATGCAGACAACACACTATGGCTGCTTAACGGAAAAGGTGAGGTGGGATGATACATAAAACAAGAGCTTCAAATTAGCTCAGATACCGTTCCACAAACCCAATATGTAATAGACAAGACCTACTCCTTGCTCAGAGAACTGGACTCAACACGCCCGATTCACCGCACAAGAATATATCTGACTAGTAATAATCTTAAAACCTATGTATTGATATCTCTCTGTTAGTGTGTCAAGTGGGTGTAAGGCGGCATAAACACAGCCGTGAAAAGCAGCTAAACCCCATTATAAAAATAAATTACTTTTAAAAACCCATGAAACAAAGACAGGGAAAGAGAGAGAAATTCTTACACAATTCGTTCAGGGGCTGTGATGCAACCTGGACTGACCATATCTAGACCCACAGCTGGATGAGACATAAGGGTGGACACTCTTGGGGCTGAGAGGTTTGGTGAGGTTGGGTGAGCAAACGCAGACCCTTTAAAGTAATACTGCGTGCTACCCATCGCATGGGTCCCAAATCTCCAGGTTCAAGGGCAACTTCCTACATCGAAAACATGCATGAGAAACCCAGAAGATGGTACACCGTGTGATGGGGAAAGGTTTCTAAAACGCACCTCATTTCTCATCTCCTTGTGCTCGTGTTCGCCATTCCAGCCACTTTACTAGCAATCTCCCTACTTGGAGCATCAGCACCTTTAACCTCCTGTTCCGTACAGGTTGCAATTTGTCCTGAGGATGAACGGGATGACGGGAAACCAATGAGAGACTAGCTCTTGGTGTTGGGACAGGCACAGGTCACTCTATTTTCCCATCAGGAAGAAGAATTAACCACAGGCTCAGCCTGCCCCCCGGAACCAGAACAGGGCCTGAAGCCATCCTGCACTTTTGCGGCCAGCTCCCAAAAAAGCGACTTGTAAAATGGAGCTTCAGGGCACTGCAATTCACAAACCTGCAGAGTTATAAATGATAACTCTCGTCCACAAATATATTGAGGGAAGGCAAAGAAGAGGATTTGAAATCAAGGCAGAATTGCAGGAAACAGATTTCAGGAGGTAGATTCGAATCGCCTTTAAAGCACATGAAAAGCGGCAAAACGTTGACAATGATGCCCTTGGCCAAAAAGGGCGTATGCGTTTTTTCCTGAATATATTCAGGAAAAAACGCATACGCCCTTTTTGGCCAACCAAGCAACCTGGAAAGGCAAATCAGCGCTACAAAGAAGTCTCACTTCCCATCGGTCAAAAGGGCCATGCTGAAAAAAGTGTCAAAACCAGAAATGCAGGACAGGCCATGGAGAAATGGGAGCCTTGCTACACTGATGGGCGGGATGTAAATTGCCAACAGCCACTCTGGAGAAGTGTACGGTGTGTCCTGAAACATCTAAAAAACACAGCTTAGAGAGCATAGGGCACTTCCACGCATGGGGGGATAAAGTGGGAAAATTGAAAATCAGCAAGACACAAGCACCCCAAAGTTTAGGGCTGCTCTGTTGACAAGGACCTCCACTTCATTCCACCTTAAATATCCCAGGAAAGCGAAAAATGGATCAAAAAGTTGTGGTCCTTATGTACAATGGAATATCACTCAGCCATGAAATCAATGTCATAAGGCTAGTAGCAGCATGATGAGTGGATTTAGGTAAGACGATTCTAAGTGAAATAAGTCACACAGAAAAGGACACTTCTCATAAGGTGTCACTTATAGAGGGAATGTAAAAACCGTTACACTTGAACTGAATTACAAAACAGAACAGAGTCACACATGCAGAAAACACACTATGGCTGCTTAACGGGAAAGGTGAGGTGGGGTGATACATGAAACAAGAGCTTCAAATTAGCTCAGATACCGTTCCATCAACCCAATATGTAATAGACAAGACCTACTCCTTGCTCAGAGAACTGGACTCAACACGCCCGATTCACCGCACAAGAATATATCTGACTAGTAATAATCTTAAAACCTATGTATTGATATCTCTCTGTTAGTGTGTCAAGTGGGTGTAAGGCGGCATAAACACAGCCGTGAAAAGCAGCTAAACCCCATTATAAAAATAAATTACTTTTAAAAACCCATGAAACAAAGACAGGGAAAGAGAGAGAAATTCTTACACAATTCGTTCAGGGGCTGTGATGCAACCTGGACTGACCATATCTAGACCCACAGCTGGATGAGACATAAGGGTGGACACTCTTGGGGCTGAGAGGTTTGGTGAGGTTGGGTGAGCAAACGCAGACCCTTTAAAGTAATACTGCGTGCTACCCATCGCATGGGTCCCAAATCTCCAGGTTCAAGGGCAACTTCCTACATCGAAAACATGCATGAGAAACCCAGAAGATGGTACACCGTGTGATGGGGAAAGGTTTCTAAAACGCACCTCATTTCTCATCTCCTTGTGCTCGGGTTCGCCATTCCAGCCACTTTACTAGCAATCTCCCTACTTGGAGCCTCAGCACCTTTAACCTCCTGTTCCGTACAGGTTGCAATTTGTCCTGAGGATGAACGGGAAGATGGGGAACCAATGAGAGACTAGCTCTTGGTGTTGGGACAGGCACAGGTCACTCTAATTTCCCATCAGGAAGAAGAATTAACCACAGGCTCAGCCTGCCCCCCGGAACCAGAACAGGGCCTGAAGCCATCCTGCGCTTTTGCGGCCAGCTCCCAAAAAAGCGACTTGTAAAATGGAGCTTCAGGGCACTGCAATTCACAAACCTGCAGAGTTATAAATGATAACTCTCGTCCACAAATATATTGAGGGAAGGCAAAGAAGAGGATTTGAAATCAAGGCAGAATTGCAGGAAACAGATTTCAGGAGGTAGATTCGAATCGCCTTTAAAGCACATGAAAAGCGGCAAAACGTTGACAATGATGCCCTTGGCCAAAAAGGGCGTATGCGTTTTTTCCTGAATATATTCAGGAAAAAACGCATACGCCCTTTTTGGCCAACCAAGCAACCTGGAAAGGCAAATCAGCGCTACAAAGAAGTCTCGCTTCCCATCGGTCAAAAGGGCCATGCTGAAAAAAGTGTCAAAACCAGAAATGCAGGACAGGCCATGGAGAAATGGGAGCCTTGCTACACTGATGGGTGGGATGTAAATTGCCAACAGCCACTCTGGAGAAGTGTACGGTGTGTCCTGAAACATCTAAAAAACACAGCTTAGAGAGCATAGGGCACTTCCACGCATGGGGGGATAAAGTGGGAAAATTGAAAATCAGCAAGACACAAGCACCCCAAAGTTTAGGGCTGCTCTGTTGACAAGGACCTCGACTTCATTCCACCTTAAATATCCCAGGAAAGCGAAAAATGGATAAAAAAGTTGTGGTCCTTATGTACAATGGAATATCACTCAGCCATGAAATCAATGTCATAAGGCTAGTAGCAGCATGATGAGTGGATTTAGGTAAGACGATTCTAAGTGAAATAAGTCACACAGAAAAGGACACTTCTCATAAGGTGTCACTTATAGAGGGAATGTAAAAACCGTTACACTTGAACTGAATTACAAAACAGAACAGAGTCACACATGCAGAAAACACACTATGGCTGCTTAACGGGAAAGGTGAGGTGGGGTGATACATAAAACAAGAGCTTCAAATTAGCTCAGATACCGTTCCATCAACCCAATATGTAATAGACAAGACCTACTCCTTGCTCAGAGAACTGGACTCAACACGCCCGATTCACCGCACAAGAATATATCTGACTAGTAATAATCTTAAAACCTATGTATTGATATCTCTCTGTTAGTGTGTCAAGTGGGTGTAAGGCGGCATAAACACAGCCGTGAAAAGCAGCTAAACCCCATTATAAAAATAAATTACTTTTAAAAACCCATGAAACAAAGACAGGGAAAGAGAGAGAAATTCTTACACAATTCGTTCAGGGGCTGTGATGCAACCTGGACTGACCATATCTAGACCCACAGCTGGATGAGACATAAGGGTGGACACTCTTGGGGCTGAGAGGTTTGGTGAGGTTGGGTGAGCAAACGCAGACCCTTTAAAGTAATACTGCGTGCTACCCATCGCATGGGTCCCAAATCTCCAGGTTCAAGGGCAACTTCCTACATCGAAAACATGCATGAGAAACCCAGAAGATGGTACACCGTGTGATGGGGAAAGGTTTCTAAAACGCACCTCATTTCTCATCTCCTTGTGCTCGGGTTCGCCATTCCAGCCACTTTACTAGCAATCTCCCTACTTGGAGCCTCAGCACCTTTAACCTCCTGTTCCGTACAGGTTGCAATTTGTCCTGAGGATGAACGGGAAGACGGGGAACCAATGAGAGACTAGCTCTTGGTGTTGGGACAGGCACAGGTCACTCTATTTTCCCATCAGGAAGAAGAATTAACCACAGGCTCAGCCTGCCCCCCGGAACCAGAACAGGGCCTGAAGCCATCCTGCGCTTTTGCGGCCAGCTCCCAAAAAAGCGACTTGTAAAATGGAGCTTCAGGGCACTGCAATTCACAAACCTGCAGAGTTATAAATGATAACTCTCGTCCACAAATATATTGAGGGAAGGCAAAGAAGAGGATTTGAAATCAAGGCAGAATTGCAGGAAACAGATTTCAGGAGGTAGATTCGAATCGCCTTTAAAGCACATGAAAAGCGGCAAAACGTTGACAATGATGCCCTTGGCCAAAAAGGGCGTATGCGTTTTTTCCTGAATATATTCAGGAAAAAACGCATACGCCCTTTTTGGCCAACCAAGCAACCTGGAAAGGCAAATCAGCGCTACAAAGAAGTCTCGCTTCCCATCGGTCAAAAGGGCCATGCTGAAAAAAGTGTCAAAACCAGAAATGCAGGACAGGCCATGGAGAAATGGGAGCCTTGCTACACTGATGGGCGGGATGTAAATTGCCAACAGCCACTCTGGAGAAGTGTACGGTGTGTCCTGAAACTTCTAAGAAACACAGCTTAGAGAGCATAGGGCACTTCCACGCATGGGGGGATAAAGTGGGAAAATTGAAAATCAGCAAGACACAAGCACCCCAAAGTTTAGGGCTGCTCTGTTGACAAGGACCTCCACTTCATTCCACCTTAAATATCCCAGGAAAGCGAAAAATGGATCAAAAAGTTGTGGTCCTTATGTACAATGGAATATCACTCAGCCATGAAATCAATGTCATAAGGCTAGTAGCAGCATGATGAGTGGATTTAGGTAAGACGATTCTAAGTGAAATAAGTCACACAGAAAAGGACACTTCTCATAAGGTGTCACTTATAGAGGGAATGTAAAAACCGTTACACTTGAACTGAATTACAAAACAGAACAGAGTCACACATGCAGACAACACACTATGGCTGCTTAACGGAAAAGGTGAGGTGGGGTGATACATAAAACAAGAGCTTCAAATTAGCTCAGATACCGTTCCATCAACCCAATATGTAATAGACAAGACCTACTCCTTGCTCAGAGAACTGGACTCAACACGCCCGATTCACCGCACAAGAATATATCTGACTAGTAATAATCTTAAAACCTATGTATTGATATCTCTCTGTTAGTGTGTCAAGTGGGTGTAAGGCGGCATAAACACAGCCGTGAAAAGCAGCTAAACCCCATTATAAAAATAAATTACTTTTAAAAACCCATGAAACAAAGACAGGGAAAGAGAGAGAAATTCTTACACAATTCGTTCAGGGGCTGTGATGCAACCTGGACTGACCATATCTAGACCCACAGCTGGATGAGACATAAGGGTGGACACTCTTGGGGCTGAGAGGTTTGGTGAGGTTGGGTGAGCAAACGCAGACCCTTTAAAGTAATACTGCGTGCTACCCATCGCATGGGTCCCAAATCTCCAGGTTCAAGGGCAACTTCCTACATCGAAAACATGCATGAGAAACCCAGAAGATGGTACACCGTGTGATGGGGAAAGGTTTCTAAAACGCACCTCATTTCTCATCTCCTTGTGCTCGTGTTCGCCATTCCAGCCACTTTACTAGCAATCTCCCTACTTGGAGCATCAGCACCTTTAACCTCCTGTTCCGTACAGGTTGCAATTTGTCCTGAGGATGAACGGGATGACGGGAAACCAATGAGAGACTAGCTCTTGGTGTTGGGACAGGCACAGGTCACTCTATTTTCCCATCAGGAAGAAGAATTAACCACAGGCTCAGCCTGCCCCCCGGAACCAGAACAGGGCCTGAAGCCATCCTGCGCTTTTGCGGCCAGCTCCCAAAAAAGCGACTTGTAAAATGGAGCTTCAGGGCACTGCAATTCACAAACCTGCAGAGTTATAAATGATAACTCTCGTCCACAAATATATTGAGGGAAGGCAAAGAAGAGGATTTGAAATCAAGGCAGAATTGCAGGAAACAGATTTCAGGAGGTAGATTCGAATCGCCTTTAAAGCACATGAAAAGCGGCAAAACGTTGACAATGATGCCCTTGGCCAAAAAGGGCGTATGCATTTTTTCCTGAATATATTCAGGAAAAAACGCATACGCCCTTTTTGGCCAACCAAGCAACCTGGAAAGGCAAATCAGCGCTACAAAGAAGTCTCGCTTCCCATCGGTCAAAAGGGCCATGCTGAAAAAAGTGTCAAAACCAGAAATGCAGGACAGGCCATGGAGAAATGGGAGCCTTGCTACACTGATGGGCGGGATGTAAATTGCCAACAGCCACTCTGGAGAAGTGTATGGTGTGTCCTGAAACATCTAAAAAACACAGCTTAGAGAGCATAGGGCACTTCCACGCATGGGGGGATAAAGTGGGAAAATTGAAAATCAGCAAGACACAAGCACCCCAAAGTTTAGGGCTGCTCTGTTGACAAGGACCTCCACTTCATTCCACCTTAAATATCCCAGGAAAGCGAAAAATGGATAAAAAAGTTGTGGTCCTTATGTACAATGGAATATCACTCAGCCATGAAATCAATGTCATAAGGCTAGTAGCAGCATGATGAGTGGATTTAGGTAAGACGATTCTAAGTGAAATAAGTCACACAGAAAAGGACACTTCTCATAAGGTGTCACTTATAGAGGGAATGTAAAAACCGTTACACTTGAACTGAATTACAAAACAGAACAGAGTCACACATGCAGACAACACACTATGGCTGCTTAACGGGAAAGGTGAGGTGGGGTGATACATAAAACAAGAGTTTCAAATTAGCTCAGATACCGTTCCATAAACCCAATATGTAATAGACAAGACCTACTCCTTGCTCAGAGAACTGGACTCAACACGCCCGATTCACCGCACAAGAATATATCTGACTAGTAATAATCTTAAAACCTATGTATTGATATCTCTCTGTTACTGTGTCAAGTGGGTGTAAGGCGGCATAAACACAGCCGTGAAAAGCAGCTAAACCCCATTATAAAAATAAATTACTTTTAAAAACCCATGAAACAAAGACAGGGAAAGAGAGAGAAATTCTTACACAATTCGTTCAGGGGCTGTGATGCAACCTGGACTGACCATATCTAGACCCACAGCTGGATGAGACATAAGGGTGGACACTCTTGGGGCTGAGAGGTTTGGTGAGGTTGGGTGAGCAAACGCAGACCCTTTAAAGTAATACTGCGTGCTACCCATCGCATGGGTCCCAAATCTCCAGGTTCAAGGGCAACTTCCTACATCGAAAACATGCATGAGAAACCCAGAAGATGGTACACCGTGTGATGGGGAAAGGTTTCTAAAACGCACCTCATTTCTCATCTCCTTGTGCTCGTGTTCGCCATTCCAGCCACTTTACTAGCAATCTCCCTACTTGGAGCATCAGCACCTTTAACCTCCTGTTCCGTACAGGTTGCAATTTGTCCTGAGGATGAACGGGATGACGGGAAACCAATGAGAGACTAGCTCTTGGTGTTGGGACAGGCACAGGTCACTCTATTTTCCCATCAGGAAGAAGAATTAACCACAGGCTCAGCCTGCCCCCCGGAACCAGAACAGGGCCTGAAGCCATCCTGCGCTTTTGCGGCCAGCTCCCAAAAAAGCGACTTGTAAAATGGAGCTTCAGGGCACTGCAATTCACAAACCTGCAGAGTTATAAATGATAACTCTCGTCCACAAATATATTGAGGGAAGGCAAAGAAGAGGATTTGAAATCAAGGCAGAATTGCAGGAAACAGATTTCAGGAGGTAGATTCGAATCGCCTTTAAAGCACATGAAAAGCGGCAAAACGTTGACAATGATGCCCTTGGCCAAAAAGGGCGTATGCGTTTTTTCCTGAATATATTCAGGAAAAAACGCATACGCCCTTTTTGGCCAACCAAGCAACCTGGAAAGGCAAATCAGCGCTACAAAGAAGTCTCGCTTCCCATCGGTCAAAAGGGCCATGCTGAAAAAAGTGTCAAAACCAGAAATGCAGGACAGGCCATGGAGAAATGGGAGCCTTGCTACACTGATGGGCGGGATGTAAATTGCCAACAGCCACTCTGGAGAAGTGTACGGTGTGTCCTGAAACATCTAAAAAACACAGCTTAGAGAGCATAGGGCACTTCCACGCATGGGGGGATAAAGTGGGAAAATTGAAAATCAGCAAGACACAAGCACCCCAAAGTTTAGGGCTGCTCTGTTGACAAGGACCTCCACTTCATTCCACCTTAAATATCCCAGGAAAGCGAAAAATGGATCAAAAAGTTGTGGTCCTTATGTACAATGGAATATCACTCAGCCATGAAATCAATGTCATAAGGCTAGTAGCAGCATGATGAGTGGATTTAGGTAAGACGATTCTAAGTGAAATAAGTCACACAGAAAAGGACACTTCTCATAAGGTGTCACTTATAGAGGGAATGTAAAAACCGTTACACTTGAACTGAATTACAAAACAGAACAGAGTCACACATGCAGAAAACACACTATGGCTGCTTAACGGGAAAGGTGAGGTGGGGTGATACATAAAACAAGAGTTTCAAATTAGCTCAGATACCGTTCCATAAACCCAATATGTAATAGACAAGACCTACTCCTTGCTCAGAGAACTGGACTCAACACGCCCGATTCACCGCACAAGAATATATCTGACTAGTAATAATCTTAAAACCTATGTATTGATATCTCTCTGTTAGTGTGTCAAGTGGGTGTAAAGCGGCATAAACACAGCCGTGGAAAGCAGCTAAACCCCATTATAAAAATAAATTACTTTTAAAAACCCATGAAACAAAGACAGGGAAAGAGAGAGAAATTCTTACACAATTCGTTCAGGGGCTGTGATGCAACCTGGATTGACCATATCTAGACCCACAGCTGGATGAGACATAAGGGTCGACACTCTTGGGGCTGAGAGGTTTGGTGAGGTTGGGTGAGCAAACGCAGACCCTTTAAAGTAATACTGCGTGCTACCCATCGCATGGGTCCCAAATCTCCAGGTTCAAGGGCAACTTCCTACATCGAAAACATGCATGAGAAACCCAGAAGATGGTACACCGTGTGATGGGGAAAGGTTTCTAAAACGCACCTCATTTCTCATCTCCTTGTGCTCGGGTTCGCCATTCCAGCCACTTTACTAGCAATCTCCCTACTTGGAGCCTCAGCACCTTTAACGTCCTGTTCCGTACAGGTTGCAATTTGTCCTGAGGATGAACGGGAAGACGGGGAACCAATGAGAGACTAGCTCTTGGTGTTGGGACAGGCACAGGTCACTCTATTTTCCCATCAGGAAGAAGAATTAACCACAGGCTCAGCCTGACCCCCGGAACCAGAACAGGGCCTGAAGCCATCCTGCGCTTTTGCGGCCAGCTCCCAAGAAAGCGACTTGTAAAATGGAGCTTCAGGGCACTGCAATTCACAAACCTGCAGAGTTATAAATGATAACTCTCGTCCACAAATATATTGAGGGAAGGCAAAGAAGAGGATTTGAAATCAGGGCAGAATTGCAGGAAACAGATTTCAGGAGGTAGATTCGAATCGCCTTTAAAGCACATGAAAAGCGGCAAAACGTTGACAATGATGCCCTTGGCCAAAAAGGGCGTATGCGTTTTTTCCTGAATATATTCAGGAAAAAACGCATACGCCCTTTTTGGCCAACCAAGCAACCTGGAAAGGCAAATCAGCGCTACAAAGAAGTCTCGCTTCCCGTCGGTCAAAAGGGCCATGCTGAAAAAAGTGTCAAAACCAGAAATGCAGGACAGGCCATGGAGAAATGGGAGCCTTGCTACACTGATGGGCGGGATGTAAATTGCCAACAGCCACTCTGGAGAAGTGTACGGTGTGTCCTGAAACATCTAAAAATCACAGCTTAGAGAGCATAGGGCACTTCCACGCATGGGGGGATAAAGTGGGAAAATTGAAAATCAGCAAGACACAAGCACCCCAAAGTTTAGGGCTGCTCTGTTGACAAGGACCTCCACTTCATTCCACCTTAAATATCCCAGGAAAGCGAAAAATGGATAAAAAAGTTGTGGTCCTTATGTACAATGGAATATCACTCAGCCATGAAATCAATGTCATAAGGCTAGTAGCAGCATGATGAGTGGATTTAGGTAAGACGATTCTAAGTGAAATAAGTCACACAGAAAAGGACACTTCTCATAAGGTGTCACTTATAGAGGGAATGTAAAAACCGTTACACTTGAACTGAATTACAAAACAGAACAGAGTCACACATGCAGAAAACACACTATGGCTGCTTAACGGGAAAGGTGAGGTGGGGTGATACATAAAACAAGAGCTTCAAATTAGCTCAGATACCGTTCCATAAACCCAATATGTAATAGACAAGACCTACTCCTTGCTCAGAGAACTGGACTCAACACGCCCGATTCACCGCACAAGAATATATCTGACTAGTAATAATCTTAAAACCTATATATTGATATCTCTCTGTTAGTGTGTCAAGTGGGTGTAAGGCGGCATAAACACAGCCGTGAAAAGCAGCTAAACCCCATTATAAAAATAAATTACTTTTAAAAACCCATGAAACAAAGACAGGGAAAGAGAGTGAAATTCTTACACAATTTGTTCAGGGGCTGTGATGCAACCTGGACTGACCATATCTAGACCCACAGCTGGATGAGACATAAGGGTGGACACTCTTGGGGCTGAGAGGTTTGGTGAGGTTGGGTGAGCAAACGCAGACCCTTTAAAGTAATACTGCGTGCTACCCATCGCATGGGTCCCAAATCTCCAGGTTCAAGGGCAACTTCCTACATCGAAAACATGCATGAGAAACCCAGAAGATGGTACACCGTGTGATGGGGAAAGGTTTCTAAAACGCACCTCATTTCTCATCTCCTTGTGCTCGGGTTCGCCATTCCAGCCACTTTACTAGCAATCTCCCTACTTGGAGCATCAGCAACTTTAACCTCCTGTTCCGTACAGGTTGCAATTTGTCCTGAGGATGAACGGGAAGACGGGGAACCAATGAGAGACTAGCTGTTGAAGTTGGGACAGGCACAGATCACTCTATTTTCCCATCAGGAAGAAGAATTAACCACAGGCTCAGCCTGCCCCCCGGAACCAGAACAGGGCCTGAAGCCATCCTGCGCTTTTGCGGCCAGCTCCCAAAAAAGCGACTTGTAAAATGGAGCTTCAGGGCACTGCAATTCACAAACCTGCAGAGTTATAAATGATAACTCTCGTCCACAAATATATTGAGGGAAGGCAAAGAAGAGGATTTGAAATCAAGGCAGAATTGCAGGAAACAGATTTCAGGAGGTAGATTCGAATCGCCTTTAAAGCACATGAAAAGCGGCAAAACGTTGACAATGATGCCCTTGGCCAAAAAGGGCGTATGCGTTTTTTCCTGAATATATTCAGGAAAAAACGCATACGCCCTTTTTGGCCAACCAAGCAACCTGGAAAGGCAAATCAGCGCTACAAAGAAGTCTCGCTTCCCATCGGTCAAAAGGGCCATGCTGAAAAAAGTGTCAAAACCAGAAATGCAGGACAGGCCATGGAGAAATGGGAGCCTTGCTACACTGATGGGCGGGATGTAAATTGCCAACAGCCACTCTGGAGAAGTGTACGGTGTGTCCTGAAACATCTAAAAAACACAGCTTAGAGAGCATAGGGCACTTCCACGCATGGGGGGATAAAGTGGGAAAATTGAAAATCAGCAAGACACAAGCACCCCAAAGTTTAGGGCTGCTCTGTTGACAAGGACCTCCACTTCATTCCACCTTAAATATCCCAGGAAAGCGAAAAATGGATAAAAAAGTTGTGGTCCTTATGTACAATGGAATATCAACCAGCCATGAAATCAATGTCATAAGGCTAGTAGCAGCATGATGAGTGGATTTAGGTAAGACGATTCTAAGTGAAATAAGTCACACAGAAAAGGACACTTCTCATAAGGTGTCACTTATAGAGGGAATGTAAAAACCGTTACACTTGAACTGAATTACAAAACAGAACAGAGTCACACATGCAGAAAACACACTATGGCTGCTTAACGGGAAAGGTGAGGTGGGGTGATACATAAAACAAGAGCTTCAAATTACCTCAGATACCGTTCCATAAACCCAATATGTAATAGACAAGACCTACTCCTTGCTCAGAGAACTGGACTCAACACGCCCGATTCACCGCACAAGAATATATCTGACTAGTAATAATCTTAAAACCTATGTATTGATATCTCTCTGTTAGTGTGTCAAGTGGGTGTAAGGCGGCATAAACACAGCCGTGAAAAGCAGCTAAACCCCATTATAAAAATAAATTACTTTTAAAAACCCATGAAACAAAGACAGGGAAAGACAGTGAAATTCTTACACAATTTGTTCAGGGGCTGTGATGCAACCTGGACTGACCATATCTAGACCCACAGCTGGATGAGACATAAGGGTGGACACTCTTGGGGCTGAGAGGTTTGGTGAGGTTGGGTGAGCAAACGCAGACCCTTTAAAGTAATACTGCGTGCTACCCATCGCATGGGTCCCAAATCTCCAGGTTCAAGGGCAACTTCCTACATCGAAAACATGCATGAGAAACCCAGAAGATGGTACACCGTGTGATGGGGAAAGGTTTCTAAAACGCACCTCATTTCTCATCTCCTTGTGCTCGGGTTCGCCATTCCAGCCACTTTACTAGCAATCTCCCTACTTGGAGCCTCAGCACCTTTAACCTCCTGTTCCGTACAGGTTGCAATTTGTCCTGAGGATGAACGGGAAGACGGGGAACCAATGAGAGACTAGCTCTTGGTGTTGGGACAGGCACAGGTCACTCTATTTTCCCATCAGGAAGAAGAATTAACCACAGGCTCAGCCTGACCCCCGGAACCAGAACAGGGCCTGAAGCCATCCTGCGCTTTTGCGGCCAGCTCCCAAAAAAGCGACTTGTAAAATGGAGCTTCAGGGCACTGCAATTCACAAACCTGCAGAGTTATAAATGATAACTCTCGTCCACAAATATATTGAGGGAAGGCAAAGAAGAGGATTTGAAATCAAGGCAGAATTGCAGGAAACAGATTTCAGGAGGTAGATTCGAATCGCCTTTAAAGCACATGAAAAGCGGCAAAACGTTGACAATGATGCCCTTGGCCAAAAAGGGCGTATGCGTTTTTTCCTGAATATATTCAGGAAAAAACGCATACGCCCTTTTTGGCCAACCAAGCAACCTGGAAAGGCAAATCAGCGCTACAAAGAAGTCTCGCTTCCCATCGGTCAAAAGGGCCATGCTGAAAAAAGTGTCAAAACCAGAAATGCAGGACAGGCCATGGAGAAATGGGAGCCTTGCTACACTGATGGGCGGGATGTAAATTGCCAACAGCCACTCTGGAGAAGTGTACGGTGTGTCCTGAAACATCTAAAAAACACAGCTTAGAGAGCATAGGGCACTTCCACGCATGGGGGGATAAAGTGGGAAAATTGAAAATCAGCAAGACACAAGCACCCCAAAGTTTAGGGCTGCTCTGTTGACAAGGACCTCCACTTCATTCCACCTTAAATATCCCAGGAAAGCGAAAAATGGATCAAAAAGTTGTGGTCCTTATGTACAATGGAATATCACTCAGCCATGAAATCAATGTCATAAGGCTAGTAGCAGCATGATGAGTGGATTTAGGTAAGACGATTCTAAGTGAAATAAGTCACACAGAAAAGGACACTTCTCATAAGGTGTCACTTATAGAGGGAATGTAAAAACCGTTACACTTGAACTGAATTACAAAACAGAACAGAGTCACACATGCAGAAAACACACTATGGCTGATTAACGGGAAAGGTGAGGTGGGGTGATACATAAAACAAGAGCTTCAAATTAGCTCAGATACCGTTCCATAAACCCAATATGTAATAGACAAGACCTACTCCTTGCTCAGAGAACTGGACTCAACACGCCCGATTCACCGCACAAGAATATATCTGACTAGTAATAATCTTAAAACCTATGTATTGATATCTCTCTGTTAGTGTGTCAAGTGGGTGTAAGGCAGCATAAACACAGCCGTGAAAAGCAGCTAAACCCCATTATAAAAATAAATTACTTTTAAAAACCCATGAAACAAAGACAGGGAAAGAGAGAGAAATTCTTACACAATTTGTTCAGGGGCTGTGATGCAACCTGGACTGACCATATCTAGACCCACAGCTGGATGAGACATAAGGGTGGACACTCTTGGGGCTGAGAGGTTTGGTGAGGTTGGGTGAGCAAACGCAGACCCTTTAGAAGTAATACTGCGTGCTACCCATCGCATGGGTCCCAAATCTCCAGGTTCAAGGGCAACTTCCTACATCGAAAACATGCATGAGAAACCCAGAAGATGGTACACCGTGTGATGGGGAAAGGTTTCTAAAATGCACCTCATTTCTCATCTCCTTGTGCTCGGGTTCGCCATTCCAGCCACTTTACTAGCAATCTCCCTACTTGGAGCCTCAGCACCTTTAACCTCCTGTTCCGTACAGGTTGCAATTTGTCCTGAGGATGAACGGGAAGACGGGGAACCAATGAGAGACTAGCTCTTGGTGTTGGGACAGGCACAGGTCACTCTATTTTCCCATCAGGAAGAAGAATTAACCACAGGCTCAGCCTGCCCCCCGGAACCAGAACAGGGCCTGAAGCCATCCTGCGCTTTTGCGGCCAGCTCCCAAAAAAGCGACTTGTAAAATGGAGCTTCAGGGCACTGCAATTCACAAACCTGCAGAGTTATAAATGATAACTCTCGTCCACAAATATATTGAGGGAAGGCAAAGAAGAGGATTTGAAATCAAGGCAGAATTGCAGGAAACTGATTTCAGGAGGTAGATTCGAATCGCCTTTAAAGCACATGAAAAGCGGCAAAACGTTGACAATGATGCCCTTGGCCAAAAAGGGCGTATGCGTTTTTTCCTGAATATATTCAGGAAAAAACGCATACGCCCTTTTTGGCCAACCAAGCAACCTGGAAAGGCAAATCAGCGCTACAAAGAAGTCTCGCTTCCCATCGGTCAAAAGGGCCATGCTGAAAAAAGTGTCAAAACCAGAAATGCAGGACAGGCCATGGAGAAATGGGAGCCTTGCTACACTGATGGGCGGGATGTAAATTGCCAACAGCCACTCTGGAGAAGTGTACGGTGTGTCCTGAAACATCTAAAAAACACAGCTTAGAGAGCATAGGGCACTTCCACGCATGGGGGGATAAAGTGGGAAAATTGAAAATCAGCAAGACACAAGCACCCCAAAGTTTAGGGCTGCTCTGTTGACAAGGACCTCCACTTCATTCCACCTTAAATATCCCAGGAAAGCGAAAAATGGATCAAAAAGTTGTGGTCCTTATGTACAATGGAATATCACTCAGCCATGAAATCAATGTCATAAGGCTAGTAGCAGCATGATGAGTGGATTTAGGTAAGACGATTCTAAGTGAAATAAGTCACACAGAAAAGGACACTTCTCATAAGGTGTCACTTATAGAGGGAATGTAAAAACCGTTACACTTGAACTGAATTACAAAACAGAACAGAGTCACACATGCAGAAAACACACTATGGCTGCTTAACGGGAAAGGTGAGGTGGGGTGATACATAAAACAAGAGCTTCAAATTAGCTCAGATACCGTTCCATCAACCCAATATGTAATAGACAAGACCTACTCCTTGCTCAGAGAACTGGACTCAACACGCCCGATTCACCGCACAAGAATATATCTGACTAGTAATAATCTTAAAACCTATGTATTGATATCTCTCTGTTAGTGTGTCAAGTGGGTGTAAGGCGGCATAAACACAGCCGTGAAAAGCAGCTAAACCCCATTATAAAAATAAATTACTTTTAAAAACCCATGAAACAAAGACAGGGAAAGAGAGAGAAATTCTTTCACAATTTGTTCAGAGGCTGTGATGCAACCTGGACTGACCATATCTAGACCCACAGCTGGATGAGACATAAGGGTGGACACTCTTGGGGCTGAGAGGTTTGGTGAGGTTGGGTGAGCAAACGCAGACCCTTTAAAGTAATACTGCGTGCTACCCATCGCATGGGTCCCAAATCTCCAGGTTCAAGGGCAACTTCCTACATCGAAAACATGCATGAGAAACCCAGAAGATGGTACACCGTGTGATGGGGAAAGGTTTCTAAAACGCACCTCATTTCTCATCTCCTTGTGCTCGGGTTCGCCATTCCAGCCACTTTACTAGCAATCTCCCTACTTGGAGCCTCAGCACCTTTAACCTCCTGTTCCGTACAGGTTGCAATTTGTCCTGAGGATGAACGGGAAGACGGGGAACCAATGAGAGACTAGCTCTTGGTGTTGGGACAGGCACAGGTCACTCTATTTTCCCATCAGGAAGAAGAATTAACCACAGGCTCAGCCTGACCCCCGGAACCAGAACAGGGCCTGAAGCCATCCTGCGCTTTTGCGGCCAGCTCCCAAGAAAGCGACTTGTAAAATGGAGCTTCAGGGCACTGCAATTCACAAACCTGCAGAGTTATAAATGATAACTCTCGTCCACAAATATATTGAGGGAAGGCAAAGAAGAGGATTTGAAATCAAGGCAGAATTGCAGGAAACAGATTTCAGGAGGTAGATTCGAATCGCCTTTAAAGCACATGAAAAGCGGCAAAACGTTGACAATGATGCCCTTGGCCAAAAAGGGCGTATGCGTTTTTTCCTGAATATATTCAGGAAAAAACGCATACGCCCTTTTTGGCCAACCAAGCAACCTGGAAAGGCAAATCAGCGCTACAAAGAAGTCTCGCTTCCCATCGGTCAAAAGGGCCATGCTGAAAAAAGTGTCAAAACCAGAAATGCAGGACAGGCCATGGAGAAATGGGAGCCTTGCTACACTGATGGGTGGGATGTAAATTGCCAACAGCCACTCTGGAGAAGTGTACGGTGTGTCCTGAAACATCTAAAAAACACAGCTTAGAGAGCATAGGGCACTTCCACGCATGGGGGGATAAAGTGGGAAAATTGAAAATCAGTAAGACACAAGCACCCCAAAGTTTAGGGCTGCTCTGTTGACAAGGACCTCCACTTCATTCCACCTTAAATATCCCAGGAAAGCGAAAAATGGATCAAAAAGTTGTGGTCCTTATGTACAATGGAATATCACTCAGCCATGAAATCAATGTCATAAGGCTAGTAGCAGCATGATGAGTGGATTTAGGTAAGACGATTCTAAGTGAAATAAGTCACACAGAAAAGGACACTTCTCATAAGGTGTCACTTATAGAGGGAATGTAAAAACCGTTACACTTGAACTGAATTACAAAACAGAACAGAGTCACACATGCAGACAACACACTATGGCTGCTTAACGGAAAAGGTGAGGTGGGGTGATACATAAAACAAGAGCTTCAAATTAGCTCAGATACCGTTCCATAAACCCAATATGTAATAGACAAGACCTACTCCTTGCTCAGAGAACTGGACTCAACACGCCCGATTCACCGCACAAGAATATATCTGACTAGTAATAATCTTAAAACCTATGTATTGATATCTCTCTGTTAGTGTGTCAAGTGGGTGTAAGGCGGCATAAACACAGCCGTGAAAAGCAGCTAAACCCCATTATAAAAATAAATTACTTTTAAAAACCCATGAAACAAAGACAGGGAAAGAGAGAGAAATTCTTACACAATTCGTTCAGGAGCTGTGATGCAACCTGGACTGACCATATCTAGACCCACAGCTGGATGAGACATAAGGGTGGACACTCTTGGGGCTGAGAGGTTTGGTGAGGTTGGGTGAGCAAACGCAGACCCTTTAAAGTAATACTGCGTGCTACCCATCGCATGGGTCCCAAATCTCCAGGTTCAAGGGCAACTTCCTACATCGAAAACATGCATGAGAAACCCAGAAGATGGTACACCGTGTGATGGGGAAAGGTTTCTAAAACGCACCTCATTTCTCATCTCCTTGTGCTCGGGTTCGCCATTCCAGCCACTTTACTAGCAATCTCCCTACTTGGAGCCTCAGCACCTTTAACCTCCTGTTCCGTACAGGTTGCAATTTGTCCTGAGGATGAACGGGAAGACGGGGAACCAATGAGAGACTAGCTCTTGGTGTTGGGACAGGCACAGGTCACTCTATTTTCCCATCAGGAAGAAGAATTAACCACAGGCTCAGCCTGCCCCCCGGAACCAGAACAGGGCCTGAAGCCATCCTGCGCTTTTGCGGCCAGCTCCCAAAAAAGCGACTTGTAAAATGGAGCTTCAGGGCACTGCAATTCACAAACCTGCAGAGTTATAAATGATAACTCTCGTCCACAAATATATTGAGGGAAGGCAAAGAAGAGGATTTGAAATCAAGGCAGAATTGCAGGAAACAGATTTCAGGAGGTAGATTCGAATCGCCTTTAAAGCACATGAAAAGTGGCAAAACGTTGAAAATGATGCCCTTGGCCAAAAAGGGCGTATGCGTTTTTTCCTGAATATATTCAGGAAAAAACGCATACGCCCTTTTTGGCCAACCAAGCAACCTGGAAAGGCAAATCAGCGCTACAAAGAAGTCTCGCTTCCCATCGGTCAAAAGGGCCATGCTGAAAAAAGTGTCAAAACCAGAAATGCAGGACAGGCCATGGAGAAATGGGAGCCTTGCTACACTGATGGGTGGGATGTAAATTGCCAACAGCCACTCTGGAGAAGTGTACGGTGTGTCCTGAAACATCTAAAAAACACAGCTTAGAGAGCATAGGGCACTTCCACGCATGGGGGGATAAAGTGGGAAAATTGAAAATCAGCAAGACACAAGCACCCCAAAGTTTAGGGCTGCTCTGTTGACAAGGACCTCCACTTCATTCCACCTTAAATATCCCAGGAAAGCGAAAAATGGATCAAAAAGTTGTGGTCCTTATGTACAATGGAATATCACTCAGCCATGAAATCAATGTCATAAGGCTAGTAGCAGCATGATGAGTGGATTTAGGTAAGACGATTCTAAGTGAAATAAGTCACACAGAAAAGGACACTTCTCATAAGGTGTCACTTATAGAGGGAATGTAAAAACCGTTACACTTGAACTGAATTACAAAACAGAACAGAGTCACACATGCAGACAACACACTATGGCTGCTTAACGGAAAAGGTGAGGTGGGGTGATACATAAAACAAGAGCTTCAAATTAGCTCAGATACCGTTCCATAAACCCAATATGTAATAGACAAGACCTACTCCTTGCTCAGAGAACTGGACTCAACACGCCCGATTCACCGCACAAGAATATATCTGACTAGTAATAATCTTAAAACCTATGTATTGATATCTCTCTGTTAGTGTGTCAAGTGGGTGTAAGGCGGCATAAACACAGCCGTGAAAAGCAGCTAAACCCCATTATAAAAATAAATTACTTTTAAAAACCCATGAAACAAAGACAGGGAAAGAGAGAGAAATTCTTACACAATTCGTTCAGGAGCTGTGATGCAACCTGGACTGACCATATCTAGACCCACAGCTGGATGAGACATAAGGGTGGACACTCTTGGGGCTGAGAGGTTTGGTGAGGTTGGGTGAGCAAACGCAGACCCTTTAAAGTAATACTGCGTGCTACCCATCGCATGGGTCCCAAATCTCCAGGTTCAAGGGCAACTTCCTACATCGAAAACATGCATGAGAAACCCAGAAGATGGTACACCGTGTGATGGGGAAAGGTTTCTAAAACGCACCTCATTTCTCATCTCCTTGTGCTCGGGTTCGCCATTCCAGCCACTTTACTAGCAATCTCCCTACTTGGAGCCTCAGCACCTTTAACCTCCTGTTCCGTACAGGTTGCAATTTGTCCTGAGGATGAACGGGAAGACGGGGAACCAATGAGAGACTAGCTCTTGGTGTTGGGACAGGCACAGGTCACTCTATTTTCCCATCAGGAAGAAGAATTAACCACAGGCTCAGCCTGCCCCCCGGAACCAGAACAGGGCCTGAAGCCATCCTGCGCTTTTGCGGCCAGCTCCCAAAAAAGCGACTTGTAAAATGGAGCTTCAGGGCACTGCAATTCACAAACCTGCAGAGTTATAAATGATAACTCTCGTCCACAAATATATTGAGGGAAGGCAAAGAAGAGGATTTGAAATCAAGGCAGAATTGCAGGAAACAGATTTCAGGAGGTAGATTCGAATCGCCTTTAAAGCACATGAAAAGTGGCAAAACGTTGAAAATGATGCCCTTGGCCAAAAAGGGCGTATGCGTTTTTTCCTGAATATATTCAGGAAAAAACGCATACGCCCTTTTTGGCCAACCAAGCAACCTGGAAAGGCAAATCAGCGCTACAAAGAAGTCTCGCTTCCCATCGGTCAAAAGGGCCATGCTGAAAAAAGTGTCAAAACCAGAAATGCAGGACAGGCCATGGAGAAATGGGAGCCTTGCTACACTGATGGGTGGGATGTAAATTGCCAACAGCCACTCTGGAGAAGTGTACGGTGTGTCCTGAAACATCTAAAAAACACAGCTTAGAGAGCATAGGGCACTTCCACGCATGGGGGGATAAAGTGGGAAAATTGAAAATCAGCAAGACACAAGCACCCCAAAGTTTAGGGCTGCTCTGTTGACAAGGACCTCCACTTCATTCCACCTTAAATATCCCAGGAAAGCGAAAAATGGATAAAAAAGTTGTGGTCCTTATGTACAATGGAATATCACTCAGCCATGAAATCAATGTCATAAGGCTAGTAGCAGCATGATGAGTGGATTTAGGTAAGACGATTCTAAGTGAAATAAGTCACACAGAAAAGGACACTTCTCATAAGGTGTCACTTATAGAGGGAATGTAAAAACCGTTACACTTGAACTGAATTACAAAACAGAACAGAGTCACACATGCAGAAAACACACTATGGCTGCTTAACGGGAAAGGTGAGGTGGGGTGATACATAAAACAAGAGCTTCAAATTAGCTCAGATACCGTTCCATAAACCCAATATGTAATAGACAAGACCTACTCCTTGCTCAGAGAACTGGACTCAACACGCCCGATTCACCGCACATGAATATATCTGACTAGTAATAATCTTAAAACCTATGTATTGATATCTCTCTGTTAGTGTGTCAAGTGGGTGTAAAGCGGCATAAACACAGCCGTGAAAAGCAGCTAAACCCCATTATAAAAATAAATTACTTTTAAAAACCCGTGTAACAAAGACAGGGAAAGAGAGAGAAATTCTTACACAATTCGTTCAGGAGCTGTGATGCAACCTGGACTGACCATATCTAGACCCACAGCTGGATGAGACATAAGGGTGGACACTCTTGGGGCTGAGAGGTTTGGTGAGGTTGGGTGAGCAAACGCAGACCCTTTAAAGTAATACTGCGTGCTACCCATCGCATGGGTCCCAAATCTCCAGGTTCAAGGGCAACTTCCTACATCGAAAACATGCATGAGAAACCCAGAAGATGGTACACCGTGTGATGGGGAAAGGTTTCTAAAACGCACCTCATTTCTCATCTCCTTGTGCTCGGGTTCGCCATTCCAGCCACTTTACTAGCAATCTCCCTACTTGGAGCCTCAGCACCTTTAACCTCCTGTTCCGTACAGGTTGCAATTTGTCCTGAGGATGAACGGGAAGACGGGGAACCAATGAGAGACTAGCTCTTGGTGTTGGGACAGGCACAGGTCACTCTATTTTCCCATCAGGAAGAAGAATTAACCACAGGCTCAGCCTGACCCCCGGAACCAGAACAGGGCCTGAAGCCATCCTGCGCTTTTGCGGCCAGCTCCCAAAAAAGCGACTTGTAAAATGGAGCTTCAGGGCACTGCAATTCACAAACCTGCAGAGTTATAAATGATAACTCTCGTCCACAAATATATTGAGGGAAGGCAAAGAAGAGGATTTGAAATCAAGGCAGAATTGCAGGAAACAGATTTCAGGAGGTAGATTCGAATCGCCTTTAAAGCACATGAAAAGCGGCAAAACGTTGACAATGATGCCCTTGGCCAAAAAGGGCGTATGCGTTTTTTCCTGAATATATTCAGGAAAAAACGCATACGCCCTTTTTGGCCAACCAAGCAACCTGGAAAGGCAAATCAGCGCTACAAAGAAGTCTCGCTTCCCATCGGTCAAAAGGGCCATGCTGAAAAAAGTGTCAAAACCAGAAATGCAGGACAGGCCATGGAGAAATGGGAGCCTTGCTACACTGATGGGCGGGATGTAAATTGCCAACAGCCACTCTGGAGAAGTGTACGGTGTGTCCTGAAACATCTAAAAAACACAGCTTAGAGAGCATAGGGCACTTCCACGCATGGGGGGATAAAGTGGGAAAATTGAAAATCAGCAAGACACAAGCACCCCAAAGTTTAGGGCTGCTCTGTTGACAAGGACCTCCACTTCATTCCACCTTAAATATCCCAGGAAAGCGAAAAATGGATCAAAAAGTTGTGGTCCTTATGTACAATGGAATATCACTCAGCCATGAAATCAATGTCATAAGGCTAGTAGCAGCATGATGAGTGGATTTAGGTAAGACGATTCTAAGTGAAATAAGTCACACAGAAAAGGACACTTCTCATAAGGTGTCACTTATAGAGGGAATGTAAAAACCGTTACACTTGAACTGAATTACAAAACAGAACAGAGTCACACATGCAGACAACACACTATGGCTGCTTAACGGAAAAGGTGAGGTGGGGTGATACATAAAACAAGAGCTTCAAATTAGCTCAGATACCGTTCCATAAACCCAATATGTAATAGACAAGACCTACTCCTTGCTCAGAGAACTGGACTCAACACGCCCGATTCACCGCACAAGAATATATCTGACTAGTAATAATCTTAAAACCTATGTATTGATATCTCTCTGTTAGTGTGTCAAGTGGGTGTAAGGCGGCATAAACACAGCCGTGAAAAGCAGCTAAACCCCATTATAAAAATAAATTACTTTTAAAAACCCATGAAACAAAGACAGGGAAAGAGAGAGAAATTCTTACACAATTCGTTCAGGAGCTGTGATGCAACCTGGACTGACCATATCTAGACCCACAGCTGGATGAGACATAAGGGTGGACACTCTTGGGGCTGAGAGGTTTGGTGAGGTTGGGTGAGCAAACGCAGACCCTTTAAAGTAATACTGCGTGCTACCCATCGCATGGGTCCCAAATCTCCAGGTTCAAGGGCAACTTCCTACATCGAAAACATGCATGAGAAACCCAGAAGATGGTACACCGTGTGATGGGGAAAGGTTTCTAAAACGCACCTCATTTCTCATCTCCTTGTGCTCGGGTTCGCCATTCCAGCCACTTTACTAGCAATCTCCCTACTTGGAGCCTCAGCACCTTTAACCTCCTGTTCCGTACAGGTTGCAATTTGTCCTGAGGATGAACGGGAAGACGGGGAACCAATGAGAGACTAGCTCTTGGTGTTGGGACAGGCACAGGTCACTCTATTTTCCCATCAGGAAGAAGAATTAACCACAGGCTCAGCCTGCCCCCCGGAACCAGAACAGGGCCTGAAGCCATCCTGCGCTTTTGCGGCCAGCTCCCAAAAAAGCGACTTGTAAAATGGAGCTTCAGGGCACTGCAATTCACAAACCTGCAGAGTTATAAATGATAACTCTCGTCCACAAATATATTGAGGGAAGGCAAAGAAGAGGATTTGAAATCAAGGCAGAATTGCAGGAAACAGATTTCAGGAGGTAGATTCGAATCGCCTTTAAAGCACATGAAAAGTGGCAAAACGTTGAAAATGATGCCCTTGGCCAAAAAGGGCGTATGCGTTTTTTCCTGAATATATTCAGGAAAAAACGCATACGCCCTTTTTGGCCAACCAAGCAACCTGGAAAGGCAAATCAGCGCTACAAAGAAGTCTCGCTTCCCATCGGTCAAAAGGGCCATGCTGAAAAAAGTGTCAAAACCAGAAATGCAGGACAGGCCATGGAGAAATGGGAGCCTTGCTACACTGATGGGTGGGATGTAAATTGCCAACAGCCACTCTGGAGAAGTGTACGGTGTGTCCTGAAACATCTAAAAAACACAGCTTAGAGAGCATAGGGCACTTCCACGCATGGGGGGATAAAGTGGGAAAATTGAAAATCAGCAAGACACAAGCACCCCAAAGTTTAGGGCTGCTCTGTTGACAAGGACCTCCACTTCATTCCACCTTAAATATCCCAGGAAAGCGAAAAATGGATCAAAAAGTTGTGGTCCTTATGTACAATGGAATATCACTCAGCCATGAAATCAATGTCATAAGGCTAGTAGCAGCATGATGAGTGGATTTAGGTAAGACGATTCTAAGTGAAATAAGTCACACAGAAAAGGACACTTCTCATAAGGTGTCACTTATAGAGGGAATGTAAAAACCGTTACACTTGAACTGAATTACAAAACAGAACAGAGTCACACATGCAGACAACACACTATGGCTGCTTAACGGAAAAGGTGAGGTGGGGTGATACATAAAACAAGAGCTTCAAATTAGCTCAGATACCGTTCCATAAACCCAATATGTAATAGACAAGACCTACTCCTTGCTCAGAGAACTGGACTCAACACGCCCGATTCACCGCACAAGAATATATCTGACTAGTAATAATCTTAAAACCTATGTATTGATATCTCTCTGTTAGTGTGTCAAGTGGGTGTAAGGCGGCATAAACACAGCCGTGAAAAGCAGCTAAACCCCATTATAAAAATAAATTACTTTTAAAAACCCATGAAACAAAGACAGGGAAAGAGAGAGAAATTCTTACACAATTCGTTCAGGAGCTGTGATGCAACCTGGACTGACCATATCTAGACCCACAGCTGGATGAGACATAAGGGTGGACACTCTTGGGGCTGAGAGGTTTGGTGAGGTTGGGTGAGCAAACGCAGACCCTTTAAAGTAATACTGCGTGCTACCCATCGCATGGGTCCCAAATCTCCAGGTTCAAGGGCAACTTCCTACATCGAAAACATGCATGAGAAACCCAGAAGATGGTACACCGTGTGATGGGGAAAGGTTTCTAAAACGCACCTCATTTCTCATCTCCTTGTGCTCGGGTTCGCCATTCCAGCCACTTTACTAGCAATCTCCCTACTTGGAGCCTCAGCACCTTTAACCTCCTGTTCCGTACAGGTTGCAATTTGTCCTGAGGATGAACGGGAAGACGGGGAACCAATGAGAGACTAGCTCTTGGTGTTGGGACAGGCACAGGTCACTCTATTTTCCCATCAGGAAGAAGAATTAACCACAGGCTCAGCCTGCCCCCCGGAACCAGAACAGGGCCTGAAGCCATCCTGCGCTTTTGCGGCCAGCTCCCAAAAAAGCGACTTGTAAAATGGAGCTTCAGGGCACTGCAATTCACAAACCTGCAGAGTTATAAATGATAACTCTCGTCCACAAATATATTGAGGGAAGGCAAAGAAGAGGATTTGAAATCAAGGCAGAATTGCAGGAAACAGATTTCAGGAGGTAGATTCGAATCGCCTTTAAAGCACATGAAAAGTGGCAAAACGTTGAAAATGATGCCCTTGGCCAAAAAGGGCGTATGCGTTTTTTCCTGAATATATTCAGGAAAAAACGCATACGCCCTTTTTGGCCAACCAAGCAACCTGGAAAGGCAAATCAGCGCTACAAAGAAGTCTCGCTTCCCATCGGTCAAAAGGGCCATGCTGAAAAAAGTGTCAAAACCAGAAATGCAGGACAGGCCATGGAGAAATGGGAGCCTTGCTACACTGATGGGTGGGATGTAAATTGCCAACAGCCACTCTGGAGAAGTGTACGGTGTGTCCTGAAACATCTAAAAAACACAGCTTAGAGAGCATAGGGCACTTCCACGCATGGGGGGATAAAGTGGGAAAATTGAAAATCAGCAAGACACAAGCACCCCAAAGTTTAGGGCTGCTCTGTTGACAAGGACCTCCACTTCATTCCACCTTAAATATCCCAGGAAAGCGAAAAATGGATAAAAAAGTTGTGGTCCTTATGTACAATGGAATATCACTCAGCCATGAAATCAATGTCATAAGGCTAGTAGCAGCATGATGAGTGGATTTAGGTAAGACGATTCTAAGTGAAATAAGTCACACAGAAAAGGACACTTCTCATAAGGTGTCACTTATAGAGGGAATGTAAAAACCGTTACACTTGAACTGAATTACAAAACAGAACAGAGTCACACATGCAGAAAACACACTATGGCTGCTTAACGGGAAAGGTGAGGTGGGGTGATACATAAAACAAGAGCTTCAAATTAGCTCAGATACCGTTCCATAAACCCAATATGTAATAGACAAGACCTACTCCTTGCTCAGAGAACTGGACTCAACACGCCCGATTCACCGCACATGAATATATCTGACTAGTAATAATCTTAAAACCTATGTATTGATATCTCTCTGTTAGTGTGTCAAGTGGGTGTAAAGCGGCATAAACACAGCCGTGAAAAGCAGCTAAACCCCATTATAAAAATAAATTACTTTTAAAAACCCGTGTAACAAAGACAGGGAAAGAGAGAGAAATTCTTACACAATTCGTTCAGGAGCTGTGATGCAACCTGGACTGACCATATCTAGACCCACAGCTGGATGAGACATAAGGGTGGACACTCTTGGGGCTGAGAGGTTTGGTGAGGTTGGGTGAGCAAACGCAGACCCTTTAAAGTAATACTGCGTGCTACCCATCGCATGGGTCCCAAATCTCCAGGTTCAAGGGCAACTTCCTACATCGAAAACATGCATGAGAAACCCAGAAGATGGTACACCGTGTGATGGGGAAAGGTTTCTAAAACGCACCTCATTTCTCATCTCCTTGTGCTCGGGTTCGCCATTCCAGCCACTTTACTAGCAATCTCCCTACTTGGAGCCTCAGCACCTTTAACCTCCTGTTCCGTACAGGTTGCAATTTGTCCTGAGGATGAACGGGAAGACGGGGAACCAATGAGAGACTAGCTCTTGGTGTTGGGACAGGCACAGGTCACTCTATTTTCCCATCAGGAAGAAGAATTAACCACAGGCTCAGCCTGACCCCCGGAACCAGAACAGGGCCTGAAGCCATCCTGCGCTTTTGCGGCCAGCTCCCAAAAAAGCGACTTGTAAAATGGAGCTTCAGGGCACTGCAATTCACAAACCTGCAGAGTTATAAATGATAACTCTCGTCCACAAATATATTGAGGGAAGGCAAAGAAGAGGATTTGAAATCAAGGCAGAATTGCAGGAAACAGATTTCAGGAGGTAGATTCGAATCGCCTTTAAAGCACATGAAAAGCGGCAAAACGTTGACAATGATGCCCTTGGCCAAAAAGGGCGTATGCGTTTTTTCCTGAATATATTCAGGAAAAAACGCATACGCCCTTTTTGGCCAACCAAGCAACCTGGAAAGGCAAATCAGCGCTACAAAGAAGTCTCGCTTCCCATCGGTCAAAAGGGCCATGCTGAAAAAAGTGTCAAAACCAGAAATGCAGGACAGGCCATGGAGAAATGGGAGCCTTGCTACACTGATGGGCGGGATGTAAATTGCCAACAGCCACTCTGGAGAAGTGTACGGTGTGTCCTGAAACATCTAAAAAACACAGCTTAGAGAGCATAGGGCACTTCCACGCATGGGGGGATAAAGTGGGAAAATTGAAAATCAGCAAGACACAAGCACCCCAAAGTTTAGGGCTGCTCTGTTGACAAGGACCTCCACTTCATTCCACCTTAAATATCCCAGGAAAGCGAAAAATGGATCAAAAAGTTGTGGTCCTTATGTACAATGGAATATCACTCAGCCATGAAATCAATGTCATAAGGCTAGTAGCAGCATGATGAGTGGATTTAGGTAAGACGATTCTAAGTGAAATAAGTCACACAGAAAAGGACACTTCTCATAAGGTGTCACTTATAGAGGGAATGTAAAAACCGTTACACTTGAACTGAATTACAAAACAGAACAGAGTCACACATGCAGAAAACACACTATGGCTGCTTAACGGGAAAGGTGAGGTGGGGTGATACATAAAACAAGAGCTTCAAATTAGCTCAGATACCGTTCCATAAACCCAATATGTAATAGACAAGACCTACTCCTTGCTCAGAGAACTGGACTCAACACGCCCGATTCACCGCACAAGAATATATCTGACTAGTAATAATCTTAAAACCTATGTATTGATATCTCTCTGTTAGTGTGTCAAGTGGGTGTAAGGCGGCATAAACACAGCCGTGAAAAGCAGCTAAACCCCATTATAAAAATAAATTACTTTTAAAAACCCATGAAACAAAGACAGGGAAAGAGAGAGAAATTCTTACACAATTTGTTCAGGGGCTGTGATGCAACCTGGACTGACCATATCTAGACCCACAGCTGGATGAGACATAAGGGTGGACACTCTTGGGGCTGAGAGGTTTGGTGAGGTTGGGTGAGCAAACGCAGACCCTTTAGAAGTAATACTGCGTGCTACCCATCGCATGGGTCCCAAATCTCCAGGTTCAAGGGCAACTTCCTACATCGAAAACATGCATGAGAAACCCAGAAGATGGTACACCGTGTGATGGGGAAAGGTTTCTAAAATGCACCTCATTTCTCATTTCCTTGCGCTCGGGTTCGCCATTCCAGCCACTTTACTAGCAATCTCCCTACTTGGAGCCTCAGCACCTTTAACCTCCTGTTCCGTACAGGTTGCAATTTGTCCTGAGGATGAACGGGAAGACGGGGAACCAATGAGAGACTAGCTCTTGGTGTTGGGACAGGCACAGGTCACTCTATTTTCCCATCAGGAAGAAGAATTAACCACAGGCTCAGCCTGCCCCCCGGAACCAGAACAGGGCCTGAAGCCATCCTGCGCTTTTGCGGCCAGCTCCCAAAAAAGCGACTTGTAAAATGGAGCTTCAGGGCACTGCAATTCACAAACCTGCAGAGTTATAAATGATAACTCTCGTCCACAAATATATTGAGGGAAGGCAAAGAAGAGGATTTGAAATCAAGGCAGAATTGCAGGAAACTGATTTCAGGAGGTAGATTCGAATCGCCTTTAAAGCACATGAAAAGCGGCAAAACGTTGACAATGATGCCCTTGGCCAAAAAGGGCGTATGCGTTTTTTCCTGAATATATTCAGGAAAAAACGCATACGCCCTTTTTGGCCAACCAAGCAACCTGGAAAGGCAAATCAGCGCTACAAAGAAGTCTCGCTTCCCATCGGTCAAAAGGGCCATGCTGAAAAAAGTGTCAAAACCAGAAATGCAGGACAGGCCATGGAGAAATGGGAGCCTTGCTACACTGATGGGCGGGATGTAAATTGCCAACAGCCACTCTGGAGAAGTGTACGGTGTGTCCTGAAACATCTAAAAAACACAGCTTAGAGAGCATAGGGCACTTCCACGCATGGGGGGATAAAGTGGGAAAATTGAAAATCAGCAAGACACAAGCACCCCAAAGTTTAGGGCTGCTCTGTTGACAAGGACCTCCACTTCATTCCACCTTAAATATCCCAGGAAAGCGAAAAATGGATCAAAAAGTTGTGGTCCTTATGTACAATGGAATATCACTCAGCCATGAAATCAATGTCATAAGGCTAGTAGCAGCATGATGAGTGGATTTAGGTAAGACGATTCTAAGTGAAATAAGTCACACAGAAAAGGACACTTCTCATAAGGTGTCACTTATAGAGGGAATGTAAAAACCGTTACACTTGAACTGAATTACAAAACAGAACAGAGTCACACATGCAGAAAACACACTATGGCTGCTTAACGGGAAAGGTGAGGTGGGGTGATACATAAAACAAGAGCTTCAAATTAGCTCAGATACCGTTCCATCAACCCAATATGTAATAGACAAGACCTACTCCTTGCTCAGAGAACTGGACTCAACACGCCCGATTCACCGCACAAGAATATATTTGACTAGTAATAATCTTAAAACCTATGTATTGATATCTCTCTGTTAGTGTGTCAAGTGGGTGTAAGGCGGCATAAACACAGCCGTGAAAAGCAGCTAAACCCCATTATAAAAATAAATTACTTTTAAAAACCCATGAAACAAAGACAGGGAAAGAGAGAGAAATTCTTTCACAATTTGTTCAGGGGCTGTGATGCAACCTGGACTGACCATATCTAGACCCACAGCTGGATGAGACATAAGGGTGGACACTCTTGGGGCTGAGAGGTTTGGTGAGGTTGGGTGAGCAAACGCAGACCCTTTAAAGTAATACTGCGTGCTACCCATCGCATGGGTCCCAAATCTCCAGGTTCAAGGGCAACTTCCTACATCGAAAACATGCATGAGAAACCCAGAAGATGGTACACCGTGTGATGGGGAAAGGTTTCTAAAACGCACCTCATTTCTCATCTCCTTGTGCTCGGGTTCGCCATTCCAGCCACTTTACTAGCAATCTCCCTACTTGGAGCCTCAGCACCTTTAACCTCCTGTTCCGTACAGGTTGCAATTTGTCCTGAGGATGAACGGGAAGACGGGGAACCAATGAGAGACTAGCTCTTGGTGTTGGGACAGGCACAGGTCACTCTATTTTCCCATCAGGAAGAAGAATTAACCACAGGCTCAGCCTGACCCCCGGAACCAGAACAGGGCCTGAAGCCATCCTGCGCTTTTGCGGCCAGCTCCCAAGAAAGCGACTTGTAAAATGGAGCTTCAGGGCACTGCAATTCACAAACCTGCAGAGTTATAAATGATAACTCTCGTCCACAAATATATTGAGGGAAGGCAAAGAAGAGGATTTGAAATCAAGGCAGAATTGCAGGAAACAGATTTCAGGAGGTAGATTCGAATCGCCTTTAAAGCACATGAAAAGCGGCAAAACGTTGACAATGATGCCCTTGGCCAAAAAGGGCGTATGCGTTTTTTCCTGAATATATTCAGGAAAAAACGCATACGCCCTTTTTGGCCAACCAAGCAACCTGGAAAGGCAAATCAGCGCTACAAAGAAGTCTCGCTTCCCATCGGTCAAAAGGGCCATGCTGAAAAAAGTGTCAAAACCAGAAATGCAGGACAGGCCATGGAGAAATGGGAGCCTTGCTACACTGATGGGTGGGATGTAAATTGCCAACAGCCACTCTGGAGAAGTGTACGGTGTGTCCTGAAACATCTAAAAAACACAGCTTAGAGAGCATAGGGCACTTCCACGCATGGGTTGATAAAGTGGGAAAATTGAAAATCAGTAAGACACAAGCACCCCAAAGTTTAGGGCTGCTCTGTTGACAAGGACCTCCACTTCATTCCACCTTAAATATCCCAGGAAAGCGAAAAATGGATCAAAAAGTTGTGGTCCTTATGTACAATGGAATATCACTCAGCCATGAAATCAATGTCATAAGGCTAGTAGCAGCATGATGAGTGGATTTAGGTAAGACGATTCTAAGTGAAATAAGTCACACAGAAAAGGACACTTCTCATAAGGTGTCACTTATAGAGGGAATGTAAAAACCGTTACACTTGAACTGAATTACAAAACAGAACAGAGTCACACATGCAGACAACACACTATGGCTGCTTAACGGAAAAGGTGAGGTGGGGTGATACATAAAACAAGAGCTTCAAATTAGCTCAGATACCGTTCCATAAACCCAATATGTAATAGACAAGACCTACTCCTTGCTCAGAGAACTGGACTCAACACGCCCGATTCACCGCACAAGAATATATCTGACTAGTAATAATCTTAAAACCTATGTATTGATATCTCTCTGTTAGTGTGTCAAGTGGGTGTAAGGCGGCATAAACACAGCCGTGAAAAGCAGCTAAACCCCATTATAAAAATAAATTACTTTTAAAAACCCATGAAACAAAGACAGGGAAAGAGAGAGAAATTCTTACAAAATTCGTTCAGGGGCTGTGATGCAACCTGGACTGACCATATCTAGACCCACAGCTGGATGAGACATAAGGGTGGACACTCTTGGGGCTGAGAGGTTTGGTGAGGTTGGGTGAGCAAACGCAGACCCTTTAAAGTAATACTGCGTGCTACCCATCGCATGGGTCCCAAATCTCCAGGTTCAAGGGCAACTTCCTACATCGAAAACATGCATGAGAAACCCAGAAGATGGTACACCGTGTGATGGGGAAAGGTTTCTAAAACGCACCTCATTTCTCATCTCCTTGTGCTCGTGTTCGCCATTCCAGCCACTTTACTAGCAATCTCCCTACTTGGAGCATCAGCACCTTTAACCTCCTGTTCCGTACAGGTTGCAATTTGTCCTGAGGATGAACGGGATGACGGGAAACCAATGAGAGACTAGCTCTTGGTGTTGGGACAGGCACAGGTCACTCTATTTTCCCATCAGGAAGAAGAATTAACCACAGGCTCAGCCTGCCCCCCGGAACCAGAACAGGGCCTGAAGCCATCCTGCACTTTTGCGGCCAGCTCCCAAAAAAGCGACTTGTAAAATGGAGCTTCAGGGCACTGCAATTCACAAACCTGCAGAGTTATAAATGATAACTCTCGTCCACAAATATATTGAGGGAAGGCAAAGAAGAGGATTTGAAATCAAGGCAGAATTGCAGGAAACAGATTTCAGGAGGTAGATTCGAATCGCCTTTAAAGCACATGAAAAGCGGCAAAACGTTGACAATGATGCCCTTGGCCAAAAAGGGCGTATGCGTTTTTTCCTGAATATATTCAGGAAAAAACGCATACGCCCTTTTTGGCCAACCAAGCAACCTGGAAAGGCAAATCAGCGCTACAAAGAAGTCTCGCTTCCCATCGGTCAAAAGGGCCATGCTGAAAAAAGTGTCAAAACCAGAAATGCAGGACAGGCCATGGAGAAATGGGAGCCTTGCTACACTGATGGGCGGGATGTAAATTGCCAACAGCCACTCTGGAGAAGTGTACGGTGTGTCCTGAAACATCTAAAAAACACAGCTTAGAGAGCATAGGGCACTTCCACGCATGGGGGGATAAAGTGGGAAAATTGAAAATCAGCAAGACACAAGCACCCCAAAGTTTAGGGCTGCTCTGTTGACAAGGACCTCCACTTCATTCCACCTTAAATATCCCAGGAAAGCGAAAAATGGATAAAAAAGTTGTGGTCCTTATGTACAATGGAATATCACTCAGCCATGAAATCAATGTCATAAGGCTAGTAGCAGCATGATGAGTGGATTTAGGTAAGACGATTCTAAGTGAAATAAGTCACACAGAAAAGGACACTTCTCATAAGGTGTCACTTATAGAGGGAATGTAAAAACCGTTACACTTGAACTGAATTACAAAACAGAACAGAGTCACACATGCAGAAAACACACTATGGCTGCTTAACGGGAAAGGTGAGGTGGGGTGATACATAAAACAAGAGTTTCAAATTAGCTCAGATACCGTTCCATAAACCCAATATGTAATAGACAAGACCTACTCCTTGCTCAGAGAACTGGACTCAACACGCCCGATTCACCGCACAAGAATATATCTGACTAGTAATAATCTTAAAACCTATGTATTGATATCTCTCTGTTAGTGTGTCAAGTGGGTGTAAAGCGGCATAAACACAGCCGTGGAAAGCAGCTAAACCCCATTATAAAAATAAATTACTTTTAAAAACCCATGAAACAAAGACAGGGAAAGAGAGAGAAATTCTTACACAATTCGTTCAGGGGCTGTGATGCAACCTGGATTGACCATATCTAGACCCACAGCTGGATGAGACATAAGGGTCGACACTCTTGGGGCTGAGAGGTTTGGTGAGGTTGGGTGAGCAAACGCAGACCCTTTAAAGTAATACTGCGTGCTACCCATCGCATGGGTCCCAAATCTCCAGGTTCAAGGGCATCTTCCTACATCGAAAACATGCATGAGAAACCCAGAAGATGGTACACCGTGTGATGGGGAAAGGTTTCTAAAACGCACCTCATTTCTCATCTCCTTGTGCTCGGGTTCGCCATTCCAGCCACTTTACCCGCAATCTCCCTTCTTGGAGCATCAGCACCTTTAACCTCCTGTTCCGTACAGGTTGCAATTTGTCCTGAGGATGAACGGGAAGACGGGGAACCAATGAGAGACTAGCTCTTGGTGTTGGGACAGGCACAGGTCACTCTATTTTCCCATCAGGAAGAAGAATTAACCACAGGCTCAGCCTGCCCCCCGGAACCAGAACAGGACCTGAAGCCATCCTGCGCTTTTGCGGCCAGCTCCCAAAAAAGCGACTTGTAAAATGGAGCTTCAGGGCACTGCAATTCACAAACCTGCAGAGTTACAAATGATAACTCTCGTCCACAAATATATTGAGGGAAGGCAAAGAAGAGGATTTGAAATCAAGGCAGAATTGCAGGAAACAGATTTCAGGAGGTAGATTCGAATCGCCTTTAAAGCACATGAAATGCAGCAAAACGTTGACAATGATGCCCTTGGCCAAAAAGGGCGTATGCGTTTTTTCCTGAATATATTCAGGAAAAAACGCATATGCCCTTTTTGGCCAACCAAGCAACCTGGAAAGGCAAATCAGCGCTACAAAGAAGTCTCGCTTCCCATCGGTCAAAAGGGCCATGCTGAAAAAAGTGTCAAAACCAGAAATGCAGGACAGGCCATGGAGAAATGGGAGCCTTGCTACACTGATGGGCGGGATGTAAATTGCCAACAGCCACTCTGGAGAAGTGTACGGTGTGTCCTGAAACATCTAAAAATCACAGCTTAGAGAGCATAGGGCACTTCCACGCATGGGGGGATAAAGTGGGAAAATTGAAAATCAGCAAGACACAAGCACCCCAAAGTTTAGGGCTGCTCTGTTGACAAGGACCTCCACTTCATTCCACCTTAAATATCCCAGGAAAGCGAAAAATGGATCAAAAAGTTGTGGTCCTTATGTACAATGGAATATCACTCAGCCATGAAATCAATGTCATAAGGCTAGTAGCAGCATGATGAGTGGATTTAGGTAAGACGATTCTAAGTGAAATAAGTCACACAGAAAAGGACACTTCTCATAAGGTGTCACTTATAGAGGGAATGTAAAAACCGTTACACTTGATCTGAATTACAAAACAGAACAGAGTCACACATGCAGAAAACACACTATGGCTGCTTAACGGGAAAGGTGAGGTGGGGTGATACATAAAACAAGAGCTTCAAATTAGCTCAGATACCGTTCCATAAACCCAATATGTAATAGACAAGACCTACTCCTTGCTCAGAGAACTGGACTCAACACGCCCGATTCACCGCACAAGAATATATCTGACTAGTAATAATCTTAAAACCTATATATTGATATCTCTCTGTTAGTGTGTCAAGTGGGTGTAAGGCGGCATAAACACAGCCGTGAAAAGCAGCTAAACCCCATTACAAAAATAAATTACTTTTAAAAACCCATGAAACAAAGACAGGGAAAGAGAGTGAAATTCTTACACAATTTGTTCAGGGGCTGTGATGCAACCTGGACTGACCATATCTAGACCCACAGCTGGATGAGACATAAGGGTGGACACTCTTGGGGCTGAGAGGTTTGGTGAGGTTGGGTGAGCAAACGCAGACCCTTTAAAGTAATACTGCGTGCTACCCATCGCATGGGTCCCAAATCTCCAGGTTCAAGGGCAACTTCCTACATCGAAAACATGCATGAGAAACCCAGAAGATGGTACACCGTGTGATGGGGAAAGGTTTCTAAAACGCACCTCATTTCTCATCTCCTTGTGCTCGGGTTCGCCATTCCAGCCACTTTACTAGCAATCTCCCTACTTGGAGCCTCAGCACCTTTAACCTCCTGTTCCGTACAGGTTGCAATTTGTCCTGAGGATGAACGGGAAGACGGGGAACCAATGAGAGACTAGCTCTTGGTGTTGGGACAGGCACAGGTCACTCTATTTTCCCATCAGGAAGAAGAATTAACCACAGGCTCAGCCTGACCCCCGGAACCAGAACAGGGCCTGAAGCCATCCTGCGCTTTTGCGGCCAGCTCCCAAAAAAGCGACTTGTAAAATGGAGCTTCAGGGCACTGCAATTCACAAACCTGCAGAGTTATAAATGATAACTCTCGTCCACAAATATATTGAGGGAAGGCAAAGAAGAGGATTTGAAATCAAGGCAGAATTGCAGGAAACAGATTTCAGGAGGTAGATTCGAATCGCCTTTAAAGCACATGAAAAGCGGCAAAACGTTGACAATGATGCCCTTGGCCAAAAAGGGCGTATGCGTTTTTTCCTGAATATATTCAGGAAAAAACGCATACGCCCTTTTTGGCCAACCAAGCAACCTGGAAAGGCAAATCAGCGCTACAAAGAAGTCTCGCTTCCCATCGGTCAAAAGGGCCATGCTGAAAAAAGTGTCAAAACCAGAAATGCAGGACAGGCCATGGAGAAATGGGAGCCTTGCTACACTGATGGGCGGGATGTAAATTGCCAACAGCCACTCTGGAGAAGTGTACGGTGTGTCCTGAAACATCTAAAAATCACAGCTTAGAGACCATAGGGCACTTCCACGCATGGGGGGATAAAGTGGGAAAATTGAAAATCAGCAAGACACAAGCACCCCAAAGTTTAGGGCTGCTCTGTTGACAAGGACCTCCACTTCATTCCACCTTAAATATCCCAGGAAAGCGAAAAATGGATAAAAAAGTTGTGGTCCTTATGTACAATGGAATATCACTCAGCCATGAAATCAATGTCATAAGGCTAGTAGCAGCATGATGAGTGGATTTAGGTAAGACGATTCTAAGTGAAATAAGTCACACAGAAAAGGACACTTCTCATAAGGTGTCACTTATAGAGGGAATGTAAAAACCGTTACACTTGAACTGAATTACAAAACAGAACAGAGTCACACATGCAGAAAACACACTATGGCTGCTTAACGGGAAAGGTGAGGTGGGGTGATACATAAAACAAGAGCTTCAAATTAGCTCAGATACCGTTCCATAAACCCAATATGTAATAGACAAGACCTACTCCTTGCTCAGAGAACTGGACTCAACACGCCCGATTCACCGCACAAGAATATATCTGACTAGTAATAATCTTAAAACCTATGTATTGATATCTCTCTGTTAGTGTGTCAAGTGGGTGTAAGGCGGCATAAACACAGCCGTGAAAAGCAGCTAAACCCCATTATAAAAATAAATTACTTTTAAAAACCCATGAAACAAAGACAGGGAAAGAGAGTGAAATTCTTACACAATTTGTTCAGGGGCTGTGATGCAACCTGGACTGACCATATCTAGACCCACAGCTGGATGAGACATAAGGGTGGACACTCTTGGGGCTGAGAGGTTTGGTGAGGTTGGGTGAGCAAACGCAGACCCTTTAAAGTAGTACTGCGTGCTACCCATCGCATGGGTCCCAAATCTCCAGGTTCAAGGGCAACTTCCTACATCGAAAACATGCATGAGAAACCCAGAAGATGGTACACCGTGTGATGGGGAAAGGTTTCTAAAACGCACCTCATTTCTCATCTCCTTGTGCTCGGGTTCGCCATTCCAGCCACTTTACTAGCAATCTCCCTACTTGGAGCATCAGCAACTTTAACCTCCTGTTCCGTACAGGTTGCAATTTGTCCTGAGGATGAACGGGAAGACGGGGAACCAATGAGAGACTAGCTGTTGAAGTTGGGACAGGCACAGATCACTCTATTTTCCCATCAGGAAGAAGAATTAACCACAGGCTCAGCCTGCCCCCCGGAACCAGAACAGGGCCTGAAGCCATCCTGCGCTTTTGCGGCCAGCTCCCAAAAAAGCGACTTGTAAAATGGAGCTTCAGGGCACTGCAATTCACAAACCTGCAGAGTTATAAATGATAACTCTCGTCCACAAATATATTGAGGGAAGGCAAAGAAGAGGATTTGAAATCAAGGCAGAATTGCAGGAAACAGATTTCAGGAGGTAGATTCGAATCGCCTTTAAAGCACATGAAAAGCGGCAAAACGTTGACAATGATGCCCTTGGCCAAAAAGGGCGTATGCGTTTTTTCCTGAATATATTCAGGAAAAAACGCATACGCCCTTTTTGGCCAACCAAGCAACCTGGAAAGGCAAATCAGCGCTACAAAGAAGTCTCGCTTCCCATCGGTCAAAAGGGCCATGCTGAAAAAAGTGTCAAAACCAGAAATGCAGGACAGGCCATGGAGAAATGGGAGCCTTGCTACACTGATGGGCGGGATGTAAATTGCCAACAGCCACTCTGGAGAAGTGTACGGTGTGTCCTGAAACATCTAAAAAACACAGCTTAGAGAGCATAGGGCACTTCCACGCATGGGGGGATAAAGTGGGAAAATTGAAAATCAGCAAGACACAAGCACCCCAAAGTTTAGGGCTGCTCTGTTGACAAGGACCTCCACTTCATTCCACCTTAAATATCCCAGGAAAGCGAAAAATGGATAAAAAAGTTGTGGTCCTTATGTACAATGGAATATCAACCAGCCATGAAATCAATGTCATAAGGCTAGTAGCAGCATGATGAGTGGATTTAGGTAAGACGATTCTAAGTGAAATAAGTCACACAGAAAAGGACACTTCTCATAAGGTGTCACTTATAGAGGGAATGTAAAAACCGTTACACTTGAACTGAATTACAAAACAGAACAGAGTCACACATGCAGAAAACACACTATGGCTGCTTAACGGGAAAGGTGAGGTGGGGTGATACATAAAACAAGAGCTTCAAATTAGCTCAGATACCGTTCCATAAACCCAATATGTAATAGACAAGACCTACTCCTTGCTCAGAGAACTGGACTCAACACGCCCGATTCACCGCACAAGAATATATCTGACTAGTAATAATCTTAAAACCTATGTATTGATATCTCTCTGTTAGTGTGTCAAGTGGGTGTAAGGCGGCATAAACACAGCCGTGAAAAGCAGCTAAACCCCATTATAAAAATAAATTACTTTTAAAAACCCATGAAACAAAGACAGGGAAAGACAGTGAAATTCTTACACAATTTGTTCAGGGGCTGTGATGCAACCTGGACTGACCATATCTAGACCCACAGCTGGATGAGACATAAGGGTGGACACTCTTGGGGCTGAGAGGTTTGGTGAGGTTGGGTGAGCAAACGCAGACCCTTTAAAGTAATACTGCGTGCTACCCATCGCATGGGTCCCAAATCTCCAGGTTCAAGGGCAACTTCCTACATCGAAAACATGCATGAGAAACTCAGAAGATGGTACACCGTGTGATGGGGAAAGGTTTCTAAAACGCACCTCATTTCTCATCTCCTTGTGCTCAGGTTCGCCATTCCAGCCACTTTACTAGCAATCTCCCTACTTGGAGCATCAGCAACTTTAACCTCCTGTTCCGTACAGGTTGCAATTTGTCCTGAGGATGAACGGGAAGACGGGGAACCAATGAGAGACTAGCTGTTGAAGTTGGGACAGGCACAGATCACTCTATTTTCCCATCAGGAAGAAGAATTAACCACAGGCTCAGCCTGCCCCCCGGAACCAGAACAGGGCCTGAAGCCATCCTGCGCTTTTGCGGCCAGCTCCCAAAAAAGCGACTTGTAAAATGGAGCTTCAGGGCACTGCAATTCACAAACCTGCAGAGTTATAAATGATAACTCTCGTCCACAAATATATTGAGGGAAGGCAAAGAAGAGGATTTGAAATCAAGGCAGAATTGCAGGAAACAGATTTCAGGAGGTAGATTCGAATCGCCTTTAAAGCACATGAAAAGCGGCAAAACGTTGACAATGATGCCCTTGGCCAAAAAGGGCGTATGCGTTTTTTCCTGAATATATTCAGGAAAAAACGCATACGCCCTTTTTGGCCAACCAAGCAACCTGGAAAGGCAAATCAGCGCTACAAAGATGTCTCGCTTCCCATCGGTCAAAAGGGCCATGCTGAAAAAAGTGTCAAAACCAGAAATGCAGGACAGGCCATGGAGAAATGGGAGCCTTGCTACACTGATGGGCGGGATGTAAATTGCCAACAGCCACTCTGGAGAAGTGTACGGTGTGTCCTGAAACATCTAAAAAACACAGCTTAGAGAGCATAGGGCACTTCCAAGCATGGGGTGATAAAGTGGGAAAATTGAAAATCAGCAAGACACAAGCACCCCAAAGTTTAGGGCTGCTCTGTTGACAAGGACCTCCACTTCATTCCACCTTAAATATCCCAGGAAAGCGAAAAATGGATCAAAAAGTTGTGGTCCTTATGTACAATGGAATATCACTCAGCCATGAAATCAATGTCATAAGGCTAGTAGCAGCATGATGAGTGGATTTAGGTAAGACGATTCTAAGTGAAATAAGTCACACAGAAAAGGACACTTCTCATAAGGTGTCACTTATAGAGGGAATGTAAAAACCGTTACACTTGAACTGAATTACAAAACAGAACAGAGTCACACATGCAGAAAACACACTATGGCTGCTTAACGGGAAAGGTGAGGTGGGGTGATACATAAAACAAGAGTTTCAAATTAGCTCAGATACCGTTCCATAAACCCAATATGTAATAGACAAGACCTACTCCTTGCTCAGAGAACTGGACTCAACACGCCCGATTCACCGCACATGAATATATCTGACTAGTAATAATCTTAAAACCTATGTATTGATATCTCTCTGTTAGTGTGTCAAGTGGGTGTAAAGCGGCATAAACACAGCCGTGAAAAGCAGCTAAACCCCATTATAAAAATAAATTACTTTTAAAAACCCGTGAAACAAAGACAGGGAAAGAGAGAGAAATTCTTACACAATTCGTTCAGGAGCTGTGATGCAACCTGGACTGACCATATCTAGACCCACAGCTGGATGAGACATAAGGGTGGACACTCTTGGGGCTGAGAGGTTTGGTGAGGTTGGGTGAGCAAACGCAGACCCTTTAAAGTAATACTGCGTGCTACCCATCGCATGGGTCCCAAATCTCCAGGTTCAAGGGCAACTTCCTACATCGAAAACATGCATGAGAAACCCAGAAGATGGTACACCGTGTGATGGGGAAAGGTTTCTAAAACGCACCTCATTTCTCATCTCCTTGTGCTCGGGTTCGCCATTCCAGCCACTTTACTAGCAATCTCCCTACTTGGAGCCTCAGCACCTTTAACCTCCTGTTCCGTACAGGTTGCAATTTGTCCTGAGGATGAACGGGAAGACGGGGAACCAATGAGAGACTAGCTCTTGGTGTTGGGACAGGCACAGGTCACTCTATTTTCCCATCAGGAAGAAGAATTAACCACAGGCTCAGCCTGACCCCCGGAACCAGAACAGGGCCTGAAGCCATCCTGCGCTTCTGCGGCCAGCTCCCAAAAAAGCGACTTGTAAAATGGAGCTTCAGGGCACTGCAATTCACAAACCTGCAGAGTTATAAATGATAACTCTCGTCCACAAATATATTGAGGGAAGGCAAAGAAGAGGATTTGAAATCAAGGCAGAATTGCAGGAAACAGATTTCAGGAGGTAGATTCGAATCGCCTTTAAAGCACATGAAAAGCGGCAAAACGTTGACAATGATGCCCTTGGCCAAAAAGGGCGTATGCGTTTTTTCCTGAATATATTCAGGAAAAAACGCATACGCCCTTTTTGGCCAACCAAGCAACCTGGAAAGGCAAATCAGCGCTACAAAGAAGTCTCGCTTCCCATCGGTCAAAAGGGCCATGCTGAAAAAAGTGTCAAAACCAGAAATGCAGGACAGGCCATGGAGAAATGGGAGCCTTGCTACACTGATGGGCGGGATGTAAATTGCCAACAGCCACTCTGGAGAAGTGTACGGTGTGTCCTGAAACATCTAAAAAACACAGCTTAGAGAGCATAGGGCACTTCCACGCATGGGGGGATAAAGTGGGAAAATTGAAAATCAGCAAGACACAAGCACCCCAAAGTTTAGGGCTGCTCTGTTGACAAGGACCTCCACTTCATTCCACCTTAAATATCCCAGGAAAGCGAAAAATGGATCAAAAAGTTGTGGTCCTTATGTACAATGGAATATCACTCAGCCATGAAATCAATGTCATAAGGCTAGTAGCAGCATGATGAGTGGATTTAGGTAAGACGATTCTAAGTGAAATAAGTCACACAGAAAAGGACACTTCTCATAAGGTGTCACTTATAGAGGGAATGTAAAAACCGTTACACTTGAACTGAATTACAAAACAGAACAGAGTCACACATGCAGAAAACACACTATGGCTGCTTAACGGGAAAGGTGAGGTGGGGTGATACATAAAACAAGAGTTTCAAATTAGCTCAGATACCGTTCCATAAACCCAATATGTAATAGACAAGACCTACTCCTTGCTCAGAGAACTGGACTCAACACGCCCGATTCACCGCACATGAATATATCTGACTAGTAATAATCTTAAAACCTATGTATTGATATCTCTCTGTTAGTGTGTCAAGTGGGTGTAAAGCGGCATAAACACAGCCGTGAAAAGCAGCTAAACCCCATTATAAAAATAAATTACTTTTAAAAACCCGTGAAACAAAGACAGGGAAAGAGAGAGAAATTCTTACACAATTCGTTCAGGAGCTGTGATGCAACCTGGACTGACCATATCTAGACCCACAGCTGGATGAGACATAAGGGTGGACACTCTTGGGGCTGAGAGGTTTGGTGAGGTTGGGTGAGCAAACGCAGACCCTTTAAAGTAATACTGCGTGCTACCCATCGCATGGGTCCCAAATCTCCAGGTTCAAGGGCAACTTCCTACATCGAAAACATGCATGAGAAACCCAGAAGATGGTACACCGTGTGATGGGGAAAGGTTTCTAAAACGCACCTCATTTCTCATCTCCTTGTGCTCGGGTTCGCCATTCCAGCCACTTTACTAGCAATCTCCCTACTTGGAGCCTCAGCACCTTTAACCTCCTGTTCCGTACAGGTTGCAATTTGTCCTGAGGATGAACGGGAAGACGGGGAACCAATGAGAGACTAGCTCTTGGTGTTGGGACAGGCACAGGTCACTCTATTTTCCCATCAGGAAGAAGAATTAACCACAGGCTCAGCCTGACCCCCGGAACCAGAACAGGGCCTGAAGCCATCCTGCGCTTCTGCGGCCAGCTCCCAAAAAAGCGACTTGTAAAATGGAGCTTCAGGGCACTGCAATTCACAAACCTGCAGAGTTATAAATGATAACTCTCGTCCACAAATATATTGAGGGAAGGCAAAGAAGAGGATTTGAAATCAAGGCAGAATTGCAGGAAACAGATTTCAGGAGGTAGATTCGAATCGCCTTTAAAGCACATGAAAAGTGGCAAAACGTTGAAAATGATGCCCTTGGCCAAAAAGGGCGTATGCGTTTTTTCCTGAATATATTCAGGAAAAAACGCATACGCCCTTTTTGGCCAACCAAGCAACCTGGAAAGGCAAATCAGCGCTACAAAGAAGTCTCGCTTCCCATCGGTCAAAAGGGCCATGCTGAAAAAAGTGTCAAAACCAGAAATGCAGGACAGGCCATGGAGAAATGGGAGCCTTGCTACACTGATGGGCGGGATGTAAATTGCCAACAGCCACTCTGGAGAAGTGTACGGTGTGTCCTGAAACATCTAAAAAACACAGCTTAGAGAGCATAGGGCACTTCCACGCATGGGGGGATAAAGTGGGAAAATTGAAAATCAGCAAGACACAAGCACCCCAAAGTTTAGGGCTGCTCTGTTGACAAGGACCTCCACTTCATTCCACCTTAAATATCCCAGGAAAGCGAAAAATGGATAAAAAAGTTGTGGTCCTTATGTACAATGGAATATCACTCAGCCATGAAATCAATGTCATAAGGCTAGTAGCAGCATGATGAGTGGATTTAGGTAAGACGATTCTAAGTGAAATAAGTCACACAGAAAAGGACACTTCTCATAAGGTGTCACTTATAGAGGGAATGTAAAAACCGTTACACTTGAACTGAATTACAAAACAGAACAGAGTCACACATGCAGAAAACACACTATGGCTGCTTAACGGGAAAGGTGAGGTGGGGTGATACATAAAACAAGAGCTTCAAATTAGCTCAGATACCGTTCCATAAACCCAATATGTAATAGACAAGACCTACTCCTTGCTCAGAGAACTGGACTCAACACGCCCGATTCACCGCACAAGAATATATCTGACTAGTAATAATCTTAAAACCTATGTATTGATATCTCTCTGTTAGTGTGTCAAGTGGCTGTAAGGCGGCATAAACACAGCCGTGAAAAGCAGCTAAACCCCATTATAAAAATAAATTACTTTTAAAAACCCATGAAACAAAGACAGGGAAAGAGAGAGAAATTCTTACACAATTCGTTCAGGGGCTGTGATGCAACCTGGACTGACCATATCTAGACCCACAGCTGGATGAGACATAAGGGTGGACACTCTTGGGGCTGAGAGGTTTGGTGAGGTTGGGTGAGCAAACGCAGACCCTTTAAAGTAATACTGCGTGCTACCCATCGCATGGGTCCCAAATCTCCAGGTTCAAGGGCAACTTCCTACATCGAAAACATGCATGAGAAACCCAGAAGATGGTACACCGTGTGATGGGGAAAGGTTTCTAAAACGCACCTCATTTCTCATCTCCTTGTGCTCGGGTTCGCCATTCCAGCCACTTTACTAGCAATCTCCCTACTTGGAGCCTCAGCACCTTTAACCTCCTGTTCCGTACAGGTTGCAATTTGTCCTGAGGATGAACGGGAAGACGGGGAACCAATGAGAGACTAGCTCTTGGTGTTGGGACAGGCACAGGTCACTCTATTTTCCCATCAGGAAGAAGAATTAACCACAGGCTCAGCCTGACCCCCGGAACCAGAACAGGGCCTGAAGCCATCCTGCGCTTCTGCGGCCAGCTCCCAAAAAAGCGACTTGTAAAATGGAGCTTCAGGGCACTGCAATTCACAAACCTGCAGAGTTATAAATGATAACTCTCGTCCACAAATATATTGAGGGAAGGCAAAGAAGAGGATTTGAAATCAAGGCAGAATTGCAGGAAACAGATTTCAGGAGGTAGATTCGAATCGCCTTTAAAGCACATGAAAAGCGGCAAAACGTTGACAATGATGCCCTTGGCCAAAAAGGGCGTATGCGTTTTTTCCTGAATATATTCAGGAAAAAACGCATACGCCCTTTTTGGCCAACCAAGCAACCTGGAAAGGCAAATCAGCGCTACAAAGAAGTCTCGCTTCCCATCGGTCAAAAGGGCCATGCTGAAAAAAGTGTCAAAACCAGAAATGCAGGACAGGCCATGGAGAAATGGGAGCCTTGCTACACTGATGGGCGGGATGTAAATTGCCAACAGCCACTCTGGAGAAGTGTACGGTGTGTCCTGAAACATCTAAAAAACACAGCTTAGAGAGCATAGGGCACTTCCACGCATGGGGGGATAAAGTGGGAAAATTGAAAATCAGCAAGACACAAGCACCCCAAAGTTTAGGGCTGCTCTGTTGACAAGGACCTCCACTTCATTCCACCTTAAATATCCCAGGAAAGCGAAAAATGGATAAAAAAGTTGTGGTCCTTATGTACAATGGAATATCACTCAGCCATGAAATCAATGTCATAAGGCTAGTAGCAGCATGATGAGTGGATTTAGGTAAGACGATTCTAAGTGAAATAAGTCACACAGAAAAGGACACTTCTCATAAGGTGTCACTTATAGAGGGAATGTAAAAACCGTTACACTTGAACTGAATTACAAAACAGAACAGAGTCACACATGCAGAAAACACACTATGGCTGCTTAACGGGAAAGGTGAGGTGGGGTGATACATAAAACAAGAGCTTCAAATTAGCTCAGATACCGTTCCATAAACCCAATATGTAATAGACAAGACCTACTCCTTGCTCAGAGAACTGGACTCAACACGCCCGATTCACCGCACAAGAATATATCTGACTAGTAATAATCTTAAAACCTATGTATTGATATCTCTCTGTTAGTGTGTCAAGTGGCTGTAAGGCGGCATAAACACAGCCGTGAAAAGCAGCTAAACCCCATTATAAAAATAAATTACTTTTAAAAACCCATGAAACAAAGACAGGGAAAGAGAGAGAAATTCTTACACAATTCGTTCAGGGGCTGTGATGCAACCTGGACTGACCATATCTAGACCCACAGCTGGATGAGACATAAGGGTGGACACTCTTGGGGCTGAGAGGTTTGGTGAGGTTGGGTGAGCAAACGCAGACCCTTTAAAGTAATACTGCGTGCTACCCATCGCATGGGTCCCAAATCTCCAGGTTCAAGGGCAACTTCCTACATCGAAAACATGCATGAGAAACCCAGAAGATGGTACACCGTGTGATGGGGAAAGGTTTCTAAAACGCACCTCATTTCTCATCTCCTTGTGCTCGGGTTCGCCATTCCAGCCACTTTACTAGCAATCTCCCTACTTGGAGCCTCAGCACCTTTAACCTCCTGTTCTGTACAGGTTGCAATTTGTCCTGAGGATGAACGGGAAGACGGGGAACCAATGAGAGACTAGCTCTTGGTGTTGGGACAGGCACAGGTCACTCTATTTTCCCATCAGGAAGAAGAATTATCCACAGGCTCAGCCTGACCCCCGGAACCAGAACAGGGCCTGAAGCCATCCTGCGCTTTTGCGGCCAGCTCCCAAAAAAGCGACTTGTAAAATGGAGCTTCAGGGCACTGCAATTCACAAACCTGCAGAGTTATAAATGATAACTCTCGTCCACAAATATATTGAGGGAAGGCAAAGAAGAGGATTTGAAATCAAGGCAGAATTGCAGGAAACAGATTTCAGGAGGTAGATTCGAATCGCCTTTAAAGCACATGAAAAGCGGCAAAACGTTGACAATGATGCCCTTGGCCAAAAAGGGCGTATGCGTTTTTTCCTGAATATATTCAGGAAAAAACGCATACGCCCTTTTTGGCCAACCAAGCAACCTGGAAAGGCAAATCAGCGCTACAAAGAAGTCTCGCTTCCCATCGGTCAAAAGGGCCATGCTGAAAAAAGTGTCAAAACCAGAAATGCAGGACAGGCCATGGAGAAATGGGAGCCTTGCTACACTGATGGGCGGGATGTAAATTGCCAACAGCCACTCTGGAGAAGTGTACGGTGTGTCCTGAAACATCTAAAAAACACAGCTTAGAGAGCATAGGGCACTTCCACGCATGGGGGGATAAAGTGGGAAAATTGAAAATCAGCAAGACACAAGCACCCCAAAGTTTAGGGCTGCTCTGTTGACAAGGACCTCCACTTCATTCCACCTTAAATATCCCAGGAAAGCGAAAAATGGATAAAAAAGTTGTGGTCCTTATGTACAATGGAATATCACTCAGCCATGAAATCAATGTCATAAGGCTAGTAGCAGCATGATGAGTGGATTTAGGTAAGACGATTCTAAGTGAAATAAGTCACACAGAAAAGGACACTTCTCATAAGGTGTCTCTTATAGAGGGAATGTAAAAACCGTTACACTTGAACTGAATTACAAAACAGAACAGAGTCACACATGCAGAAAACACACTATGGCTGCTTAACGGAAAAGGTGAGGTGGGGTGATACATAAAACAAGAGCTTCAAATTAGCTCAGATACCGTTCCATAAACCCAATATGTAATAGACAAGAACTACTCCTTGCTCAGAGAACTGGACTCAACACACCCGATTCACCGCACAAGAATATATCTGACTAGTAATAATCTTAAAACCTATGTATTGATATCTCTCTGTTAGTGTGTCAAGTGGGTGTAAGGCGGCATAAACACATCCGTGAAAAGCAGCTAAACCCCATTATAAAAATAAATTACTTTTAAAAACCCATGAAACAAAGACAGGGAAAGAGAGAGAAATTCTTACACAATTCGTTCAGGGGCTGTGATGCAACCTGGACTGACCATATCTAGACCCACAGCTGGATGAGACATAAGGGTGGACACTCTTGGGGCTGAGAGGTTTGGTGAGGTTGGGTGAGCAAACGCAGACCCTTTAAAGTAATACTGCGTGCTACCCATCGCATGGGTCCCAAATCTCCAGGTTCAAGGGCAACTTCCTACATCGAAAACATGCATGAGAAACCCAGAAGATGGTACACCGTGTGATGGGGAAAGGTTTCTAAAACGCACCTCATTTCTCATCTCCTTGTGCTCGGGTTTGCCATTCCAGCCACTTTACTAGCAATCTCCCTACTTGGAGCATCAGCACCTTTAACCTCCTGTTCTGTACAGGTTGCAATTTGTCCTGAGGATGAACGGGAAGATGGGAAACCAATGAGAGACTAGCTCTTGGTGTTGGGACAGGCACAGGTCACTCTATTTTCCCATCAGGAAGAAGAATTAACCACAGGCTCAGCCTGCCCCCCGGAACCAGAACAGGGCCTGAAGCCATCCTGCGCTTTTGCGGCCAGCTCCCAAAAAAGCGACTTGTAAAATGGAGCTTCAGGGCACTGCAATTCACAAACCTGCAGAGTTATAAATGATAACTCTCGTCCACAAATATATTGAGGGAAGGCAAAGAAGAGGATTTGAAATTAAGGCAGAATTGCAGGAAACAGATTTCAGGAGGTAGATTCGAATCGCCTTTAAAGCACATGAAAAGCGGCAAAACGTTGACAATGATGCCCTTGGCCAAAAAGGGCGTATGCGTTTTTTCCTGAATATATTCAGGAAAAAACGCATACGCCCTTTTTGGCCAACCAAGCAACCTGGAAAGGCAAATCAGCGCTACAAAGAAGTCTCGCTTCCCATCGGTCAAAAGGGCCATTCTGAAAAAAGTGTCAAAACCAGAAATGCAGGACAGGCCATGGAGAAATGGGAGCCTTTCTACACTGATGGGCGGGATGTAAATTGCCAACAGCCACTCTGGAGAAGTGTACGGTGTGTCCTGAAACATCTAAAGAACACAGCTTAGAGAGCATAGGGCACTTCCACGCATGGGGGGATAAAGTGGGAAAATTGAAAATCAGCAAGACACAAGCACCCCAAAGTTTAGGGATGCTCTGTTGACAAGGACCTCCACTTCATTCCACCTTAAATATCCCAGGAAAGCGAAAAATGGATAAAAAAGTTGTGGTCCTTATGTACAATGGAATATCACTCAGCCATGAAATCAATGTCATAAGGCTAGTAGCTGCATGATGAGTGGATTTAGGTAAGACGATTCTAAGTGAAATAAGTCACACAGAAAAGGACACTTCTCATAAGGTGTCACTTATAGAGGGAATGTAAAAACCGTTACACTTGAACTGAATTACAAAACAGAACAGAGTCACACATGCAGAAAACACACTATGGCTGCTTAACGGGAAAGGTGAGGTGGGGTGATACATAAAACAAGAGTTTCAAATTAGCTCAGATACCGTTCCATAAACCCAATATGTAATAGACAAGACCTACTCCTTGCTCAGAGAACTGGACTCAACACGCCCGATTCACCGCACAAGAATATATCTGACTAGTAATAATCTTAAAACCTAGGTATTGATATCTCTCTGTTAGTGTGTCAAGTGGGTGTAAAGCGGCATAAACACAGCCGTGAAAAGCAGCTAAACCCCATTATAAAAATAAATTACTTTTAAAAACCCATGAAACAAAGACAGGGAAAGAGAGAGAAATTCTTACACAATTCGTTCAGGAGCTGTGATGCAACCTGGACTGACCATATCTAGACCCACAGCTGGATGAGACATAAGGGTGGACACTCTTGGGGCTGAGAGGTTTGGTGAGGTTGGGTGAGCAAACGCAGACCCTTTAAAGTAATACTGCGTGCTACCCATCGCATGGGTCCCAAATCTCCAGGTTCAAGGGCAACTTCCTACATCGAAAACATGCATGAGAAACCCAGAAGATGGTACACCGTGTGATGGGGAAAGGTTTCTAAAACGCACCTCATTTCTCATCTCCTTGTGCTCGGGTTCGCCATTCCAGCCACTTTACTAGCAATCTCCCTACTTGGAGCCTCAGCACCTTTAACCTCCTGTTCCGTACAGGTTGCAATTTGTCCTGAGGATGAACGGGAAGACGGGGAACCAATGAGAGACTAGCTCTTGGTGTTGGGACAGGCACAGGTCACTCTATTTTCCCATCAGGAAGAAGAATTAACCACAGGCTCAGCCTGACCCCCGGAACCAGAACAGGGCCTGAAGCCATCCTGCGCTTCTGCGGCCAGCTCCCAAAAAAGCGACTTGTAAAATGGAGCTTCAGGGCACTGCAATTCACAAACCTGCAGAGTTATAAATGATAACTCTCGTCCACAAATATATTGAGGGAAGGCAAAGAAGAGGATTTGAAATCAAGGCAGAATTGCAGGAAACAGATTTCAGGAGGTAGATTCGAATCGCCTTTAAAGCACATGAAAAGCGGCAAAACGTTGACAATGATGCCCTTGGCCAAAAAGGGCGTATGCGTTTTTTCCTGAATATATTCAGGAAAAAACGCATACGCCCTTTTTGGCCAACCAAGCAACCTGGAAAGGCAAATCAGCGCTACAAAGAAGTCTCGCTTCCCATCGGTCAAAAGGGCCATGCTGAAAAAAGTGTCAAAACCAGAAATGCAGGACAGGCCATGGAGAAATGGGAGCCTTGCTACACTGATGGGCGGGATGTAAATTGCCAACAGCCACTCTGGAGAAGTGTACGGTGTGTCCTGAAACATCTAAAAAACACAGCTTAGAGAGCATAGGGCACTTCCACGCATGGGGGGATAAAGTGGGAAAATTGAAAATCAGCAAGACACAAGCACCCCAAAGTTTAGGGCTGCTCTGTTGACAAGGACCTCCACTTCATTCCACCTTAAATATCCCAGGAAAGCGAAAAATGGATAAAAAAGTTGTGGTCCTTATGTACAATGGAATATCACTCAGCCATGAAATCAATGTCATAAGGCTAGTAGCAGCATGATGAGTGGATTTAGGTAAGACGATTCTAAGTGAAATAAGTCACACAGAAAAGGACACTTCTCATAAGGTGTCACTTATAGAGGGAATGTAAAAACCGTTACACTTGAACTGAATTACAAAAGAGAACAGAGTCACACATGCAGAAAACACACTATGGCTGCTTAACGGGAAAGGTGAGGTGGGGTGATACATAAAACAAGAGCTTCAAATTAGCTCAGATACCGTTCCATAAACCCAATATGTAATAGACAAGACCTACTCCTTGCTCAGAGAACTGGACTCAACACGCCCGATTCACCGCACAAGAATATATCTGACTAGTAATAATCTTAAAACCTATGTATTGATATCTCTCTGTTAGTGTGTCAAGTGGCTGTAAGGCGGCATAAACACAGCCGTGAAAAGCAGCTAAACCCCATTATAAAAATAAATTACTTTTAAAAACCCATGAAACAAAGACAGGGAAAGAGAGAGAAATTCTTACACAATTCGTTCAGGGGCTGTGATGCAACCTGGACTGACCATATCTAGACCCACAGCTGGATGAGACATAAGGGTGGACACTCTTGGGGCTGAGAGGTTTGGTGAGGTTGGGTGAGCAAACGCAGACCCTTTAAAGTAATACTGCGTGCTACCCATCGCATGGGTCCCAAATCTCCAGGTTCAAGGGCAACTTCCTACATCGAAAACATGCATGAGAAACCCAGAAGATGGTACACCGTGTGATGGGGAAAGGTTTCTAAAACGCACCTCATTTCTCATCTCCTTGTGCTCGGGTTCGCCATTCCAGCCACTTTACTAGCAATCTCCCTACTTGGAGCCTCAGCACCTTTAACCTCCTGTTCCGTACAGGTTGCAATTTGTCCTGAGGATGAACGGGAAGACGGGGAACCAATGAGAGACTAGCTCTTGGTGTTGGGACAGGCACAGGTCACTCTATTTTCCCATCAGGAAGAAGAATTAACCACAGGCTCAGCCTGCCCCCCGGAACCAGAACAGGGCCTGAAGCCATCCTGCGCTTTTGCGGCCAGCTCCCAAAAAAGCGACTTGTAAAATGGAGCTTCAGGGCACTGCAATTCACAAACCTGCAGAGTTATAAATGATAACTCTCGTCCACAAATATATTGAGGGAAGGCAAAGAAGAGGATTTGAAATCAAGGCAGAATTGCAGGAAACAGATTTCAGGAGGTAGATTCGAATCGCCTTTAAAGCACATGAAAAGCGGCAAAACGTTGACAATGATGCCCTTGGCCAAAAAGGGCGTATGCGTTTTTTCCTGAATATATTCAGGAAAAAACGCATACGCCCTTTTTGGCCAACCAAGCAACCTGGAAAGGCAAATCAGCGCTACAAAGAAGTCTCGCTTCCCATCGGTCAAAAGGGCCATGCTGAAAAAAGTGTCAAAACCAGAAATGCAGGACAGGCCATGGAGAAATGGGAGCCTTGCTACACTGATGGGCGGGATGTAAATTGCCAACAGCCACTCTGGAGAAGTGTACGGTGTGTCCTGAAACATCTAAAGAACACAGCTTAGAGAGCATAGGGCACTTCCACGCATGGGGGGATAAAGTGGGAAAATTGAAAATCAGCAAGACACAAGCACCCCAAAGTTTAGGGATGCTCTGTTGACAAGGACCTCCACTTCATTCCACCTTAAATATCCCAGGAAAGCGAAAAATGGATAAAAAAGTTGTGGTCCTTATGTACAATGGAATATCACTCAGCCATGAAATCAATGTCATAAGGCTAGTAGCTGCATGATGAGTGGATTTAGGTAAGACGATTCTAAGTGAAATAAGTCACACAGAAAAGGACACTTCTCATAAGGTGTCACTTATAGAGGGAATGTAAAAACCGTTACACTTGAACTGAATTACAAAACAGAACAGAGTCACACATGCAGAAAACACACTATGGCTGCTTAACGGGAAAGGTGAGGTGGGGTGATACATAAAACAAGAGTTTCAAATTAGCTCAGATACCGTTCCATAAACCCAATATGTAATAGACAAGACCTACTCCTTGCTCAGAGAACTGGACTCAACACGCCCGATTCACCGCACAAGAATATATCTGACTAGTAATAATCTTAAAACCTAGGTATTGATATCTCTCTGTTAGTGTGTCAAGTGGGTGTAAAGCGGCATAAACACAGCCGTGAAAAGCAGCTAAACCCCATTATAAAAATAAATTACTTTTAAAAACCCATGAAACAAAGACAGGGAAAGAGAGAGAAATTCTTACACAATTCGTTCAGGAGCTGTGATGCAACCTGGACTGACCATATCTAGACCCACAGCTGGATGAGACATAAGGGTGGACACTCTTGGGGCTGAGAGGTTTGGTGAGGTTGGGTGAGCAAACGCAGACCCTTTAAAGTAATACTGCGTGCTACCCATCGCATGGGTCCCAAATCTCCAGGTTCAAGGGCAACTTCCTACATCGAAAACATGCATGAGAAACCCAGAAGATGGTACACCGTGTGATGGGGAAAGGTTTCTAAAACGCACCTCATTTCTCATCTCCTTGTGCTCGGGTTCGCCATTCCAGCCACTTTACTAGCAATCTCCCTACTTGGAGCCTCAGCACCTTTAACCTCCTGTTCCGTACAGGTTGCAATTTGTCCTGAGGATGAACGGGAAGACGGGGAACCAATGAGAGACTAGCTCTTGGTGTTGGGACAGGCACAGGTCACTCTATTTTCCCATCAGGAAGAAGAATTAACCACAGGCTCAGCCTGACCCCCGGAACCAGAACAGGGCCTGAAGCCATCCTGCGCTTCTGCGGCCAGCTCCCAAAAAAGCGACTTGTAAAATGGAGCTTCAGGGCACTGCAATTCACAAACCTGCAGAGTTATAAATGATAACTCTCGTCCACAAATATATTGAGGGAAGGCAAAGAAGAGGATTTGAAATCAAGGCAGAATTGCAGGAAACAGATTTCAGGAGGTAGATTCGAATCGCCTTTAAAGCACATGAAAAGCGGCAAAACGTTGACAATGATGCCCTTGGCCAAAAAGGGCGTATGCGTTTTTTCCTGAATATATTCAGGAAAAAACGCATACGCCCTTTTTGGCCAACCAAGCAACCTGGAAAGGCAAATCAGCGCTACAAAGAAGTCTCGCTTCCCATCGGTCAAAAGGGCCATGCTGAAAAAAGTGTCAAAACCAGAAATGCAGGACAGGCCATGGAGAAATGGGAGCCTTGCTACACTGATGGGCGGGATGTAAATTGCCAACAGCCACTCTGGAGAAGTGTACGGTGTGTCCTGAAACATCTAAAAAACACAGCTTAGAGAGCATAGGGCACTTCCACGCATGGGGGGATAAAGTGGGAAAATTGAAAATCAGCAAGACACAAGCACCCCAAAGTTTAGGGCTGCTCTGTTGACAAGGACCTCCACTTCATTCCACCTTAAATATCCCAGGAAAGCGAAAAATGGATAAAAAAGTTGTGGTCCTTATGTACAATGGAATATCACTCAGCCATGAAATCAATGTCATAAGGCTAGTAGCAGCATGATGAGTGGATTTAGGTAAGACGATTCTAAGTGAAATAAGTCACACAGAAAAGGACACTTCTCATAAGGTGTCACTTATAGAGGGAATGTAAAAACCGTTACACTTGAACTGAATTACAAAACAGAACAGAGTCACACATGCAGAAAACACACTATGGCTGCTTAACGGGAAAGGTGAGGTGGGGTGATACATAAAACAAGAGCTTCAAATTAGCTCAGATACCGTTCCATAAACCCAATATGTAATAGACAAGACCTACTCCTTGCTCAGAGAACTGGACTCAACACGCCCGATTCACCGCACAAGAATATATCTGACTAGTAATAATCTTAAAACCTATGTATTGATATCTCTCTGTTAGTGTGTCAAGTGGCTGTAAGGCGGCATAAACACAGCCGTGAAAAGCAGCTAAACCCCATTATAAAAATAAATTACTTTTAAAAACCCATGAAACAAAGACAGGGAAAGAGAGAGAAATTCTTACACAATTCGTTCAGGGGCTGTGATGCAACCTGGACTGACCATATCTAGACCCACAGCTGGATGAGACATAAGGGTGGACACTCTTGGGGCTGAGAGGTTTGGTGAGGTTGGGTGAGCAAACGCAGACCCTTTAAAGTAATACTGCGTGCTACCCATCGCATGGGTCCCAAATCTCCAGGTTCAAGGGCAACTTCCTACATCGAAAACATGCATGAGAAACCCAGAAGATGGTACACCGTGTGATGGGGAAAGGTTTCTAAAACGCACCTCATTTCTCATCTCCTTGTGCTCGGGTTCGCCATTCCAGCCACTTTACTAGCAATCTCCCTACTTGGAGCCTCAGCACCTTTAACCTCCTGTTCCGTACAGGTTGCAATTTGTCCTGAGGATGAACGGGAAGACGGGGAACCAATGAGAGACTAGCTCTTGGTGTTGGGACAGGCACAGGTCACTCTATTTTCCCATCAGGAAGAAGAATTAACCACAGGCTCAGCCTGACCCCCGGAACCAGAACAGGGCCTGAAGCCATCCTGCGCTTCTGCGGCCAGCTCCCAAAAAAGCGACTTGTAAAATGGAGCTTCAGGGCACTGCAATTCACAAACCTGCAGAGTTATAAATGATAACTCTCGTCCACAAATATATTGAGGGAAGGCAAAGAAGAGGATTTGAAATCAAGGCAGAATTGCAGGAAACAGATTTCAGGAGGTAGATTCGAATCGCCTTTAAAGCACATGAAAAGCGGCAAAACGTTGACAATGATGCCCTTGGCCAAAAAGGGCGTATGCGTTTTTTCCTGAATATATTCAGGAAAAAACGCATACGCCCTTTTTGGCCAACCAAGCAACCTGGAAAGGCAAATCAGCGCTACAAAGAAGTCTCGCTTCCCATCGGTCAAAAGGGCCATGCTGAAAAAAGTGTCAAAACCAGAAATGCAGGACAGGCCATGGAGAAATGGGAGCCTTGCTACACTGATGGGCGGGATGTAAATTGCCAACAGCCACTCTGGAGAAGTGTACGGTGTGTCCTGAAACATCTAAAAAACACAGCTTAGAGAGCATAGGGCACTTCCACGCATGGGGGGATAAAGTGGGAAAATTGAAAATCAGCAAGACACAAGCACCCCAAAGTTTAGGGCTGCTCTGTTGACAAGGACCTCCACTTCATTCCACCTTAAATATCCCAGGAAAGCGAAAAATGGATAAAAAAGTTGTGGTCCTTATGTACAATGGAATATCACTCAGCCATGAAATCAATGTCATAAGGCTAGTAGCAGCATGATGAGTGGATTTAGGTAAGACGATTCTAAGTGAAATAAGTCACACAGAAAAGGACACTTCTCATAAGGTGTCACTTATAGAGGGAATGTAAAAACCGTTACACTTGAACTGAATTACAAAACAGAACAGAGTCACACATGCAGAAAACACACTATGGCTGCTTAACGGGAAAGGTGAGGTGGGGTGATACATAAAACAAGAGCTTCAAATTAGCTCAGATACCGTTCCATAAACCCAATATGTAATAGACAAGACCTACTCCTTGCTCAGAGAACTGGACTCAACACGCCCGATTCACCGCACAAGAATATATCTGACTAGTAATAATCTTAAAACCTATGTATTGATATCTCTCTGTTAGTGTGTCAAGTGGCTGTAAGGCGGCATAAACACAGCCGTGAAAAGCAGCTAAACCCCATTATAAAAATAAATTACTTTTAAAAACCCATGAAACAAAGACAGGGAAAGAGAGAGAAATTCTTACACAATTCGTTCAGGGGCTGTGATGCAACCTGGACTGACCATATCTAGACCCACAGCTGGATGAGACATAAGGGTGGACACTCTTGGGGCTGAGAGGTTTGGTGAGGTTGGGTGAGCAAACGCAGACCCTTTAAAGTAATACTGCGTGCTACCCATCGCATGGGTCCCAAATCTCCAGGTTCAAGGGCAACTTCCTACATCGAAAACATGCATGAGAAACCCAGAAGATGGTACACCGTGTGATGGGGAAAGGTTTCTAAAACGCACCTCATTTCTCATCTCCTTGTGCTCGGGTTCGCCATTCCAGCCACTTTACTAGCAATCTCCCTACTTGGAGCCTCAGCACCTTTAACCTCCTGTTCTGTACAGGTTGCAATTTGTCCTGAGGATGAACGGGAAGACGGGGAACCAATGAGAGACTAGCTCTTGGTGTTGGGACAGGCACAGGTCACTCTATTTTCCCATCAGGAAGAAGAATTATCCACAGGCTCAGCCTGACCCCCGGAACCAGAACAGGGCCTGAAGCCATCCTGCGCTTTTGCGGCCAGCTCCCAAAAAAGCGACTTGTAAAATGGAGCTTCAGGGCACTGCAATTCACAAACCTGCAGAGTTATAAATGATAACTCTCGTCCACAAATATATTGAGGGAAGGCAAAGAAGAGGATTTGAAATCAAGGCAGAATTGCAGGAAACAGATTTCAGGAGGTAGATTCGAATCGCCTTTAAAGCACATGAAAAGCGGCAAAACGTTGACAATGATGCCCTTGGCCAAAAAGGGCGTATGCGTTTTTTCCTGAATATATTCAGGAAAAAACGCATACGCCCTTTTTGGCCAACCAAGCAACCTGGAAAGGCAAATCAGCGCTACAAAGAAGTCTCGCTTCCCATCGGTCAAAAGGGCCATGCTGAAAAAAGTGTCAAAACCAGAAATGCAGGACAGGCCATGGAGAAATGGGAGCCTTGCTACACTGATGGGCGGGATGTAAATTGCCAACAGCCACTCTGGAGAAGTGTACGGTGTGTCCTGAAACATCTAAAAAACACAGCTTAGAGAGCATAGGGCACTTCCACGCATGGGGGGATAAAGTGGGAAAATTGAAAATCAGCAAGACACAAGCACCCCAAAGTTTAGGGCTGCTCTGTTGACAAGGACCTCCACTTCATTCCACCTTAAATATCCCAGGAAAGCGAAAAATGGATCAAAAAGTTGTGGTCCTTATGTACAATGGAATATCACTCAGCCATGAAATCAATGTCATAAGGCTAGTAGCAGCATGATGAGTGGATTTAGGTAAGACGATTCTAAGTGAAATAAGTCACACAGAAAAGGACACTTCTCATAAGGTGTCACTTATAGAGGGAATGTAAAAACCGTTACACTTGAACTGAATTACAAAACAGAACAGAGTCACACATGCAGAAAACACACTATGGCTGCTTAACGGGAAAGGTGAGGTGGGGTGATACATAAAACAAGAGCTTCAAATTAGCTCAGATACCGTTCCATCAACCCAATATGTAATAGACAAGACCTACTCCTTGCTCAGAGAACTGGACTCAACACGCCCGATTCACCGCACAAGAATATATTTGACTAGTAATAATCTTAAAACCTATGTATTGATATCTCTCTGTTAGTGTGTCAAGTGGGTGTAAGGCGGCATAAACACAGCCGTGAAAAGCAGCTAAACCCCATTATAAAAATAAATTACTTTTAAAAACCCATGAAACAAAGACAGGGAAAGAGAGAGAAATTCTTTCACAATTTGTTCAGGGGCTGTGATGCAACCTGGACTGACCATATCTAGACCCACAGCTGGATGAGACATAAGGGTGGACACTCTTGGGGCTGAGAGGTTTGGTGAGGTTGGGTGAGCAAACGCAGACCCTTTAAAGTAATACTGCGTGCTACCCATCGCATGGGTCCCAAATCTCCAGGTTCAAGGGCAACTTCCTACATCGAAAACATGCATGAGAAACCCAGAAGATGGTACACCGTGTGATGGGGAAAGGTTTCTAAAACGCACCTCATTTCTCATCTCCTTGTGCTCGGGTTCGCCATTCCAGCCACTTTACTAGCAATCTCCCTACTTGGAGCCTCAGCACCTTTAACCTCCTGTTCCGTACAGGTTGCAATTTGTCCTGAGGATGAACGGGAAGACGGGGAACCAATGAGAGACTAGCTCTTGGTGTTGGGACAGGCACAGGTCACTCTATTTTCCCATCAGGAAGAAGAATTAACCACAGGCTCAGCCTGACCCCCGGAACCAGAACAGGGCCTGAAGCCATCCTGCGCTTTTGCGGCCAGCTCCCAAGAAAGCGACTTGTAAAATGGAGCTTCAGGGCACTGCAATTCACAAACCTGCAGAGTTATAAATGATAACTCTCGTCCACAAATATATTGAGGGAAGGCAAAGAAGAGGATTTGAAATCAAGGCAGAATTGCAGGAAACAGATTTCAGGAGGTAGATTCGAATCGCCTTTAAAGCACATGAAAAGCGGCAAAACGTTGACAATGATGCCCTTGGCCAAAAAGGGCGTATGCGTTTTTTCCTGAATATATTCAGGAAAAAACGCATACGCCCTTTTTGGCCAACCAAGCAACCTGGAAAGGCAAATCAGCGCTACAAAGAAGTCTCGCTTCCCATCGGTCAAAAGGGCCATGCTGAAAAAAGTGTCAAAACCAGAAATGCAGGACAGGCCATGGAGAAATGGGAGCCTTGCTACACTGATGGGTGGGATGTAAATTGCCAACAGCCACTCTGGAGAAGTGTACGGTGTGTCCTGAAACATCTAAAAAACACAGCTTAGAGAGCATAGGGCACTTCCACGCATGGGTTGATAAAGTGGGAAAATTGAAAATCAGTAAGACACAAGCACCCCAAAGTTTAGGGCTGCTCTGTTGACAAGGACCTCCACTTCATTCCACCTTAAATATCCCAGGAAAGCGAAAAATGGATCAAAAAGTTGTGGTCCTTATGTACAATGGAATATCACTCAGCCATGAAATCAATGTCATAAGGCTAGTAGCAGCATGATGAGTGGATTTAGGTAAGACGATTCTAAGTGAAATAAGTCACACAGAAAAGGACACTTCTCATAAGGTGTCACTTATAGAGGGAATGTAAAAACCGTTACACTTGAACTGAATTACAAAACAGAACAGAGTCACACATGCAGACAACACACTATGGCTGCTTAACGGAAAAGGTGAGGTGGGGTGATACATAAAACAAGAGCTTCAAATTAGCTCAGATACCGTTCCATAAACCCAATATGTAATAGACAAGACCTACTCCTTGCTCAGAGAACTGGACTCAACACGCCCGATTCACCGCACAAGAATATATCTGACTAGTAATAATCTTAAAACCTATGTATTGATATCTCTCTGTTAGTGTGTCAAGTGGGTGTAAGGCGGCATAAACACAGCCGTGAAAAGCAGCTAAACCCCATTATAAAAATAAATTACTTTTAAAAACCCATGAAACAAAGACAGGGAAAGAGAGAGAAATTCTTACAAAATTCGTTCAGGGGCTGTGATGCAACCTGGACTGACCATATCTAGACCCACAGCTGGATGAGACATAAGGGTGGACACTCTTGGGGCTGAGAGGTTTGGTGAGGTTGGGTGAGCAAACGCAGACCCTTTAAAGTAATACTGCGTGCTACCCATCGCATGGGTCCCAAATCTCCAGGTTCAAGGGCAACTTCCTACATCGAAAACATGCATGAGAAACCCAGAAGATGGTACACCGTGTGATGGGGAAAGGTTTCTAAAACGCACCTCATTTCTCATCTCCTTGTGCTCGTGTTCGCCATTCCAGCCACTTTACTAGCAATCTCCCTACTTGGAGCATCAGCACCTTTAACCTCCTGTTCCGTACAGGTTGCAATTTGTCCTGAGGATGAACGGGATGACGGGAAACCAATGAGAGACTAGCTCTTGGTGTTGGGACAGGCACAGGTCACTCTATTTTCCCATCAGGAAGAAGAATTAACCACAGGCTCAGCCTGCCCCCCGGAACCAGAACAGGGCCTGAAGCCATCCTGCACTTTTGCGGCCAGCTCCCAAAAAAGCGACTTGTAAAATGGAGCTTCAGGGCACTGCAATTCACAAACCTGCAGAGTTATAAATGATAACTCTCGTCCACAAATATATTGAGGGAAGGCAAAGAAGAGGATTTGAAATCAAGGCAGAATTGCAGGAAACAGATTTCAGGAGGTAGATTCGAATCGCCTTTAAAGCACATGAAAAGCGGCAAAACGTTGACAATGATGCCCTTGGCCAAAAAGGGCGTATGCGTTTTTTCCTGAATATATTCAGGAAAAAACGCATACGCCCTTTTTGGCCAACCAAGCAACCTGGAAAGGCAAATCAGCGCTACAAAGAAGTCTCGCTTCCCATCGGTCAAAAGGGCCATGCTGAAAAAAGTGTCAAAACCAGAAATGCAGGACAGGCCATGGAGAAATGGGAGCCTTGCTACACTGATGGGCGGGATGTAAATTGCCAACAGCCACTCTGGAGAAGTGTACGGTGTGTCCTGAAACATCTAAAAAACACAGCTTAGAGAGCATAGGGCACTTCCACGCATGGGGGGATAAAGTGGGAAAATTGAAAATCAGCAAGACACAAGCACCCCAAAGTTTAGGGCTGCTCTGTTGACAAGGACCTCCACTTCATTCCACCTTAAATATCCCAGGAAAGCGAAAAATGGATAAAAAAGTTGTGGTCCTTATGTACAATGGAATATCACTCAGCCATGAAATCAATGTCATAAGGCTAGTAGCAGCATGATGAGTGGATTTAGGTAAGACGATTCTAAGTGAAATAAGTCACACAGAAAAGGACACTTCTCATAAGGTGTCACTTATAGAGGGAATGTAAAAACCGTTACACTTGAACTGAATTACAAAACAGAACAGAGTCACACATGCAGAAAACACACTATGGCTGCTTAACGGGAAAGGTGAGGTGGGGTGATACATAAAACAAGAGTTTCAAATTAGCTCAGATACCGTTCCATAAACCCAATATGTAATAGACAAGACCTACTCCTTGCTCAGAGAACTGGACTCAACACGCCCGATTCACCGCACAAGAATATATCTGACTAGTAATAATCTTAAAACCTATGTATTGATATCTCTCTGTTAGTGTGTCAAGTGGGTGTAAAGCGGCATAAACACAGCCGTGGAAAGCAGCTAAACCCCATTATAAAAATAAATTACTTTTAAAAACCCATGAAACAAAGACAGGGAAAGAGAGAGAAATTCTTACACAATTCGTTCAGGGGCTGTGATGCAACCTGGATTGACCATATCTAGACCCACAGCTGGATGAGACATAAGGGTCGACACTCTTGGGGCTGAGAGGTTTGGTGAGGTTGGGTGAGCAAACGCAGACCCTTTAAAGTAATACTGCGTGCTACCCATCGCATGGGTCCCAAATCTCCAGGTTCAAGGGCATCTTCCTACATCGAAAACATGCATGAGAAACCCAGAAGATGGTACACCGTGTGATGGGGAAAGGTTTCTAAAACGCACCTCATTTCTCATCTCCTTGTGCTCGGGTTCGCCATTCCAGCCACTTTACCCGCAATCTCCCTTCTTGGAGCATCAGCACCTTTAACCTCCTGTTCCGTACAGGTTGCAATTTGTCCTGAGGATGAACGGGAAGACGGGGAACCAATGAGAGACTAGCTCTTGGTGTTGGGACAGGCACAGGTCACTCTATTTTCCCATCAGGAAGAAGAATTAACCACAGGCTCAGCCTGCCCCCCGGAACCAGAACAGGACCTGAAGCCATCCTGCGCTTTTGCGGCCAGCTCCCAAAAAAGCGACTTGTAAAATGGAGCTTCAGGGCACTGCAATTCACAAACCTGCAGAGTTACAAATGATAACTCTCGTCCACAAATATATTGAGGGAAGGCAAAGAAGAGGATTTGAAATCAAGGCAGAATTGCAGGAAACAGATTTCAGGAGGTAGATTCGAATCGCCTTTAAAGCACATGAAATGCAGCAAAACGTTGACAATGATGCCCTTGGCCAAAAAGGGCGTATGCGTTTTTTCCTGAATATATTCAGGAAAAAACGCATATGCCCTTTTTGGCCAACCAAGCAACCTGGAAAGGCAAATCAGCGCTACAAAGAAGTCTCGCTTCCCATCGGTCAAAAGGGCCATGCTGAAAAAAGTGTCAAAACCAGAAATGCAGGACAGGCCATGGAGAAATGGGAGCCTTGCTACACTGATGGGCGGGATGTAAATTGCCAACAGCCACTCTGGAGAAGTGTACGGTGTGTCCTGAAACATCTAAAAATCACAGCTTAGAGAGCATAGGGCACTTCCACGCATGGGGGGATAAAGTGGGAAAATTGAAAATCAGCAAGACACAAGCACCCCAAAGTTTAGGGCTGCTCTGTTGACAAGGACCTCCACTTCATTCCACCTTAAATATCCCAGGAAAGCGAAAAATGGATCAAAAAGTTGTGGTCCTTATGTACAATGGAATATCACTCAGCCATGAAATCAATGTCATAAGGCTAGTAGCAGCATGATGAGTGGATTTAGGTAAGACGATTCTAAGTGAAATAAGTCACACAGAAAAGGACACTTCTCATAAGGTGTCACTTATAGAGGGAATGTAAAAACCGTTACACTTGATCTGAATTACAAAACAGAACAGAGTCACACATGCAGAAAACACACTATGGCTGCTTAACGGGAAAGGTGAGGTGGGGTGATACATAAAACAAGAGCTTCAAATTAGCTCAGATACCGTTCCATAAACCCAATATGTAATAGACAAGACCTACTCCTTGCTCAGAGAACTGGACTCAACACGCCCGATTCACCGCACAAGAATATATCTGACTAGTAATAATCTTAAAACCTATATATTGATATCTCTCTGTTAGTGTGTCAAGTGGGTGTAAGGCGGCATAAACACAGCCGTGAAAAGCAGCTAAACCCCATTACAAAAATAAATTACTTTTAAAAACCCATGAAACAAAGACAGGGAAAGAGAGTGAAATTCTTACACAATTTGTTCAGGGGCTGTGATGCAACCTGGACTGACCATATCTAGACCCACAGCTGGATGAGACATAAGGGTGGACACTCTTGGGGCTGAGAGGTTTGGTGAGGTTGGGTGAGCAAACGCAGACCCTTTAAAGTAATACTGCGTGCTACCCATCGCATGGGTCCCAAATCTCCAGGTTCAAGGGCAACTTCCTACATCGAAAACATGCATGAGAAACCCAGAAGATGGTACACCGTGTGATGGGGAAAGGTTTCTAAAACGCACCTCATTTCTCATCTCCTTGTGCTCGGGTTCGCCATTCCAGCCACTTTACTAGCAATCTCCCTACTTGGAGCCTCAGCACCTTTAACCTCCTGTTCCGTACAGGTTGCAATTTGTCCTGAGGATGAACGGGAAGACGGGGAACCAATGAGAGACTAGCTCTTGGTGTTGGGACAGGCACAGGTCACTCTATTTTCCCATCAGGAAGAAGAATTAACCACAGGCTCAGCCTGACCCCCGGAACCAGAACAGGGCCTGAAGCCATCCTGCGCTTTTGCGGCCAGCTCCCAAAAAAGCGACTTGTAAAATGGAGCTTCAGGGCACTGCAATTCACAAACCTGCAGAGTTATAAATGATAACTCTCGTCCACAAATATATTGAGGGAAGGCAAAGAAGAGGATTTGAAATCAAGGCAGAATTGCAGGAAACAGATTTCAGGAGGTAGATTCGAATCGCCTTTAAAGCACATGAAAAGCGGCAAAACGTTGACAATGATGCCCTTGGCCAAAAAGGGCGTATGCGTTTTTTCCTGAATATATTCAGGAAAAAACGCATACGCCCTTTTTGGCCAACCAAGCAACCTGGAAAGGCAAATCAGCGCTACAAAGAAGTCTCGCTTCCCATCGGTCAAAAGGGCCATGCTGAAAAAAGTGTCAAAACCAGAAATGCAGGACAGGCCATGGAGAAATGGGAGCCTTGCTACACTGATGGGCGGGATGTAAATTGCCAACAGCCACTCTGGAGAAGTGTACGGTGTGTCCTGAAACATCTAAAAATCACAGCTTAGAGACCATAGGGCACTTCCACGCATGGGGGGATAAAGTGGGAAAATTGAAAATCAGCAAGACACAAGCACCCCAAAGTTTAGGGCTGCTCTGTTGACAAGGACCTCCACTTCATTCCACCTTAAATATCCCAGGAAAGCGAAAAATGGATAAAAAAGTTGTGGTCCTTATGTACAATGGAATATCACTCAGCCATGAAATCAATGTCATAAGGCTAGTAGCAGCATGATGAGTGGATTTAGGTAAGACGATTCTAAGTGAAATAAGTCACACAGAAAAGGACACTTCTCATAAGGTGTCACTTATAGAGGGAATGTAAAAACCGTTACACTTGAACTGAATTACAAAACAGAACAGAGTCACACATGCAGAAAACACACTATGGCTGCTTAACGGGAAAGGTGAGGTGGGGTGATACATAAAACAAGAGCTTCAAATTAGCTCAGATACCGTTCCATAAACCCAATATGTAATAGACAAGACCTACTCCTTGCTCAGAGAACTGGACTCAACACGCCCGATTCACCGCACAAGAATATATCTGACTAGTAATAATCTTAAAACCTATGTATTGATATCTCTCTGTTAGTGTGTCAAGTGGGTGTAAGGCGGCATAAACACAGCCGTGAAAAGCAGCTAAACCCCATTATAAAAATAAATTACTTTTAAAAACCCATGAAACAAAGACAGGGAAAGAGAGTGAAATTCTTACACAATTTGTTCAGGGGCTGTGATGCAACCTGGACTGACCATATCTAGACCCACAGCTGGATGAGACATAAGGGTGGACACTCTTGGGGCTGAGAGGTTTGGTGAGGTTGGGTGAGCAAACGCAGACCCTTTAAAGTAGTACTGCGTGCTACCCATCGCATGGGTCCCAAATCTCCAGGTTCAAGGGCAACTTCCTACATCGAAAACATGCATGAGAAACCCAGAAGATGGTACACCGTGTGATGGGGAAAGGTTTCTAAAACGCACCTCATTTCTCATCTCCTTGTGCTCGGGTTCGCCATTCCAGCCACTTTACTAGCAATCTCCCTACTTGGAGCATCAGCAACTTTAACCTCCTGTTCCGTACAGGTTGCAATTTGTCCTGAGGATGAACGGGAAGACGGGGAACCAATGAGAGACTAGCTGTTGAAGTTGGGACAGGCACAGATCACTCTATTTTCCCATCAGGAAGAAGAATTAACCACAGGCTCAGCCTGCCCCCCGGAACCAGAACAGGGCCTGAAGCCATCCTGCGCTTTTGCGGCCAGCTCCCAAAAAAGCGACTTGTAAAATGGAGCTTCAGGGCACTGCAATTCACAAACCTGCAGAGTTATAAATGATAACTCTCGTCCACAAATATATTGAGGGAAGGCAAAGAAGAGGATTTGAAATCAAGGCAGAATTGCAGGAAACAGATTTCAGGAGGTAGATTCGAATCGCCTTTAAAGCACATGAAAAGCGGCAAAACGTTGACAATGATGCCCTTGGCCAAAAAGGGCGTATGCGTTTTTTCCTGAATATATTCAGGAAAAAACGCATACGCCCTTTTTGGCCAACCAAGCAACCTGGAAAGGCAAATCAGCGCTACAAAGAAGTCTCGCTTCCCATCGGTCAAAAGGGCCATGCTGAAAAAAGTGTCAAAACCAGAAATGCAGGACAGGCCATGGAGAAATGGGAGCCTTGCTACACTGATGGGCGGGATGTAAATTGCCAACAGCCACTCTGGAGAAGTGTACGGTGTGTCCTGAAACATCTAAAAAACACAGCTTAGAGAGCATAGGGCACTTCCACGCATGGGGGGATAAAGTGGGAAAATTGAAAATCAGCAAGACACAAGCACCCCAAAGTTTAGGGCTGCTCTGTTGACAAGGACCTCCACTTCATTCCACCTTAAATATCCCAGGAAAGCGAAAAATGGATAAAAAAGTTGTGGTCCTTATGTACAATGGAATATCAACCAGCCATGAAATCAATGTCATAAGGCTAGTAGCAGCATGATGAGTGGATTTAGGTAAGACGATTCTAAGTGAAATAAGTCACACAGAAAAGGACACTTCTCATAAGGTGTCACTTATAGAGGGAATGTAAAAACCGTTACACTTGAACTGAATTACAAAACAGAACAGAGTCACACATGCAGAAAACACACTATGGCTGCTTAACGGGAAAGGTGAGGTGGGGTGATACATAAAACAAGAGCTTCAAATTAGCTCAGATACCGTTCCATAAACCCAATATGTAATAGACAAGACCTACTCCTTGCTCAGAGAACTGGACTCAACACGCCCGATTCACCGCACAAGAATATATCTGACTAGTAATAATCTTAAAACCTATGTATTGATATCTCTCTGTTAGTGTGTCAAGTGGGTGTAAGGCGGCATAAACACAGCCGTGAAAAGCAGCTAAACCCCATTATAAAAATAAATTACTTTTAAAAACCCATGAAACAAAGACAGGGAAAGACAGTGAAATTCTTACACAATTTGTTCAGGGGCTGTGATGCAACCTGGACTGACCATATCTAGACCCACAGCTGGATGAGACATAAGGGTGGACACTCTTGGGGCTGAGAGGTTTGGTGAGGTTGGGTGAGCAAACGCAGACCCTTTAAAGTAATACTGCGTGCTACCCATCGCATGGGTCCCAAATCTCCAGGTTCAAGGGCAACTTCCTACATCGAAAACATGCATGAGAAACTCAGAAGATGGTACACCGTGTGATGGGGAAAGGTTTCTAAAACGCACCTCATTTCTCATCTCCTTGTGCTCAGGTTCGCCATTCCAGCCACTTTACTAGCAATCTCCCTACTTGGAGCATCAGCAACTTTAACCTCCTGTTCCGTACAGGTTGCAATTTGTCCTGAGGATGAACGGGAAGACGGGGAACCAATGAGAGACTAGCTGTTGAAGTTGGGACAGGCACAGATCACTCTATTTTCCCATCAGGAAGAAGAATTAACCACAGGCTCAGCCTGCCCCCCGGAACCAGAACAGGGCCTGAAGCCATCCTGCGCTTTTGCGGCCAGCTCCCAAAAAAGCGACTTGTAAAATGGAGCTTCAGGGCACTGCAATTCACAAACCTGCAGAGTTATAAATGATAACTCTCGTCCACAAATATATTGAGGGAAGGCAAAGAAGAGGATTTGAAATCAAGGCAGAATTGCAGGAAACAGATTTCAGGAGGTAGATTCGAATCGCCTTTAAAGCACATGAAAAGCGGCAAAACGTTGACAATGATGCCCTTGGCCAAAAAGGGCGTATGCGTTTTTTCCTGAATATATTCAGGAAAAAACGCATACGCCCTTTTTGGCCAACCAAGCAACCTGGAAAGGCAAATCAGCGCTACAAAGATGTCTCGCTTCCCATCGGTCAAAAGGGCCATGCTGAAAAAAGTGTCAAAACCAGAAATGCAGGACAGGCCATGGAGAAATGGGAGCCTTGCTACACTGATGGGCGGGATGTAAATTGCCAACAGCCACTCTGGAGAAGTGTACGGTGTGTCCTGAAACATCTAAAAAACACAGCTTAGAGAGCATAGGGCACTTCCAAGCATGGGGTGATAAAGTGGGAAAATTGAAAATCAGCAAGACACAAGCACCCCAAAGTTTAGGGCTGCTCTGTTGACAAGGACCTCCACTTCATTCCACCTTAAATATCCCAGGAAAGCGAAAAATGGATCAAAAAGTTGTGGTCCTTATGTACAATGGAATATCACTCAGCCATGAAATCAATGTCATAAGGCTAGTAGCAGCATGATGAGTGGATTTAGGTAAGACGATTCTAAGTGAAATAAGTCACACAGAAAAGGACACTTCTCATAAGGTGTCACTTATAGAGGGAATGTAAAAACCGTTACACTTGAACTGAATTACAAAACAGAACAGAGTCACACATGCAGAAAACACACTATGGCTGCTTAACGGGAAAGGTGAGGTGGGGTGATACATAAAACAAGAGTTTCAAATTAGCTCAGATACCGTTCCATAAACCCAATATGTAATAGACAAGACCTACTCCTTGCTCAGAGAACTGGACTCAACACGCCCGATTCACCGCACATGAATATATCTGACTAGTAATAATCTTAAAACCTATGTATTGATATCTCTCTGTTAGTGTGTCAAGTGGGTGTAAAGCGGCATAAACACAGCCGTGAAAAGCAGCTAAACCCCATTATAAAAATAAATTACTTTTAAAAACCCGTGAAACAAAGACAGGGAAAGAGAGAGAAATTCTTACACAATTCGTTCAGGAGCTGTGATGCAACCTGGACTGACCATATCTAGACCCACAGCTGGATGAGACATAAGGGTGGACACTCTTGGGGCTGAGAGGTTTGGTGAGGTTGGGTGAGCAAACGCAGACCCTTTAAAGTAATACTGCGTGCTACCCATCGCATGGGTCCCAAATCTCCAGGTTCAAGGGCAACTTCCTACATCGAAAACATGCATGAGAAACCCAGAAGATGGTACACCGTGTGATGGGGAAAGGTTTCTAAAACGCACCTCATTTCTCATCTCCTTGTGCTCGGGTTCGCCATTCCAGCCACTTTACTAGCAATCTCCCTACTTGGAGCCTCAGCACCTTTAACCTCCTGTTCCGTACAGGTTGCAATTTGTCCTGAGGATGAACGGGAAGACGGGGAACCAATGAGAGACTAGCTCTTGGTGTTGGGACAGGCACAGGTCACTCTATTTTCCCATCAGGAAGAAGAATTAACCACAGGCTCAGCCTGACCCCCGGAACCAGAACAGGGCCTGAAGCCATCCTGCGCTTCTGCGGCCAGCTCCCAAAAAAGCGACTTGTAAAATGGAGCTTCAGGGCACTGCAATTCACAAACCTGCAGAGTTATAAATGATAACTCTCGTCCACAAATATATTGAGGGAAGGCAAAGAAGAGGATTTGAAATCAAGGCAGAATTGCAGGAAACAGATTTCAGGAGGTAGATTCGAATCGCCTTTAAAGCACATGAAAAGCGGCAAAACGTTGACAATGATGCCCTTGGCCAAAAAGGGCGTATGCGTTTTTTCCTGAATATATTCAGGAAAAAACGCATACGCCCTTTTTGGCCAACCAAGCAACCTGGAAAGGCAAATCAGCGCTACAAAGAAGTCTCGCTTCCCATCGGTCAAAAGGGCCATGCTGAAAAAAGTGTCAAAACCAGAAATGCAGGACAGGCCATGGAGAAATGGGAGCCTTGCTACACTGATGGGCGGGATGTAAATTGCCAACAGCCACTCTGGAGAAGTGTACGGTGTGTCCTGAAACATCTAAAAAACACAGCTTAGAGAGCATAGGGCACTTCCACGCATGGGGGGATAAAGTGGGAAAATTGAAAATCAGCAAGACACAAGCACCCCAAAGTTTAGGGCTGCTCTGTTGACAAGGACCTCCACTTCATTCCACCTTAAATATCCCAGGAAAGCGAAAAATGGATCAAAAAGTTGTGGTCCTTATGTACAATGGAATATCACTCAGCCATGAAATCAATGTCATAAGGCTAGTAGCAGCATGATGAGTGGATTTAGGTAAGACGATTCTAAGTGAAATAAGTCACACAGAAAAGGACACTTCTCATAAGGTGTCACTTATAGAGGGAATGTAAAAACCGTTACACTTGAACTGAATTACAAAACAGAACAGAGTCACACATGCAGAAAACACACTATGGCTGCTTAACGGGAAAGGTGAGGTGGGGTGATACATAAAACAAGAGTTTCAAATTAGCTCAGATACCGTTCCATAAACCCAATATGTAATAGACAAGACCTACTCCTTGCTCAGAGAACTGGACTCAACACGCCCGATTCACCGCACATGAATATATCTGACTAGTAATAATCTTAAAACCTATGTATTGATATCTCTCTGTTAGTGTGTCAAGTGGGTGTAAAGCGGCATAAACACAGCCGTGAAAAGCAGCTAAACCCCATTATAAAAATAAATTACTTTTAAAAACCCGTGAAACAAAGACAGGGAAAGAGAGAGAAATTCTTACACAATTCGTTCAGGAGCTGTGATGCAACCTGGACTGACCATATCTAGACCCACAGCTGGATGAGACATAAGGGTGGACACTCTTGGGGCTGAGAGGTTTGGTGAGGTTGGGTGAGCAAACGCAGACCCTTTAAAGTAATACTGCGTGCTACCCATCGCATGGGTCCCAAATCTCCAGGTTCAAGGGCAACTTCCTACATCGAAAACATGCATGAGAAACCCAGAAGATGGTACACCGTGTGATGGGGAAAGGTTTCTAAAACGCACCTCATTTCTCATCTCCTTGTGCTCGGGTTCGCCATTCCAGCCACTTTACTAGCAATCTCCCTACTTGGAGCCTCAGCACCTTTAACCTCCTGTTCCGTACAGGTTGCAATTTGTCCTGAGGATGAACGGGAAGACGGGGAACCAATGAGAGACTAGCTCTTGGTGTTGGGACAGGCACAGGTCACTCTATTTTCCCATCAGGAAGAAGAATTAACCACAGGCTCAGCCTGACCCCCGGAACCAGAACAGGGCCTGAAGCCATCCTGCGCTTCTGCGGCCAGCTCCCAAAAAAGCGACTTGTAAAATGGAGCTTCAGGGCACTGCAATTCACAAACCTGCAGAGTTATAAATGATAACTCTCGTCCACAAATATATTGAGGGAAGGCAAAGAAGAGGATTTGAAATCAAGGCAGAATTGCAGGAAACAGATTTCAGGAGGTAGATTCGAATCGCCTTTAAAGCACATGAAAAGTGGCAAAACGTTGAAAATGATGCCCTTGGCCAAAAAGGGCGTATGCGTTTTTTCCTGAATATATTCAGGAAAAAACGCATACGCCCTTTTTGGCCAACCAAGCAACCTGGAAAGGCAAATCAGCGCTACAAAGAAGTCTCGCTTCCCATCGGTCAAAAGGGCCATGCTGAAAAAAGTGTCAAAACCAGAAATGCAGGACAGGCCATGGAGAAATGGGAGCCTTGCTACACTGATGGGCGGGATGTAAATTGCCAACAGCCACTCTGGAGAAGTGTACGGTGTGTCCTGAAACATCTAAAAAACACAGCTTAGAGAGCATAGGGCACTTCCACGCATGGGGGGATAAAGTGGGAAAATTGAAAATCAGCAAGACACAAGCACCCCAAAGTTTAGGGCTGCTCTGTTGACAAGGACCTCCACTTCATTCCACCTTAAATATCCCAGGAAAGCGAAAAATGGATAAAAAAGTTGTGGTCCTTATGTACAATGGAATATCACTCAGCCATGAAATCAATGTCATAAGGCTAGTAGCAGCATGATGAGTGGATTTAGGTAAGACGATTCTAAGTGAAATAAGTCACACAGAAAAGGACACTTCTCATAAGGTGTCACTTATAGAGGGAATGTAAAAACCGTTACACTTGAACTGAATTACAAAACAGAACAGAGTCACACATGCAGAAAACACACTATGGCTGCTTAACGGGAAAGGTGAGGTGGGGTGATACATAAAACAAGAGCTTCAAATTAGCTCAGATACCGTTCCATAAACCCAATATGTAATAGACAAGACCTACTCCTTGCTCAGAGAACTGGACTCAACACGCCCGATTCACCGCACAAGAATATATCTGACTAGTAATAATCTTAAAACCTATGTATTGATATCTCTCTGTTAGTGTGTCAAGTGGCTGTAAGGCGGCATAAACACAGCCGTGAAAAGCAGCTAAACCCCATTATAAAAATAAATTACTTTTAAAAACCCATGAAACAAAGACAGGGAAAGAGAGAGAAATTCTTACACAATTCGTTCAGGGGCTGTGATGCAACCTGGACTGACCATATCTAGACCCACAGCTGGATGAGACATAAGGGTGGACACTCTTGGGGCTGAGAGGTTTGGTGAGGTTGGGTGAGCAAACGCAGACCCTTTAAAGTAATACTGCGTGCTACCCATCGCATGGGTCCCAAATCTCCAGGTTCAAGGGCAACTTCCTACATCGAAAACATGCATGAGAAACCCAGAAGATGGTACACCGTGTGATGGGGAAAGGTTTCTAAAACGCACCTCATTTCTCATCTCCTTGTGCTCGGGTTCGCCATTCCAGCCACTTTACTAGCAATCTCCCTACTTGGAGCCTCAGCACCTTTAACCTCCTGTTCCGTACAGGTTGCAATTTGTCCTGAGGATGAACGGGAAGACGGGGAACCAATGAGAGACTAGCTCTTGGTGTTGGGACAGGCACAGGTCACTCTATTTTCCCATCAGGAAGAAGAATTAACCACAGGCTCAGCCTGACCCCCGGAACCAGAACAGGGCCTGAAGCCATCCTGCGCTTCTGCGGCCAGCTCCCAAAAAAGCGACTTGTAAAATGGAGCTTCAGGGCACTGCAATTCACAAACCTGCAGAGTTATAAATGATAACTCTCGTCCACAAATATATTGAGGGAAGGCAAAGAAGAGGATTTGAAATCAAGGCAGAATTGCAGGAAACAGATTTCAGGAGGTAGATTCGAATCGCCTTTAAAGCACATGAAAAGCGGCAAAACGTTGACAATGATGCCCTTGGCCAAAAAGGGCGTATGCGTTTTTTCCTGAATATATTCAGGAAAAAACGCATACGCCCTTTTTGGCCAACCAAGCAACCTGGAAAGGCAAATCAGCGCTACAAAGAAGTCTCGCTTCCCATCGGTCAAAAGGGCCATGCTGAAAAAAGTGTCAAAACCAGAAATGCAGGACAGGCCATGGAGAAATGGGAGCCTTGCTACACTGATGGGCGGGATGTAAATTGCCAACAGCCACTCTGGAGAAGTGTACGGTGTGTCCTGAAACATCTAAAAAACACAGCTTAGAGAGCATAGGGCACTTCCACGCATGGGGGGATAAAGTGGGAAAATTGAAAATCAGCAAGACACAAGCACCCCAAAGTTTAGGGCTGCTCTGTTGACAAGGACCTCCACTTCATTCCACCTTAAATATCCCAGGAAAGCGAAAAATGGATAAAAAAGTTGTGGTCCTTATGTACAATGGAATATCACTCAGCCATGAAATCAATGTCATAAGGCTAGTAGCAGCATGATGAGTGGATTTAGGTAAGACGATTCTAAGTGAAATAAGTCACACAGAAAAGGACACTTCTCATAAGGTGTCACTTATAGAGGGAATGTAAAAACCGTTACACTTGAACTGAATTACAAAACAGAACAGAGTCACACATGCAGAAAACACACTATGGCTGCTTAACGGGAAAGGTGAGGTGGGGTGATACATAAAACAAGAGCTTCAAATTAGCTCAGATACCGTTCCATAAACCCAATATGTAATAGACAAGACCTACTCCTTGCTCAGAGAACTGGACTCAACACGCCCGATTCACCGCACAAGAATATATCTGACTAGTAATAATCTTAAAACCTATGTATTGATATCTCTCTGTTAGTGTGTCAAGTGGCTGTAAGGCGGCATAAACACAGCCGTGAAAAGCAGCTAAACCCCATTATAAAAATAAATTACTTTTAAAAACCCATGAAACAAAGACAGGGAAAGAGAGAGAAATTCTTACACAATTCGTTCAGGGGCTGTGATGCAACCTGGACTGACCATATCTAGACCCACAGCTGGATGAGACATAAGGGTGGACACTCTTGGGGCTGAGAGGTTTGGTGAGGTTGGGTGAGCAAACGCAGACCCTTTAAAGTAATACTGCGTGCTACCCATCGCATGGGTCCCAAATCTCCAGGTTCAAGGGCAACTTCCTACATCGAAAACATGCATGAGAAACCCAGAAGATGGTACACCGTGTGATGGGGAAAGGTTTCTAAAACGCACCTCATTTCTCATCTCCTTGTGCTCGGGTTCGCCATTCCAGCCACTTTACTAGCAATCTCCCTACTTGGAGCCTCAGCACCTTTAACCTCCTGTTCTGTACAGGTTGCAATTTGTCCTGAGGATGAACGGGAAGACGGGGAACCAATGAGAGACTAGCTCTTGGTGTTGGGACAGGCACAGGTCACTCTATTTTCCCATCAGGAAGAAGAATTATCCACAGGCTCAGCCTGACCCCCGGAACCAGAACAGGGCCTGAAGCCATCCTGCGCTTTTGCGGCCAGCTCCCAAAAAAGCGACTTGTAAAATGGAGCTTCAGGGCACTGCAATTCACAAACCTGCAGAGTTATAAATGATAACTCTCGTCCACAAATATATTGAGGGAAGGCAAAGAAGAGGATTTGAAATCAAGGCAGAATTGCAGGAAACAGATTTCAGGAGGTAGATTCGAATCGCCTTTAAAGCACATGAAAAGCGGCAAAACGTTGACAATGATGCCCTTGGCCAAAAAGGGCGTATGCGTTTTTTCCTGAATATATTCAGGAAAAAACGCATACGCCCTTTTTGGCCAACCAAGCAACCTGGAAAGGCAAATCAGCGCTACAAAGAAGTCTCGCTTCCCATCGGTCAAAAGGGCCATGCTGAAAAAAGTGTCAAAACCAGAAATGCAGGACAGGCCATGGAGAAATGGGAGCCTTGCTACACTGATGGGCGGGATGTAAATTGCCAACAGCCACTCTGGAGAAGTGTACGGTGTGTCCTGAAACATCTAAAAAACACAGCTTAGAGAGCATAGGGCACTTCCACGCATGGGGGGATAAAGTGGGAAAATTGAAAATCAGCAAGACACAAGCACCCCAAAGTTTAGGGCTGCTCTGTTGACAAGGACCTCCACTTCATTCCACCTTAAATATCCCAGGAAAGCGAAAAATGGATAAAAAAGTTGTGGTCCTTATGTACAATGGAATATCACTCAGCCATGAAATCAATGTCATAAGGCTAGTAGCAGCATGATGAGTGGATTTAGGTAAGACGATTCTAAGTGAAATAAGTCACACAGAAAAGGACACTTCTCATAAGGTGTCTCTTATAGAGGGAATGTAAAAACCGTTACACTTGAACTGAATTACAAAACAGAACAGAGTCACACATGCAGAAAACACACTATGGCTGCTTAACGGAAAAGGTGAGGTGGGGTGATACATAAAACAAGAGCTTCAAATTAGCTCAGATACCGTTCCATAAACCCAATATGTAATAGACAAGAACTACTCCTTGCTCAGAGAACTGGACTCAACACACCCGATTCACCGCACAAGAATATATCTGACTAGTAATAATCTTAAAACCTATGTATTGATATCTCTCTGTTAGTGTGTCAAGTGGGTGTAAGGCGGCATAAACACATCCGTGAAAAGCAGCTAAACCCCATTATAAAAATAAATTACTTTTAAAAACCCATGAAACAAAGACAGGGAAAGAGAGAGAAATTCTTACACAATTCGTTCAGGGGCTGTGATGCAACCTGGACTGACCATATCTAGACCCACAGCTGGATGAGACATAAGGGTGGACACTCTTGGGGCTGAGAGGTTTGGTGAGGTTGGGTGAGCAAACGCAGACCCTTTAAAGTAATACTGCGTGCTACCCATCGCATGGGTCCCAAATCTCCAGGTTCAAGGGCAACTTCCTACATCGAAAACATGCATGAGAAACCCAGAAGATGGTACACCGTGTGATGGGGAAAGGTTTCTAAAACGCACCTCATTTCTCATCTCCTTGTGCTCGGGTTTGCCATTCCAGCCACTTTACTAGCAATCTCCCTACTTGGAGCATCAGCACCTTTAACCTCCTGTTCTGTACAGGTTGCAATTTGTCCTGAGGATGAACGGGAAGATGGGAAACCAATGAGAGACTAGCTCTTGGTGTTGGGACAGGCACAGGTCACTCTATTTTCCCATCAGGAAGAAGAATTAACCACAGGCTCAGCCTGCCCCCCGGAACCAGAACAGGGCCTGAAGCCATCCTGCGCTTTTGCGGCCAGCTCCCAAAAAAGCGACTTGTAAAATGGAGCTTCAGGGCACTGCAATTCACAAACCTGCAGAGTTATAAATGATAACTCTCGTCCACAAATATATTGAGGGAAGGCAAAGAAGAGGATTTGAAATTAAGGCAGAATTGCAGGAAACAGATTTCAGGAGGTAGATTCGAATCGCCTTTAAAGCACATGAAAAGCGGCAAAACGTTGACAATGATGCCCTTGGCCAAAAAGGGCGTATGCGTTTTTTCCTGAATATATTCAGGAAAAAACGCATACGCCCTTTTTGGCCAACCAAGCAACCTGGAAAGGCAAATCAGCGCTACAAAGAAGTCTCGCTTCCCATCGGTCAAAAGGGCCATTCTGAAAAAAGTGTCAAAACCAGAAATGCAGGACAGGCCATGGAGAAATGGGAGCCTTTCTACACTGATGGGCGGGATGTAAATTGCCAACAGCCACTCTGGAGAAGTGTACGGTGTGTCCTGAAACATCTAAAGAACACAGCTTAGAGAGCATAGGGCACTTCCACGCATGGGGGGATAAAGTGGGAAAATTGAAAATCAGCAAGACACAAGCACCCCAAAGTTTAGGGATGCTCTGTTGACAAGGACCTCCACTTCATTCCACCTTAAATATCCCAGGAAAGCGAAAAATGGATAAAAAAGTTGTGGTCCTTATGTACAATGGAATATCACTCAGCCATGAAATCAATGTCATAAGGCTAGTAGCTGCATGATGAGTGGATTTAGGTAAGACGATTCTAAGTGAAATAAGTCACACAGAAAAGGACACTTCTCATAAGGTGTCACTTATAGAGGGAATGTAAAAACCGTTACACTTGAACTGAATTACAAAACAGAACAGAGTCACACATGCAGAAAACACACTATGGCTGCTTAACGGGAAAGGTGAGGTGGGGTGATACATAAAACAAGAGTTTCAAATTAGCTCAGATACCGTTCCATAAACCCAATATGTAATAGACAAGACCTACTCCTTGCTCAGAGAACTGGACTCAACACGCCCGATTCACCGCACAAGAATATATCTGACTAGTAATAATCTTAAAACCTAGGTATTGATATCTCTCTGTTAGTGTGTCAAGTGGGTGTAAAGCGGCATAAACACAGCCGTGAAAAGCAGCTAAACCCCATTATAAAAATAAATTACTTTTAAAAACCCATGAAACAAAGACAGGGAAAGAGAGAGAAATTCTTACACAATTCGTTCAGGAGCTGTGATGCAACCTGGACTGACCATATCTAGACCCACAGCTGGATGAGACATAAGGGTGGACACTCTTGGGGCTGAGAGGTTTGGTGAGGTTGGGTGAGCAAACGCAGACCCTTTAAAGTAATACTGCGTGCTACCCATCGCATGGGTCCCAAATCTCCAGGTTCAAGGGCAACTTCCTACATCGAAAACATGCATGAGAAACCCAGAAGATGGTACACCGTGTGATGGGGAAAGGTTTCTAAAACGCACCTCATTTCTCATCTCCTTGTGCTCGGGTTCGCCATTCCAGCCACTTTACTAGCAATCTCCCTACTTGGAGCCTCAGCACCTTTAACCTCCTGTTCCGTACAGGTTGCAATTTGTCCTGAGGATGAACGGGAAGACGGGGAACCAATGAGAGACTAGCTCTTGGTGTTGGGACAGGCACAGGTCACTCTATTTTCCCATCAGGAAGAAGAATTAACCACAGGCTCAGCCTGACCCCCGGAACCAGAACAGGGCCTGAAGCCATCCTGCGCTTCTGCGGCCAGCTCCCAAAAAAGCGACTTGTAAAATGGAGCTTCAGGGCACTGCAATTCACAAACCTGCAGAGTTATAAATGATAACTCTCGTCCACAAATATATTGAGGGAAGGCAAAGAAGAGGATTTGAAATCAAGGCAGAATTGCAGGAAACAGATTTCAGGAGGTAGATTCGAATCGCCTTTAAAGCACATGAAAAGCGGCAAAACGTTGACAATGATGCCCTTGGCCAAAAAGGGCGTATGCGTTTTTTCCTGAATATATTCAGGAAAAAACGCATACGCCCTTTTTGGCCAACCAAGCAACCTGGAAAGGCAAATCAGCGCTACAAAGAAGTCTCGCTTCCCATCGGTCAAAAGGGCCATGCTGAAAAAAGTGTCAAAACCAGAAATGCAGGACAGGCCATGGAGAAATGGGAGCCTTGCTACACTGATGGGCGGGATGTAAATTGCCAACAGCCACTCTGGAGAAGTGTACGGTGTGTCCTGAAACATCTAAAAAACACAGCTTAGAGAGCATAGGGCACTTCCACGCATGGGGGGATAAAGTGGGAAAATTGAAAATCAGCAAGACACAAGCACCCCAAAGTTTAGGGCTGCTCTGTTGACAAGGACCTCCACTTCATTCCACCTTAAATATCCCAGGAAAGCGAAAAATGGATAAAAAAGTTGTGGTCCTTATGTACAATGGAATATCACTCAGCCATGAAATCAATGTCATAAGGCTAGTAGCAGCATGATGAGTGGATTTAGGTAAGACGATTCTAAGTGAAATAAGTCACACAGAAAAGGACACTTCTCATAAGGTGTCACTTATAGAGGGAATGTAAAAACCGTTACACTTGAACTGAATTACAAAAGAGAACAGAGTCACACATGCAGAAAACACACTATGGCTGCTTAACGGGAAAGGTGAGGTGGGGTGATACATAAAACAAGAGCTTCAAATTAGCTCAGATACCGTTCCATAAACCCAATATGTAATAGACAAGACCTACTCCTTGCTCAGAGAACTGGACTCAACACGCCCGATTCACCGCACAAGAATATATCTGACTAGTAATAATCTTAAAACCTATGTATTGATATCTCTCTGTTAGTGTGTCAAGTGGCTGTAAGGCGGCATAAACACAGCCGTGAAAAGCAGCTAAACCCCATTATAAAAATAAATTACTTTTAAAAACCCATGAAACAAAGACAGGGAAAGAGAGAGAAATTCTTACACAATTCGTTCAGGGGCTGTGATGCAACCTGGACTGACCATATCTAGACCCACAGCTGGATGAGACATAAGGGTGGACACTCTTGGGGCTGAGAGGTTTGGTGAGGTTGGGTGAGCAAACGCAGACCCTTTAAAGTAATACTGCGTGCTACCCATCGCATGGGTCCCAAATCTCCAGGTTCAAGGGCAACTTCCTACATCGAAAACATGCATGAGAAACCCAGAAGATGGTACACCGTGTGATGGGGAAAGGTTTCTAAAACGCACCTCATTTCTCATCTCCTTGTGCTCGGGTTCGCCATTCCAGCCACTTTACTAGCAATCTCCCTACTTGGAGCCTCAGCACCTTTAACCTCCTGTTCCGTACAGGTTGCAATTTGTCCTGAGGATGAACGGGAAGACGGGGAACCAATGAGAGACTAGCTCTTGGTGTTGGGACAGGCACAGGTCACTCTATTTTCCCATCAGGAAGAAGAATTAACCACAGGCTCAGCCTGCCCCCCGGAACCAGAACAGGGCCTGAAGCCATCCTGCGCTTTTGCGGCCAGCTCCCAAAAAAGCGACTTGTAAAATGGAGCTTCAGGGCACTGCAATTCACAAACCTGCAGAGTTATAAATGATAACTCTCGTCCACAAATATATTGAGGGAAGGCAAAGAAGAGGATTTGAAATCAAGGCAGAATTGCAGGAAACAGATTTCAGGAGGTAGATTCGAATCGCCTTTAAAGCACATGAAAAGCGGCAAAACGTTGACAATGATGCCCTTGGCCAAAAAGGGCGTATGCGTTTTTTCCTGAATATATTCAGGAAAAAACGCATACGCCCTTTTTGGCCAACCAAGCAACCTGGAAAGGCAAATCAGCGCTACAAAGAAGTCTCGCTTCCCATCGGTCAAAAGGGCCATGCTGAAAAAAGTGTCAAAACCAGAAATGCAGGACAGGCCATGGAGAAATGGGAGCCTTGCTACACTGATGGGCGGGATGTAAATTGCCAACAGCCACTCTGGAGAAGTGTACGGTGTGTCCTGAAACATCTAAAGAACACAGCTTAGAGAGCATAGGGCACTTCCACGCATGGGGGGATAAAGTGGGAAAATTGAAAATCAGCAAGACACAAGCACCCCAAAGTTTAGGGATGCTCTGTTGACAAGGACCTCCACTTCATTCCACCTTAAATATCCCAGGAAAGCGAAAAATGGATAAAAAAGTTGTGGTCCTTATGTACAATGGAATATCACTCAGCCATGAAATCAATGTCATAAGGCTAGTAGCTGCATGATGAGTGGATTTAGGTAAGACGATTCTAAGTGAAATAAGTCACACAGAAAAGGACACTTCTCATAAGGTGTCACTTATAGAGGGAATGTAAAAACCGTTACACTTGAACTGAATTACAAAACAGAACAGAGTCACACATGCAGAAAACACACTATGGCTGCTTAACGGGAAAGGTGAGGTGGGGTGATACATAAAACAAGAGTTTCAAATTAGCTCAGATACCGTTCCATAAACCCAATATGTAATAGACAAGACCTACTCCTTGCTCAGAGAACTGGACTCAACACGCCCGATTCACCGCACAAGAATATATCTGACTAGTAATAATCTTAAAACCTAGGTATTGATATCTCTCTGTTAGTGTGTCAAGTGGGTGTAAAGCGGCATAAACACAGCCGTGAAAAGCAGCTAAACCCCATTATAAAAATAAATTACTTTTAAAAACCCATGAAACAAAGACAGGGAAAGAGAGAGAAATTCTTACACAATTCGTTCAGGAGCTGTGATGCAACCTGGACTGACCATATCTAGACCCACAGCTGGATGAGACATAAGGGTGGACACTCTTGGGGCTGAGAGGTTTGGTGAGGTTGGGTGAGCAAACGCAGACCCTTTAAAGTAATACTGCGTGCTACCCATCGCATGGGTCCCAAATCTCCAGGTTCAAGGGCAACTTCCTACATCGAAAACATGCATGAGAAACCCAGAAGATGGTACACCGTGTGATGGGGAAAGGTTTCTAAAACGCACCTCATTTCTCATCTCCTTGTGCTCGGGTTCGCCATTCCAGCCACTTTACTAGCAATCTCCCTACTTGGAGCCTCAGCACCTTTAACCTCCTGTTCCGTACAGGTTGCAATTTGTCCTGAGGATGAACGGGAAGACGGGGAACCAATGAGAGACTAGCTCTTGGTGTTGGGACAGGCACAGGTCACTCTATTTTCCCATCAGGAAGAAGAATTAACCACAGGCTCAGCCTGACCCCCGGAACCAGAACAGGGCCTGAAGCCATCCTGCGCTTCTGCGGCCAGCTCCCAAAAAAGCGACTTGTAAAATGGAGCTTCAGGGCACTGCAATTCACAAACCTGCAGAGTTATAAATGATAACTCTCGTCCACAAATATATTGAGGGAAGGCAAAGAAGAGGATTTGAAATCAAGGCAGAATTGCAGGAAACAGATTTCAGGAGGTAGATTCGAATCGCCTTTAAAGCACATGAAAAGCGGCAAAACGTTGACAATGATGCCCTTGGCCAAAAAGGGCGTATGCGTTTTTTCCTGAATATATTCAGGAAAAAACGCATACGCCCTTTTTGGCCAACCAAGCAACCTGGAAAGGCAAATCAGCGCTACAAAGAAGTCTCGCTTCCCATCGGTCAAAAGGGCCATGCTGAAAAAAGTGTCAAAACCAGAAATGCAGGACAGGCCATGGAGAAATGGGAGCCTTGCTACACTGATGGGCGGGATGTAAATTGCCAACAGCCACTCTGGAGAAGTGTACGGTGTGTCCTGAAACATCTAAAAAACACAGCTTAGAGAGCATAGGGCACTTCCACGCATGGGGGGATAAAGTGGGAAAATTGAAAATCAGCAAGACACAAGCACCCCAAAGTTTAGGGCTGCTCTGTTGACAAGGACCTCCACTTCATTCCACCTTAAATATCCCAGGAAAGCGAAAAATGGATAAAAAAGTTGTGGTCCTTATGTACAATGGAATATCACTCAGCCATGAAATCAATGTCATAAGGCTAGTAGCAGCATGATGAGTGGATTTAGGTAAGACGATTCTAAGTGAAATAAGTCACACAGAAAAGGACACTTCTCATAAGGTGTCACTTATAGAGGGAATGTAAAAACCGTTACACTTGAACTGAATTACAAAACAGAACAGAGTCACACATGCAGAAAACACACTATGGCTGCTTAACGGGAAAGGTGAGGTGGGGTGATACATAAAACAAGAGCTTCAAATTAGCTCAGATACCGTTCCATAAACCCAATATGTAATAGACAAGACCTACTCCTTGCTCAGAGAACTGGACTCAACACGCCCGATTCACCGCACAAGAATATATCTGACTAGTAATAATCTTAAAACCTATGTATTGATATCTCTCTGTTAGTGTGTCAAGTGGCTGTAAGGCGGCATAAACACAGCCGTGAAAAGCAGCTAAACCCCATTATAAAAATAAATTACTTTTAAAAACCCATGAAACAAAGACAGGGAAAGAGAGAGAAATTCTTACACAATTCGTTCAGGGGCTGTGATGCAACCTGGACTGACCATATCTAGACCCACAGCTGGATGAGACATAAGGGTGGACACTCTTGGGGCTGAGAGGTTTGGTGAGGTTGGGTGAGCAAACGCAGACCCTTTAAAGTAATACTGCGTGCTACCCATCGCATGGGTCCCAAATCTCCAGGTTCAAGGGCAACTTCCTACATCGAAAACATGCATGAGAAACCCAGAAGATGGTACACCGTGTGATGGGGAAAGGTTTCTAAAACGCACCTCATTTCTCATCTCCTTGTGCTCGGGTTCGCCATTCCAGCCACTTTACTAGCAATCTCCCTACTTGGAGCCTCAGCACCTTTAACCTCCTGTTCCGTACAGGTTGCAATTTGTCCTGAGGATGAACGGGAAGACGGGGAACCAATGAGAGACTAGCTCTTGGTGTTGGGACAGGCACAGGTCACTCTATTTTCCCATCAGGAAGAAGAATTAACCACAGGCTCAGCCTGACCCCCGGAACCAGAACAGGGCCTGAAGCCATCCTGCGCTTCTGCGGCCAGCTCCCAAAAAAGCGACTTGTAAAATGGAGCTTCAGGGCACTGCAATTCACAAACCTGCAGAGTTATAAATGATAACTCTCGTCCACAAATATATTGAGGGAAGGCAAAGAAGAGGATTTGAAATCAAGGCAGAATTGCAGGAAACAGATTTCAGGAGGTAGATTCGAATCGCCTTTAAAGCACATGAAAAGCGGCAAAACGTTGACAATGATGCCCTTGGCCAAAAAGGGCGTATGCGTTTTTTCCTGAATATATTCAGGAAAAAACGCATACGCCCTTTTTGGCCAACCAAGCAACCTGGAAAGGCAAATCAGCGCTACAAAGAAGTCTCGCTTCCCATCGGTCAAAAGGGCCATGCTGAAAAAAGTGTCAAAACCAGAAATGCAGGACAGGCCATGGAGAAATGGGAGCCTTGCTACACTGATGGGCGGGATGTAAATTGCCAACAGCCACTCTGGAGAAGTGTACGGTGTGTCCTGAAACATCTAAAAAACACAGCTTAGAGAGCATAGGGCACTTCCACGCATGGGGGGATAAAGTGGGAAAATTGAAAATCAGCAAGACACAAGCACCCCAAAGTTTAGGGCTGCTCTGTTGACAAGGACCTCCACTTCATTCCACCTTAAATATCCCAGGAAAGCGAAAAATGGATAAAAAAGTTGTGGTCCTTATGTACAATGGAATATCACTCAGCCATGAAATCAATGTCATAAGGCTAGTAGCAGCATGATGAGTGGATTTAGGTAAGACGATTCTAAGTGAAATAAGTCACACAGAAAAGGACACTTCTCATAAGGTGTCACTTATAGAGGGAATGTAAAAACCGTTACACTTGAACTGAATTACAAAACAGAACAGAGTCACACATGCAGAAAACACACTATGGCTGCTTAACGGGAAAGGTGAGGTGGGGTGATACATAAAACAAGAGCTTCAAATTAGCTCAGATACCGTTCCATAAACCCAATATGTAATAGACAAGACCTACTCCTTGCTCAGAGAACTGGACTCAACACGCCCGATTCACCGCACAAGAATATATCTGACTAGTAATAATCTTAAAACCTATGTATTGATATCTCTCTGTTAGTGTGTCAAGTGGCTGTAAGGCGGCATAAACACAGCCGTGAAAAGCAGCTAAACCCCATTATAAAAATAAATTACTTTTAAAAACCCATGAAACAAAGACAGGGAAAGAGAGAGAAATTCTTACACAATTCGTTCAGGGGCTGTGATGCAACCTGGACTGACCATATCTAGACCCACAGCTGGATGAGACATAAGGGTGGACACTCTTGGGGCTGAGAGGTTTGGTGAGGTTGGGTGAGCAAACGCAGACCCTTTAAAGTAATACTGCGTGCTACCCATCGCATGGGTCCCAAATCTCCAGGTTCAAGGGCAACTTCCTACATCGAAAACATGCATGAGAAACCCAGAAGATGGTACACCGTGTGATGGGGAAAGGTTTCTAAAACGCACCTCATTTCTCATCTCCTTGTGCTCGGGTTCGCCATTCCAGCCACTTTACTAGCAATCTCCCTACTTGGAGCCTCAGCACCTTTAACCTCCTGTTCTGTACAGGTTGCAATTTGTCCTGAGGATGAACGGGAAGACGGGGAACCAATGAGAGACTAGCTCTTGGTGTTGGGACAGGCACAGGTCACTCTATTTTCCCATCAGGAAGAAGAATTATCCACAGGCTCAGCCTGACCCCCGGAACCAGAACAGGGCCTGAAGCCATCCTGCGCTTTTGCGGCCAGCTCCCAAAAAAGCGACTTGTAAAATGGAGCTTCAGGGCACTGCAATTCACAAACCTGCAGAGTTATAAATGATAACTCTCGTCCACAAATATATTGAGGGAAGGCAAAGAAGAGGATTTGAAATCAAGGCAGAATTGCAGGAAACAGATTTCAGGAGGTAGATTCGAATCGCCTTTAAAGCACATGAAAAGCGGCAAAACGTTGACAATGATGCCCTTGGCCAAAAAGGGCGTATGCGTTTTTTCCTGAATATATTCAGGAAAAAACGCATACGCCCTTTTTGGCCAACCAAGCAACCTGGAAAGGCAAATCAGCGCTACAAAGAAGTCTCGCTTCCCATCGGTCAAAAGGGCCATGCTGAAAAAAGTGTCAAAACCAGAAATGCAGGACAGGCCATGGAGAAATGGGAGCCTTGCTACACTGATGGGCGGGATGTAAATTGCCAACAGCCACTCTGGAGAAGTGTACGGTGTGTCCTGAAACATCTAAAAAACACAGCTTAGAGAGCATAGGGCACTTCCACGCATGGGGGGATAAAGTGGGAAAATTGAAAATCAGCAAGACACAAGCACCCCAAAGTTTAGGGCTGCTCTGTTGACAAGGACCTCCACTTCATTCCACCTTAAATATCCCAGGAAAGCGAAAAATGGATAAAAAAGTTGTGGTCCTTATGTACAATGGAATATCACTCAGCCATGAAATCAATGTCATAAGGCTAGTAGCAGCATGATGAGTGGATTTAGGTAAGACGATTCTAAGTGAAATAAGTCACACAGAAAAGGACACTTCTCATAAGGTGTCTCTTATAGAGGGAATGTAAAAACCGTTACACTTGAACTGAATTACAAAACAGAACAGAGTCACACATGCAGAAAACACACTATGGCTGCTTAACGGAAAAGGTGAGGTGGGGTGATACATAAAACAAGAGCTTCAAATTAGCTCAGATACCGTTCCATAAACCCAATATGTAATAGACAAGACCTACTCCTTGCTCAGAGAACTGGACTCAACACACCCGATTCACCGCACAAGAATATATCTGACTAGTAATAATCTTAAAACCTATGTATTGATATCTCTCTGTTAGTGTGTCAAGTGGGTGTAAGGCGGCATAAACACATCCGTGAAAAGCAGCTAAACCCCATTATAAAAATAAATTACTTTTAAAAACCCATGAAACAAAGACAGGGAAAGAGAGAGAAATTCTTACACAATTCGTTCAGGGGCTGTGATGCAACCTGGACTGACCATATCTAGACCCACAGCTGGATGAGACATAAGGGTGGACACTCTTGGGGCTGAGAGGTTTGGTGAGGTTGGGTGAGCAAACGCAGACCCTTTAAAGTAATACTGCGTGCTACCCATCGCATGGGTCCCAAATCTCCAGGTTCAAGGGCAACTTCCTACATCGAAAACATGCATGAGAAACCCAGAAGATGGTACACCGTGTGATGGGGAAAGGTTTCTAAAACGCACCTCATTTCTCATCTCCTTGTGCTCGGGTTTGCCATTCCAGCCACTTTACTAGCAATCTCCCTACTTGGAGCATCAGCACCTTTAACCTCCTGTTCTGTACAGGTTGCAATTTGTCCTGAGGATGAACGGGAAGATGGGAAACCAATGAGAGACTAGCTCTTGGTGTTGGGACAGGCACAGGTCACTCTATTTTCCCATCAGGAAGAAGAATTAACCACAGGCTCAGCCTGCCCCCCGGAACCAGAACAGGGCCTGAAGCCATCCTGCGCTTTTGCGGCCAGCTCCCAAAAAAGCGACTTGTAAAATGGAGCTTCAGGGCACTGCAATTCACAAACCTGCAGAGTTATAAATGATAACTCTCGTCCACAAATATATTGAGGGAAGGCAAAGAAGAGGATTTGAAATTAAGGCAGAATTGCAGGAAACAGATTTCAGGAGGTAGATTCGAATCGCCTTTAAAGCACATGAAAAGCGGCAAAACGTTGACAATGATGCCCTTGGCCAAAAAGGGCGTATGCGTTTTTTCCTGAATATATTCAGGAAAAAACGCATACGCCCTTTTTGGCCAACCAAGCAACCTGGAAAGGCAAATCAGCGCTACAAAGAAGTCTCGCTTCCCATCGGTCAAAAGGGCCATTCTGAAAAAAGTGTCAAAACCAGAAATGCAGGACAGGCCATGGAGAAATGGGAGCCTTTCTACACTGATGGGCGGGATGTAAATTGCCAACAGCCACTCTGGAGAAGTGTACGGTGTGTCCTGAAACATCTAAAGAACACAGCTTAGAGAGCATAGGGCACTTCCACGCATGGGGGGATAAAGTGGGAAAATTGAAAATCAGCAAGACACAAGCACCCCAAAGTTTAGGGATGCTCTGTTGACAAGGACCTCCACTTCATTCCACCTTAAATATCCCAGGAAAGCGAAAAATGGATAAAAAAGTTGTGGTCCTTATGTACAATGGAATATCACTCAGCCATGAAATCAATGTCATAAGGCTAGTAGCTGCATGATGAGTGGATTTAGGTAAGACGATTCTAAGTGAAATAAGTCACACAGAAAAGGACACTTCTCATAAGGTGTCACTTATAGAGGGAATGTAAAAACCGTTACACTTGAACTGAATTACAAAACAGAACAGAGTCACACATGCAGAAAACACACTATGGCTGCTTAACGGGAAAGGTGAGGTGGGGTGATACATAAAACAAGAGTTTCAAATTAGCTCAGATACCGTTCCATAAACCCAATATGTAATAGACAAGACCTACTCCTTGCTCAGAGAACTGGACTCAACACGCCCGATTCACCGCACAAGAATATATCTGACTAGTAATAATCTTAAAACCTAGGTATTGATATCTCTCTGTTAGTGTGTCAAGTGGGTGTAAAGCGGCATAAACACAGCCGTGAAAAGCAGCTAAACCCCATTATAAAAATAAATTACTTTTAAAAACCCATGAAACAAAGACAGGGAAAGAGAGAGAAATTCTTACACAATTCGTTCAGGAGCTGTGATGCAACCTGGACTGACCATATCTAGACCCACAGCTGGATGAGACATAAGGGTGGACACTCTTGGGGCTGAGAGGTTTGGTGAGGTTGGGTGAGCAAACGCAGACCCTTTAAAGTAATACTGCGTGCTACCCATCGCATGGGTCCCAAATCTCCAGGTTCAAGGGCAACTTCCTACATCGAAAACATGCATGAGAAACCCAGAAGATGGTACACCGTGTGATGGGGAAAGGTTTCTAAAACGCACCTCATTTCTCATCTCCTTGTGCTCGGGTTCGCCATTCCAGCCACTTTACTAGCAATCTCCCTACTTGGAGCCTCAGCACCTTTAACCTCCTGTTCCGTACAGGTTGCAATTTGTCCTGAGGATGAACGGGAAGACGGGGAACCAATGAGAGACTAGCTCTTGGTGTTGGGACAGGCACAGGTCACTCTATTTTCCCATCAGGAAGAAGAATTAACCACAGGCTCAGCCTGACCCCCGGAACCAGAACAGGGCCTGAAGCCATCCTGCGCTTCTGCGGCCAGCTCCCAAAAAAGCGACTTGTAAAATGGAGCTTCAGGGCACTGCAATTCACAAACCTGCAGAGTTATAAATGATAACTCTCGTCCACAAATATATTGAGGGAAGGCAAAGAAGAGGATTTGAAATCAAGGCAGAATTGCAGGAAACAGATTTCAGGAGGTAGATTCGAATCGCCTTTAAAGCACATGAAAAGCGGCAAAACGTTGACAATGATGCCCTTGGCCAAAAAGGGCGTATGCGTTTTTTCCTGAATATATTCAGGAAAAAACGCATACGCCCTTTTTGGCCAACCAAGCAACCTGGAAAGGCAAATCAGCGCTACAAAGAAGTCTCGCTTCCCATCGGTCAAAAGGGCCATGCTGAAAAAAGTGTCAAAACCAGAAATGCAGGACAGGCCATGGAGAAATGGGAGCCTTGCTACACTGATGGGCGGGATGTAAATTGCCAACAGCCACTCTGGAGAAGTGTACGGTGTGTCCTGAAACATCTAAAGAACACAGCTTAGAGAGCATAGGGCACTTCCACGCATGGGGGGATAAAGTGGGAAAATTGAAAATCAGCAAGACACAAGCACCCCAAAGTTTAGGGCTGCTCTGTTGACAAGGACCTCCACTTCATTCCACCTTAAATATCCCAGGAAAGCGAAAAATGGATAAAAAAGTTGTGGTCCTTATGTACAATGGAATATCACTCAGCCATGAAATCAATGTCATAAGGCTAGTAGCAGCATGATGAGTGGATTTAGGTAAGACGATTCTAAGTGAAATAAGTCACACAGAAAAGGACACTTCTCATAAGGTGTCACTTATAGAGGGAATGTAAAAACCGTTACACTTGAACTGAATTACAAAAGAGAACAGAGTCACACATGCAGAAAACACACTATGGCTGCTTAACGGGAAAGGTGAGGTGGGGTGATACATAAAACAAGAGCTTCAAATTAGCTCAGATACCGTTCCATAAACCCAATATGTAATAGACAAGACCTACTCCTTGCTCAGAGAACTGGACTCAACACGCCCGATTCACCGCACAAGAATATATCTGACTAGTAATAATCTTAAAACCTATGTATTGATATCTCTCTGTTAGTGTGTCAAGTGGCTGTAAGGCGGCATAAACACAGCCGTGAAAAGCAGCTAAACCCCATTATAAAAATAAATTACTTTTAAAAACCCATGAAACAAAGACAGGGAAAGAGAGAGAAATTCTTACACAATTCGTTCAGGGGCTGTGATGCAACCTGGACTGACCATATCTAGACCCACAGCTGGATGAGACATAAGGGTGGACACTCTTGGGGCTGAGAGGTTTGGTGAGGTTGGGTGAGCAAACGCAGACCCTTTAAAGTAATACTGCGTGCTACCCATCGCATGGGTCCCAAATCTCCAGGTTCAAGGGCAACTTCCTACATCGAAAACATGCATGAGAAACCCAGAAGATGGTACACCGTGTGATGGGGAAAGGTTTCTAAAACGCACCTCATTTCTCATCTCCTTGTGCTCGGGTTCGCCATTCCAGCCACTTTACTAGCAATCTCCCTACTTGGAGCCTCAGCACCTTTAACCTCCTGTTCCGTACAGGTTGCAATTTGTCCTGAGGATGAACGGGAAGACGGGGAACCAATGAGAGACTAGCTCTTGGTGTTGGGACAGGCACAGGTCACTCTATTTTCCCATCAGGAAGAAGAATTAACCACAGGCTCAGCCTGCCCCCCGGAACCAGAACAGGGCCTGAAGCCATCCTGCGCTTTTGCGGCCAGCTCCCAAAAAAGCGACTTGTAAAATGGAGCTTCAGGGCACTGCAATTCACAAACCTGCAGAGTTATAAATGATAACTCTCGTCCACAAATATATTGAGGGAAGGCAAAGAAGAGGATTTGAAATCAAGGCAGAATTGCAGGAAACAGATTTCAGGAGGTAGATTCGAATCGCCTTTAAAGCACATGAAAAGCGGCAAAACGTTGACAATGATGCCCTTGGCCAAAAAGGGCGTATGCGTTTTTTCCTGAATATATTCAGGAAAAAACGCATACGCCCTTTTTGGCCAACCAAGCAACCTGGAAAGGCAAATCAGCGCTACAAAGAAGTCTCGCTTCCCATCGGTCAAAAGGGCCATGCTGAAAAAAGTGTCAAAACCAGAAATGCAGGACAGGCCATGGAGAAATGGGAGCCTTGCTACACTGATGGGCGGGATGTAAATTGCCAACAGCCACTCTGGAGAAGTGTACGGTGTGTCCTGAAACATCTAAAGAACACAGCTTAGAGAGCATAGGGCACTTCCACGCATGGGGGGATAAAGTGGGAAAATTGAAAATCAGCAAGACACAAGCACCCCAAAGTTTAGGGATGCTCTGTTGACAAGGACCTCCACTTCATTCCACCTTAAATATCCCAGGAAAGCGAAAAATGGATAAAAAAGTTGTGGTCCTTATGTACAATGGAATATCACTCAGCCATGAAATCAATGTCATAAGGCTAGTAGCTGCATGATGAGTGGATTTAGGTAAGACGATTCTAAGTGAAATAAGTCACACAGAAAAGGACACTTCTCATAAGGTGTCACTTATAGAGGGAATGTAAAAACCGTTACACTTGAACTGAATTACAAAACAGAACAGAGTCACACATGCAGAAAACACACTATGGCTGCTTAACGGGAAAGGTGAGGTGGGGTGATACATAAAACAAGAGTTTCAAATTAGCTCAGATACCGTTCCATAAACCCAATATGTAATAGACAAGACCTACTCCTTGCTCAGAGAACTGGACTCAACACGCCCGATTCACCGCACAAGAATATATCTGACTAGTAATAATCTTAAAACCTAGGTATTGATATCTCTCTGTTAGTGTGTCAAGTGGGTGTAAAGCGGCATAAACACAGCCGTGAAAAGCAGCTAAACCCCATTATAAAAATAAATTACTTTTAAAAACCCATGAAACAAAGACAGGGAAAGAGAGAGAAATTCTTACACAATTCGTTCAGGAGCTGTGATGCAACCTGGACTGACCATATCTAGACCCACAGCTGGATGAGACATAAGGGTGGACACTCTTGGGGCTGAGAGGTTTGGTGAGGTTGGGTGAGCAAACGCAGACCCTTTAAAGTAATACTGCGTGCTACCCATCGCATGGGTCCCAAATCTCCAGGTTCAAGGGCAACTTCCTACATCGAAAACATGCATGAGAAACCCAGAAGATGGTACACCGTGTGATGGGGAAAGGTTTCTAAAACGCACCTCATTTCTCATCTCCTTGTGCTCGGGTTCGCCATTCCAGCCACTTTACTAGCAATCTCCCTACTTGGAGCCTCAGCACCTTTAACCTCCTGTTCCGTACAGGTTGCAATTTGTCCTGAGGATGAACGGGAAGACGGGGAACCAATGAGAGACTAGCTCTTGGTGTTGGGACAGGCACAGGTCACTCGATTTTCCCATCAGGAAGAAGAATTAACCACAGGCTCAGCCTGACCCCCGGAACCAGAACAGGGCCTGAAGCCATCCTGCGCTTCTGCGGCCAGCTCCCAAAAAAGCGACTTGTAAAATGGAGCTTCAGGGCACTGCAATTCACAAACCTGCAGAGTTATAAATGATAACTCTCGTCCACAAATATATTGAGGGAAGGCAAAGAAGAGGATTTGAAATCAAGGCAGAATTGCAGGAAACAGATTTCAGGAGGTAGATTCGAATCGCCTTTAAAGCACATGAAAAGCGGCAAAACGTTGACAATGATGCCCTTGGCCAAAAAGGGCGTATGCGTTTTTTCCTGAATATATTCAGGAAAAAACGCATACGCCCTTTTTGGCCAACCAAGCAACCTGGAAAGGCAAATCAGCGCTACAAAGAAGTCTCGCTTCCCATCGGTCAAAAGGGCCATGCTGAAAAAAGTGTCAAAACCAGAAATGCAGGACAGGCCATGGAGAAATGGGAGCCTTGCTACACTGATGGGCGGGATGTAAATTGCCAACAGCCACTCTGGAGAAGTGTACGGTGTGTCCTGAAACATCTAAAAAACACAGCTTAGAGAGCATAGGGCACTTCCACGCATGGGGGGATAAAGTGGGAAAATTGAAAATCAGCAAGACACAAGCACCCCAAAGTTTAGGGCTGCTCTGTTGACAAGGACCTCCACTTCATTCCACCTTAAATATCCCAGGAAAGCGAAAAATGGATAAAAAAGTTGTGGTCCTTATGTACAATGGAATATCACTCAGCCATGAAATCAATGTCATAAGGCTAGTAGCAGCATGATGAGTGGATTTAGGTAAGACGATTCTAAGTGAAATAAGTCACACAGAAAAGGACACTTCTCATAAGGTGTCACTTATAGAGGGAATGTAAAAACCGTTACACTTGAACTGAATTACAAAACAGAACAGAGTCACACATGCAGAAAACACACTATGGCTGCTTAACGGGAAAGGTGAGGTGGGGTGATACATAAAACAAGAGCTTCAAATTAGCTCAGATACCGTTCCATAAACCCAATATGTAATAGACAAGATCTACTCCTTGCTCAGAGAACTGGACTCAACACGCCCGATTCACCGCACAAGAATATATCTGACTAGTAATAATCTTAAAACCTATGTATTGATATCTCTCTGTTAGTGTGTCAAGTGGCTGTAAGGCGGCATAAACACAGCCGTGAAAAGCAGCTAAACCCCATTATAAAAATAAATTACTTTTAAAAACCCATGAAACAAAGACAGGGAAAGAGAGAGAAATTCTTACACAATTCGTTCAGGGGCTGTGATGCAACCTGGACTGACCATATCTAGACCCACAGCTGGATGAGACATAAGGGTGGACACTCTTGGGGCTGAGAGGTTTGGTGAGGTTGGGTGAGCAAACGCAGACCCTTTAAAGTAATACTGCGTGCTACCCATCGCATGGGTCCCAAATCTCCAGGTTCAAGGGCAACTTCCTACATCGAAAACATGCATGAGAAACCCAGAAGATGGTACACCGTGTGATGGGGAAAGGTTTCTAAAACGCACCTCATTTCTCATCTCCTTGTGCTCGGGTTCGCCATTCCAGCCACTTTACTAGCAATCTCCCTACTTGGAGCCTCAGCACCTTTAACCTCCTGTTCCGTACAGGTTGCAATTTGTCCTGAGGATGAACGGGAAGACGGGGAACCAATGAGAGACTAGCTCTTGGTGTTGGGACAGGCACAGGTCACTCTATTTTCCCATCAGGAAGAAGAATTAACCACAGGCTCAGCCTGCCCCCCGGAACCAGAACAGGGCCTGAAGCCATCCTGCGCTTTTGCGGCCAGCTCCCAAAAAAGCGACTTGTAAAATGGAGCTTCAGGGCACTGCAATTCACAAACCTGCAGAGTTATAAATGATAACTCTCGTCCACAAATATATTGAGGGAAGGCAAAGAAGAGGATTTGAAATCAAGGCAGAATTGCAGGAAACAGATTTCAGGAGGTAGATTCGAATCGCCTTTAAAGCACATGAAAAGCGGCAAAACGTTGACAATGATGCCCTTGGCCAAAAAGGGCGTATGCGTTTTTTCCTGAATATATTCAGGAAAAAACGCATACGCCCTTTTTGGCCAACCAAGCAACCTGGAAAGGCAAATCAGCGCTACAAAGAAGTCTCGCTTCCCATCGGTCAAAAGGGCCATGCTGAAAAAAGTGTCAAAACCAGAAATGCAGGACAGGCCATGGAGAAATGGGAGCCTTGCTACACTGATGGGCGGGATGTAAATTGCCAACAGCCACTCTGGAGAAGTGTACGGTGTGTCCTGAAACATCTAAAGAACACAGCTTAGAGAGCATAGGGCACTTCCACGCATGGGGGGATAAAGTGGGAAAATTGAAAATCAGCAAGACACAAGCACCCCAAAGTTTAGGGATGCTCTGTTGACAAGGACCTCCACTTCATTCCACCTTAAATATCCCAGGAAAGCGAAAAATGGATAAAAAAGTTGTGGTCCTTATGTACAATGGAATATCACTCAGCCATGAAATCAATGTCATAAGGCTAGTAGCTGCATGATGAGTGGATTTAGGTAAGACGATTCTAAGTGAAATAAGTCACACAGAAAAGGACACTTCTCATAAGGTGTCACTTATAGAGGGAATGTAAAAACCGTTACACTTGAACTGAATTACAAAACAGAACAGAGTCACACATGCAGAAAACACACTATGGCTGCTTAACGGGAAAGGTGAGGTGGGGTGATACATAAAACAAGAGTTTCAAATTAGCTCAGATACCGTTCCATAAACCCAATATGTAATAGACAAGACCTACTCCTTGCTCAGAGAACTGGACTCAACACGCCCGATTCACCGCACAAGAATATATCTGACTAGTAATAATCTTAAAACCTAGGTATTGATATCTCTCTGTTAGTGTGTCAAGTGGGTGTAAAGCGGCATAAACACAGCCGTGAAAAGCAGCTAAACCCCATTATAAAAATAAATTACTTTTAAAAACCCATGAAACAAAGACAGGGAAAGAGAGAGAAATTCTTACACAATTCGTTCAGGAGCTGTGATGCAACCTGGACTGACCATATCTAGACCCACAGCTGGATGAGACATAAGGGTGGACACTCTTGGGGCTGAGAGGTTTGGTGAGGTTGGGTGAGCAAACGCAGACCCTTTAAAGTAATACTGCGTGCTACCCATCGCATGGGTCCCAAATCTCCAGGTTCAAGGGCAACTTCCTACATCGAAAACATGCATGAGAAACCCAGAAGATGGTACACCGTGTGATGGGGAAAGGTTTCTAAAACGCACCTCATTTCTCATCTCCTTGTGCTCGGGTTCGCCATTCCAGCCACTTTACTAGCAATCTCCCTACTTGGAGCCTCAGCACCTTTAACCTCCTGTTCCGTACAGGTTGCAATTTGTCCTGAGGATGAACGGGAAGACGGGGAACCAATGAGAGACTAGCTCTTGGTGTTGGGACAGGCACAGGTCACTCGATTTTCCCATCAGGAAGAAGAATTAACCACAGGCTCAGCCTGACCCCCGGAACCAGAACAGGGCCTGAAGCCATCCTGCGCTTCTGCGGCCAGCTCCCAAAAAAGCGACTTGTAAAATGGAGCTTCAGGGCACTGCAATTCACAAACCTGCAGAGTTATAAATGATAACTCTCGTCCACAAATATATTGAGGGAAGGCAAAGAAGAGGATTTGAAATCAAGGCAGAATTGCAGGAAACAGATTTCAGGAGGTAGATTCGAATCGCCTTTAAAGCACATGAAAAGCGGCAAAACGTTGACAATGATGCCCTTGGCCAAAAAGGGCGTATGCGTTTTTTCCTGAATATATTCAGGAAAAAACGCATACGCCCTTTTTGGCCAACCAAGCAACCTGGAAAGGCAAATCAGTGCTACAAAGAAGTCTCGCTTCCCATCGGTCAAAAGGGCCATGCTGAAAAAAGTGTCAAAACCAGAAATGCAGGACAGGCCATGGAGAAATGGGAGCCTTGCTACACTGATGGGCGGGATGTAAATTGCCAACAGCCACTCTGGAGAAGTGTACGGTGTGTCCTGAAACATCTAAAAAACACAGCTTAGAGAGCATAGGGCACTTCCACGCATGGGGGGATAAAGTGGGAAAATTGAAAATCAGCAAGACACAAGCACCCCAAAGTTTAGGGCTGCTCTGTTGACAAGGACCTCCACTTCATTCCACCTTAAATATCCCAGGAAAGCGAAAAATGGATAAAAAAGTTGTGGTCCTTATGTACAATGGAATATCACTCAGCCATGAAATCAATGTCATAAGGCTAGTAGCAGCATGATGAGTGGATTTAGGTAAGACGATTCTAAGTGAAATAAGTCACACAGAAAAGGACACTTCTCATAAGGTGTCACTTATAGAGGGAATGTAAAAACCGTTACACTTGAACTGAATTACAAAACAGAACAGAGTCACACATGCAGAAAACACACTATGGCTGCTTAACGGGAAAGGTGAGGTGGGGTGATACATAAAACAAGAGCTTCAAATTAGCTCAGATACCGTTCCATAAACCCAATATGTAATAGACAAGACCTACTCCTTGCTCAGAGAACTGGACTCAACACGCCCGATTCACCGCACAAGAATATATCTGACTAGTAATAATCTTAAAACCTATGTATTGATATCTCTCTGTTAGTGTGTCAAGTGGCTGTAAGGCGGCATAAACACAGCCGTGAAAAGCAGCTAAACCCCATTATAAAAATAAATTACTTTTAAAAACCCATGAAACAAAGACAGGGAAAGAGAGAGAAATTCTTACACAATTCGTTCAGGGGCTGTGATGCAACCTGGACTGACCATATCTAGACCCACAGCTGGATGAGACATAAGGGTGGACACTCTTGGGGCTGAGAGGTTTGGTGAGGTTGGGTGAGCAAACGCAGACCCTTTAAAGTAATACTGCGTGCTACCCATCGCATGGGTCCCAAATCTCCAGGTTCAAGGGCAACTTCCTACATCGAAAACATGCATGAGAAACCCAGAAGATGGTACACCGTGTGATGGGGAAAGGTTTCTAAAACGCACCTCATTTCTCATCTCCTTGTGCTCGGGTTCGCCATTCCAGCCACTTTACTAGCAATCTCCCTACTTGGAGCCTCAGCACCTTTAACCTCCTGTTCCGTACAGGTTGCAATTTGTCCTGAGGATGAACGGGAAGACGGGGAACCAATGAGAGACTAGCTCTTGGTGTTGGGACAGGCACAGGTCACTCTATTTTCCCATCAGGAAGAAGAATTAACCACAGGCTCAGCCTGCCCCCCGGAACCAGAACAGGGCCTGAAGCCATCCTGCGCTTTTGCGGCCAGCTCCCAAAAAAGCGACTTGTAAAATGGAGCTTCAGGGCACTGCAATTCACAAACCTGCAGAGTTATAAATGATAACTCTCGTCCACAAATATATTGAGGGAAGGCAAAGAAGAGGATTTGAAATCAAGGCAGAATTGCAGGAAACAGATTTCAGGAGGTAGATTCGAATCGCCTTTAAAGCACATGAAAAGCGGCAAAACGTTGACAATGATGCCCTTGGCCAAAAAGGGCGTATGCGTTTTTTCCTGAATATATTCAGGAAAAAACGCATACGCCCTTTTTGGCCAACCAAGCAACCTGGAAAGGCAAATCAGCGCTACAAAGAAGTCTCGCTTCCCATCGGTCAAAAGGGCCATGCTGAAAAAAGTGTCAAAACCAGAAATGCAGGACAGGCCATGGAGAAATGGGAGCCTTGCTACACTGATGGGCGGGATGTAAATTGCCAACAGCCACTCTGGAGAAGTGTACGGTGTGTCCTGAAACATCTAAAGAACACAGCTTAGAGAGCATAGGGCACTTCCACGCATGGGGGGATAAAGTGGGAAAATTGAAAATCAGCAAGACACAAGCACCCCAAAGTTTAGGGATGCTCTGTTGACAAGGACCTCCACTTCATTCCACCTTAAATATCCCAGGAAAGCGAAAAATGGATCAAAAAGTTGTGGTCCTTATGTACAATGGAATATCACTCAGCCATGAAATCAATGTCATAAGGCTAGTAGCTGCATGATGAGTGGATTTAGGTAAGACGATTCTAAGTGAAATAAGTCACACAGAAAAGGACACTTCTCATAAGGTGTCACTTATAGAGGGAATGTAAAAACCGTTACACTTGAACTGAATTACAAAACAGAACAGAGTCACACATGCAGAAAACACACTATGGCTGCTTAACGGGAAAGGTGAGGTGGGGTGATACATAAAACAAGAGTTTCAAATTAGCTCAGATACCGTTCCATAAACCCAATATGTAATAGACAAGACCTACTCCTTGCTCAGAGAACTGGACTCAACACGCCCGATTCACCGCACAAGAATATATCTGACTAGTAATAATCTTAAAACCTAGGTATTGATATCTCTCTGTTAGTGTGTCAAGTGGGTGTAAAGCGGCATAAACACAGCCGTGAAAAGCAGCTAAACCCCATTATAAAAATAAATTACTTTTAAAAACCCATGAAACAAAGACAGGGAAAGAGAGAGAAATTCTTACACAATTCGTTCAGGGGCTGTGATGCAACCTGGATTGACCATATCTAGACCCACAGCTGGATGAGACATAAGGGTGGACACTCTTGGGGCTGAGAGGTTTGGTGAGGTTGGGTGAGCAAACGCAGACCCTTTAAAGTAATACTGCGTGCTACCCATCGCATGGGTCCCAAATCTCCAGGTTCAAGGGCATCTTCCTACATCGAAAACATGCATGAGAAACCCAGAAGATGGTACACCGTGTGATGGGGAAAGGTTTCTAAAACGCACCTCATTTCTCATCTCCTTGTGCTCGGGTTCGCCATTCCAGCCACTTTACCAGCAATCTCCCTTCTTGGAGCATCAGCACCTTTAACATCCTGTTCCGTACAGGTTGCAATTTGTCCTGAGGATGAACGGGAAGACGGGGAACCAATGAGAGACTAGTTCTTGGTGTTGGGACAGGCACAGGTCACTCTATTTTCCCATCAGGATGAAGAATTAACCACAGGCTCAGCCTGCCCCCCGGAACCAGAACAGGGCCTGAGGCCATCCTGCGCTTTTGCGGCCAGCTCCCAAAAAAGCGACTTGTAAAATGGAGCTTCAGGGCACTGCAATTCACAAACCTGCAGAGTTATAAATGATAACTCTCGTCCACAAATATATTGAGGGAAGGCAAAGAAGAGGATTTTAAATCAAGGCAGAATTGCAGGAAACAGATTTCAGGAGGTAGATTCGAATCGCCTTTAAAGCACATGAAAAGCGGCAAAACGTTGACAATGATGCCCTTGGCCAAAAAGGGCGTATGCGTTTTTTCCTGAATATATTCAGGAAAAAACGCATACGCCCTTTTTGGCCAACCAAGCAACCTGGAAAGGCAAATCAGCGCTACAAAGAAGTCTCGCTTCCCATCGGTCAAAAGGGCCATGCTGAAAAAAGTGTCAAAACCAGAAATGCAGGACAGGCCATGGAGAAATGGGAGCCTTGCTACACTGATGGGCGGGATGTAAATTGCCAACAGCCACTCTGGAGAAGTGTACGGTGTGTCCTGAAACATCTAAAAAACACAGCTTAGAGAGCATAGGGCACTTCCACGCATGGGGGGATAAAGTGGGAAAATTGAAAATCAGCAAGACACAAGCACCCCAAAGTTTAGGGCTGCTCTGTTGACAAGGACCTCCACTTCATTCCACCTTAAATATCCCAGGAAAGCGAAAAATGGATAAAAAAGTTGTGGTCCTTATGTACAATGGAATATCACTCAGCCATGAAATCAATGTCATAAGGCTAGTAGCAGCATGATGAGTGGATTTAGGTAAGACGATTCTAAGTGAAATAAGTCACACAGAAAAGGACACTTCTCATAAGGTGTCACTTATAGAGGGAATGTAAAAACCGTTACACTTGAACTGAATTACAAAACAGAACAGAGTCACACATGCAGAAAACACACTATGGCTGCTTAACGGAAAAGGTGAGGTGGGGTGATACATAAAACAAGAGCTTCAAATTAGCTCAGATACCGTTCCATAAACCCAATATGTAATAGACAAGACCTACTCCTTGCTCAGAGAACTGGACTCAACACACCCGATTCACCGCACAAGAATATATCTGACTAGTAATAATCTTAAAACCTATGTATTGATATCTCTCTGTTAGTGTGTCAAGTGGGTGTAAGGCGGCATAAACACAGCCGTGAAAAGCAGCTAAACCCCATTATAAAAATAAATTACTTTTAAAAACCCATGAAACAAAGACAGGGAAAGAGAGAGAAATTCTTACACAATTTGTTCAGGGGCTGTGATGCAACCTGGACTGACCATATCTAGACCCACAGCTGGATGAGACATAAGGGTGGACACTCTTGGGGCTGAGAGTTTTGGTGAGGTTGGGTGAGCAAACGCAGACCCTTTAAAGTAATACTGCGTGCTACCCATCGCATGGGTCCCAAATCTCCAGGTTCAAGGGCAACTTCCTACATCGAAAACATGCATGAGAAACCCAGAAGATGGTACACCGTGTGATGGGGAAAGGTTTCTAAAACGCACCTCATTTCTCATCTCCTTGTGCTCGGGTTCGCCATTCCAGCCACTTTACCAGCAATCTCCCTTCTTGGAGCATCAGCACCTTTAACATCCTGTTCCGTACAGGTTGCAATTTGTCCTGAGGATGAACGGGAAGACGGGGAACCAATGAGAGACTAGTTCTTGGTGTTGGGACAGGCACAGGTCACTCTATTTTCCCATCAGGATGAAGAATTAACCACAGGCTCAGCCTGCCCCCCGGAACCAGAACAGGGCCTGAGGCCATCCTGCGCTTTTGCGGCCAGCTCCCAAAAAAGCGACTTGTAAAATGGAGCTTCAGGGCACTGCAATTCACAAACCTGCAGAGTTATAAATGATAACTCTCGTCCACAAATATATTGAGGGAAGGCAAAGAAGAGGATTTGAAATCAAGGCAGAATTGCAGGAAACAGATTTCAGGAGGTAGATTCGAATCGCCTTTAAAGCACATGAAAAGCGGCAAAACGTTGACAATGATGCCCTTGGCCAAAAAGGGCGTATGCGTTTTTTCCTGAATATATTCAGGAAAAAACGCATACGCCCTTTTTGGCCAACCAAGCAACCTGGAAAGGCAAATCAGCGCTACAAAGAAGTCTCGCTTCCCATCGGTCAAAAGGGCCATGCTGAAAAAAGTGTCAAAACCAGAAATGCAGGACAGGCCATGGAGAAATGGGAGCCTTGCTACACTGATGGGCGGGATGTAAATTGCCAACAGCCACTCTGGAGAAGTGTACGGTGTGTCCTGAAACATCTAAAAAACACAGCTTAGAGAGCATAGGGCACTTCCACGCATGGGGGGATAAAGTGGGAAAATTGAAAATCAGCAAGACACAAGCACCCCAAAGTTTAGGGCTGCTCTGTTGACAAGGACCTCCACTTCATTCCACCTTAAATATCCCAGGAAAGCGAAAAATGGATAAAAAAGTTGTGGTCCTTATGTACAATGGAATATCACTCAGCCATGAAATCAATGTCATAAGGCTAGTAGCAGCATGATGAGTGGATTTAGGTAAGACGATTCTAAGTGAAATAAGTCACACAGAAAAGGACACTTCTCATAAGGTGTCACTTATAGAGGGAATGTAAAAACCGTTACACTTGAACTGAATTACAAAACAGAACAGAGTCACACATGCAGAAAACACACTATGGCTGCTTAACGGAAAAGGTGAGGTGGGGTGATACATAAAACAAGAGCTTCAAATTAGCTCAGATACCGTTCCATAAACCCAATATGTAATAGACAAGACCTACTCCTTGCTCAGAGAACTGGACTCAACACACCCGATTCACCGCACAAGAATATATCTGACTAGTAATAATCTTAAAACCTATGTATTGATATCTCTCTGTTAGTGTGTCAAGTGGGTGTAAGGCGGCATAAACACAGCCGTGAAAAGCAGCTAAACCCCATTATAAAAATAAATTACTTTTAAAAACCCATGAAACAAAGACAGGGAAAGAGAGAGAAATTCTTACACAATTTGTTCAGGGGCTGTGATGCAACCTGGACTGACCATATCTAGACCCACAGCTGGATGAGACATAAGGGTGGACACTCTTGGGGCTGAGAGTTTTGGTGAGGTTGGGTGAGCAAACGCAGACCCTTTAAAGTAATACTGCGTGCTACCCATCGCATGGGTCCCAAATCTCCAGGTTCAAGGGCAACTTCCTACATCGAAAACATGCATGAGAAACCCAGAAGATGGTACACCGTGTGATGGGGAAAGGTTTCTAAAACGCACCTCATTTCTCATCTCCTTGTGCTCGGGTTCGCCATTCCAGCCACTTTACCAGCAATCTCCCTTCTTGGAGCATCAGCACCTTTAACATCCTGTTCCGTACAGGTTGCAATTTGTCCTGAGGATGAACGGGAAGACGGGGAACCAATGAGAGACTAGTTCTTGGTGTTGGGACAGGCACAGGTCACTCTATTTTCCCATCAGGATGAAGAATTAACCACAGGCTCAGCCTGCCCCCCGGAACCAGAACAGGGCCTGAGGCCATCCTGCGCTTTTGCGGCCAGCTCCCAAAAAAGCGACTTGTAAAATGGAGCTTCAGGGCACTGCAATTCACAAACCTGCAGAGTTATAAATGATAACTCTCGTCCACAAATATATTGAGGGAAGGCAAAGAAGAGGATTTGAAATCAAGGCAGAATTGCAGGAAACAGATTTCAGGAGGTAGATTCGAATCGCCTTTAAAGCACATGAAAAGCGGCAAAACGTTGACAATGATGCCCTTGGCCAAAAAGGGCGTATGCGTTTTTTCCTGAATATATTCAGGAAAAAACGCATACGCCCTTTTTGGCCAACCAAGCAACCTGGAAAGGCAAATCAGCGCTACAAAGAAGTCTCGCTTCCCATCGGTCAAAAGGGCCATGCTGAAAAAAGTGTCAAAACCAGAAATGCAGGACAGGCCATGGAGAAATGGGAGCCTTGCTACACTGATGGGCGGGATGTAAATTGCCAACAGCCACTCTGGAGAAGTGTACGGTGTGTCCTGAAACATCTAAAAAACACAGCTTAGAGAGCATAGGGCACTTCCACGCATGGGGGGATAAAGTGGGAAAATTGAAAATCAGCAAGACACAAGCACCCCAAAGTTTAGGGCTGCTCTGTTGACAAGGACCTCCACTTCATTCCACCTTAAATATCCCAGGAAAGCGAAAAATGGATAAAAAAGTTGTGGTCCTTATGTACAATGGAATATCACTCAGCCATGAAATCAATGTCATAAGGCTAGTAGCAGCATGATGAGTGGATTTAGGTAAGACGATTCTAAGTGAAATAAGTCACACAGAAAAGGACACTTCTCATAAGGTGTCACTTATAGAGGGAATGTAAAAACCGTTACACTTGAACTGAATTACAAAACAGAACAGAGTCACACATGCAGAAAACACACTATGGCTGCTTAACGGAAAAGGTGAGGTGGGGTGATACATAAAACAAGAGCTTCAAATTAGCTCAGATACCGTTCCATAAACCCAATATGTAATAGACAAGACCTACTCCTTGCTCAGAGAACTGGACTCAACACACCCGATTCACCGCACAAGAATATATCTGACTAGTAATAATCTTAAAACCTATGTATTGATATCTCTCTGTTAGTGTGTCAAGTGGGTGTAAGGCGGCATAAACACAGCCGTGAAAAGCAGCTAAACCCCATTATAAAAATAAATTACTTTTAAAAACCCATGAAACAAAGACAGGGAAAGAGAGAGAAATTCTTACACAATTTGTTCAGGGGCTGTGATGCAACCTGGACTGACCATATCTAGACCCACAGCTGGATGAGACATAAGGGTGGACACTCTTGGGGCTGAGAGTTTTGGTGAGGTTGGGTGAGCAAACGCAGACCCTTTAAAGTAATACTGCGTGCTACCCATCGCATGGGTCCCAAATCTCCAGGTTCAAGGGCAACTTCCTACATCGAAAACATGCATGAGAAACCCAGAAGATGGTACACCGTGTGATGGGGAAAGGTTTCTAAAACGCACCTCATTTCTCATCTCCTTGTGCTCGGGTTCGCCATTCCAGCCACTTTACTAGCAATCTCCCTACTTGGAGCCTCAGCACCTTTAACCTCCTGTTCCGTACAGGTTGCAATTTGTCCTGAGGATGAACGGGAAGACGGGGAACCAATGAGAGACTAGCTCTTGGTGTTGGGACAGGCACAGGTCACTCTATTTTCCCATCAGGAAGAAGAATTAACCACAGGCTCAGCCTGCCCCCCGGAACCAGAACAGGGCCTGAAGCCATCCTGCGCTTTTGCGGCCAGCTCCCAAAAAAGCGACTTGTAAAATGGAGCTTCAGGGCACTGCAATTCACAAACCTGCAGAGTTATAAATGATAACTCTCGTCCACAAATATATTGAGGGAAGGCAAAGAAGAGGATTTGAAATCAAGGCAGAATTGCAGGAAACAGATTTCAGGAGGTAGATTCGAATCGCCTTTAAAGCACATGAAAAGCGGCAAAACGTTGACAATGATGCCCTTGGCCAAAAAGGGCGTATGCGTTTTTTCCTGAATATATTCAGGAAAAAACGCATACGCCCTTTTTGGCCAACCAAGCAACCTGGAAAGGCAAATCAGCACTACAAAGAAGTCTCGCTTCCCATCGGTCAAAAGGGCCATGCTGAAAAAAGTGTCAAAACCAGAAATGCAGGACAGGCCATGGAGAAATGGGAGCCTTGCTACACTGATGGGCGGGATGTAAATTGCCAACAGCCACTCTGGAGAAGTGTACGGTGTGTCCTGAAACATCTAAAAAACACAGCTTAGAGAGCATAGGGCACTTCCACGCATGGGGGGATAAAGTGGGAAAATTGAAAATCAGCAAGACACAAGCACCCCAAAGTTTAGGGCTGCTCTGTTGACAAGGACCTCCACTTCATTCCACCTTAAATATCCCAGGAAAGCGAAAAATGGATAAAAAAGTTGTGGTCCTTATGTACAATGGAATATCACTCAGCCATGAAATCAATGTCATAAGGCTAGTAGCAGCATGATGAGTGGATTTAGGTAAGACGATTCTAAGTGAAATAAGTCACACAGAAAAGGACACTTCTCATAAGGTGTCACTTATAGAGGGAATGTAAAAACCGTTACACTTGAACTGAATTACAAAACAGAACAGAGTCACACATGCAGAAAACACACTATGGCTGCTTAACGGAAAAGGTGAGGTGGGGTGATACATAAAACAAGAGCTTCAAATTAGCTCAGATACCGTTCCATAAACCCAATATGTAATAGACAAGACCTACTCCTTGCTCAGAGAACTGGACTCAACACACCCGATTCACCGCACAAGAATATATCTGACTAGTAATAATCTTAAAACCTATGTATTGATATCTCTCTGTTAGTGTGTCAAGTGGGTGTAAGGCGGCATAAACACAGCCGTGAAAAGCAGCTAAACCCCATTATAAAAATAAATTACTTTTAAAAACCCATGAAACAAAGACAGGGAAAGAGAGAGAAATTCTTACACAATTTGTTCAGGGGCTGTGATGCAACCTGGACTGACCATATCTAGACCCACAGCTGGATGAGACATAAGGGTGGACACTCTTGGGGCTGAGAGTTTTGGTGAGGTTGGGTGAGCAAACGCAGACCCTTTAAAGTAATACTACGTGCTACCCATCGCATGGGTCCCAAATCTCCAGGTTCAAGGGCAACTTCCTACATCGAAAACATGCATGAGAAACCCAGAAGATGGTACACCGTGTGATGGGGAAAGGTTTCTAAAACGCACCTCATTTCTCATCTCCTTGTGCTCGGGTTCGCCATTCCAGCCACTTTACTAGCAATCTCCCTACTTGGAGCCTCAGCACCTTTAACCTCCTGTTCCGTACAGGTTGCAATTTGTCCTGAGGATGAACGGGAAGACGGGGAACCAATGAGAGACTAGCTCTTGGTGTTGGGACAGGCACAGGTCACTCTATTTTCCCATCAGGAAGAAGAATTAACCACAGGCTCAGCCTGCCCCCCGGAACCAGAACAGGGCCTGAAGCCATCCTGCGCTTTTGCGGCCAGCTCCCAAAAAAGCGACTTGTAAAATGGAGCTTCAGGGCACTGCAATTCACAAACCTGCAGAGTTATAAATGATAACTCTCGTCCACAAATATATTGAGGGAAGGCAAAGAAGAGGATTTGAAATCAAGGCAGAATTGCAGGAAACAGATTTCAGGAGGTAGATTCGAATCGCCTTTAAAGCACATGAAAAGCGGCAAAACGTTGACAATGATGCCCTTGGCCAAAAAGGGCGTATGCGTTTTTTCCTGAATATATTCAGGAAAAAACGCATACGCCCTTTTTGGCCAACCAAGCAACCTGGAAAGGCAAATCAGCGCTACAAAGAAGTCTCGCTTCCCATCGGTCAAAAGGGCCATGCTGAAAAAAGTGTCAAAACCAGAAATGCAGGACAGGCCATGGAGAAATGGGAGCCTTGCTACACTGATGGGTGGGATGTAAATTGCCAACAGCCACTCTGGAGAAGTGTACGGTGTGTCCTGAAACATCTAAAAAACACAGCTTAGAGAGCATAGGGCACTTCCACGCATGGGGGGATAAAGTGGGAAAATTGAAAATCAGCAAGACACAAGCACCCCAAAGTTTAGGGCTGCTCTGTTGACAAGGACCTCCACTTCATTCCACCTTAAATATCCCAGGAAAGCGAAAAATGGATAAAAAAGTTGTGGTCCTTATGTACAATGGAATATCACTCAGCCATGAAATCAATGTCATAAGGCTAGTAGCAGCATGATGAGTGGATTTAGGTAAGACGATTCTAAGTGAAATAAGTCACACAGAAAAGGACACTTCTCATAAGGTGTCACTTATAGAGGGAATGTAAAAACCGTTACACTTGAACTGAATTACAAAACAGAACAGAGTCACACATGCAGACAACACACTATGGCTGCTTAACGGAAAAGGTGAGGTGGGGTGATACATAAAACAAGAGCTTCAAATTAGCTCAGATACCGTTCCATAAACCCAATATGTAATAGACAAGACCTACTCCTTGCTCAGAGAACTGGACTCAACACACCCGATTCACCGCACAAGAATATATCTGACTAGTAATAATCTTAAAACCTATGTATTGATATCTCTCTGTTAGTGTGTCAAGTGGGTGTAAGGCGGCATAAACACAGCCGTGAAAAGCAGCTAAACCCCATTATAAAAATAAATTACTTTTAAAAACCCATGAAACAAAGACAGGGAAAGAGAGAGAAATTCTTACACAATTCGTTCAGGGGCTGTGATGCAACCTGGACTGACCATATCTAGACCCACAGCTGGATGAGACATAAGGGTGGACACTCTTGGGGCTGAGAGGTTTGGTGAGGTTGGGTGAGCAAACGCAGACCCTTTAAAGTAATACTGCGTGCTACCCATCGCATGGGTCCCAAATCTCCAGGTTCAAGGGCAACTTCCTACATCGAAAACATGCATGAGAAACCCAGAAGATGGTACACCGTGTGATGGGGAAAGGTTTCTAAAACGCACCTCATCTCTCATCTCCTTGTGCTCGGGTTTGCCATTCCAGCCACTTTACTAGCAATCTCCCTACTTGGAGCATCAGCACCTTTAACCTCCTGTTCTGTACAGGTTGCAATTTGTCCTGAGGATGAACGGGAAGATGGGAAACCAATGAGAGACTAGCTCTTGGTGTTGGGACAGGCACAGGTCACTCTATTTTCCCATCAGGAAGAAGAATTAACCACAGGCTCAGCCTGCCCCCCGGAACCAGAACAGGGCCTGAAGCCATCCTGCGCTTTTGCGGCCAGCTCCCAAAAAAGCGACTTGTAAAATGGAGCTTCAGGGCACTGCAATTCACAAACCTGCAGAGTTATAAATGATAACTCTCGTCCACAAATATATTGAGGGAAGGCAAAGAAGAGGATTTGAAATCAAGGCAGAATTGCAGGAAACAGATTTCAGGAGGTAGATTCGAATCGCCTTTAAAGCACATGAAAAGCGGCAAAACGTTGACAATGATGCCCTTGGCCAAAAAGGGCGTATGCGTTTTTTCCTGAATATATTCAGGAAAAAACGCATACGCCCTTTTTGGCCAACCAAGCAACCTGGAAAGGCAAATCAGCGCTACAAAGAAGTCTCGCTTCCCATCGGTCAAAAGGGCCATGCTGAAAAAAGTGTCAAAACCAGAAATGCAGGACAGGCCATGGAGAAATGGGAGCCTTGCTACACTGATGGGCGGGATGTAAATTGCCAACAGCCACTCTGGAGAAGTGTACGATGTGTCCTGAAACATCTAAAAAACACAGCTTAGAGAGCAAAGGGCACTTCCACGCATGGGGGGATAAAGTGGGAAAATTGAAAATCAGCAAGACACAAGCACCCCAAAGTTTAGGGATGCTCTGTTGACAAGGACCTCCACTTCATTCCACCTTAAATATCCCAGGAAAGCGAAAAATGGATAAAAAAGTTGTGGTCCTTATGTACAATGGAATATCACTCAGCCATGAAATCAATGTCATAAGGCTAGTAGCTGCATGATGAGTGGATTTAGGTAAGACGATTCTAAGTGAAATAAGTCACACAGAAAAGGACACTTCTCATAAGGTGTCACTTATAGAGGGAATGTAAAAACCGTTACACTTGAACTGAATTACAAAACAGAACAGAGTCACACATGCAGAAAACACACTATGGCTGCTTAACGGGAAAGGTGAGGTGGGGTGATACATAAAACAAGAGCTTCAAATTAGCTCAGATACCGTTCCATAAACCCAATATGTAATAGACAAGACCTACTCCTTGCTCAGAGAACTGGACTCAACACGCCCGATTCACCGCACAAGAATATATCTGACTAGTAATAATCTTAAAACCTATGTATTGATATCTCTCTGTTAGTGTGTCAAGTGGGTGTAAAGCGGCATAAACACAGCCGTGGAAAGCAGCTAAACCCCATTATAAAAATAAATTACTTTTAAAAACCCATGAAACAAAGACAGGGAAAGAGAGAGAAATTCTTACACAAATCGTTCAGGGGCTGTGATGCAACCTGGATTGACCATATCTAGACCCACAGCTGGATGAGACATAAGGGTCGACACTCTTGGGGCTGAGAGGTTTGGTGAGGTTGGGTGAGCAAACGCAGACCCTTTAAAGTAATACTGCGTGCTACCCATCGCATGGGTCCCAAATCTCCAGGTTCAAGGGCAACTTCCTACATCGAAAACATGCATGAGAAACCCAGAAGATGGTACACCGTGTGATGGGGAAAGGTTTCTAAAACGCACCTCATTTCTCATCTCCTTGTCCTCGGGTTCGCCATTCCAGCCACTTTACTAGCAATCTCCCTACTTGGAGCCTCAGCACCTTTAACCTCCTGTTCCGTACAGGTTGCAATTTGTCCTGAGGATGAACGGGAAGACGGGGAACCAATGAGAGACTAGCTCTTGGTGTTGGGACAGGCACAGGTCACTCTATTTTCCCATCAGGAAGAAGAATTAACCACAGGCTCAGCCTGACCCCCGGAACCAGAACAGGGCCTGAAGCCATCCTGCGCTTCTGCGGCCAGCTCCCAAAAAAGCGACTTGTAAAATGGAGCTTCAGGGCACTGCAATTCACAAACCTGCAGAGTTATAAATGATAACTCTCGTCCACAAATATATTGAGGGAAGGCAAAGAAGAGGATTTGAAATCAAGGCAGAATTGCAGGAAACAGATTTCAGGAGGTAGATTCGAATCGCCTTTAAAGCACATGAAAAGCGGCAAAACGTTGACAATGATGCCCTTGGCCAAAAAGGGCGTATGCGTTTTTTCCTGAATATATTCAGGAAAAAACGCATACGCCCTTTTTGGCCAACCAAGCAACCTGGAAAGGCAAATCAGCGCTACAAAGAAGTCTCGCTTCCCATCGGTCAAAAGGGCCATGCTGAAAAAAGTGTCAAAACCAGAAATGCAGGACAGGCCATGGAGAAATGGGAGCCTTGCTACACTGATGGGCGGGATGTAAATTGCCAACAGCCACTCTGGAGAAGTGTACGGTGTGTCCTGAAACATCTAAAAAACACAGCTTAGAGAGCATAGGGCACTTCCACGCATGGGGGGATAAAGTGGGAAAATTGAAAATCAGCAAGACACAAGCACCCCAAAGTTTAGGGCTGCTCTGTTGACAAGGACCTCCACTTCATTCCACCTTAAATATCCCAGGAAAGCGAAAAATGGATAAAAAAGTTGTGGTCCTTATGTACAATGGAATATCACTCAGCCATGAAATCAATGTCATAAGGCTAGTAGCAGCATGATGAGTGGATTTAGGTAAGACGATTCTAAGTGAAATAAGTCACACAGAAAAGGACACTTCTCATAAGGTGTCACTTATAGAGGGAATGTAAAAACCGTTACACTTGAACTGAATTACAAAACAGAACAGAGTCACACATGCAGAAAACACACTATGGCTGCTTAACGGGAAAGGTGAGGTGGGGTGATACATAAAACAAGAGCTTCAAATTAGCTCAGATACCGTTCCATAAACCCAATATGTAATAGACAAGACCTACTCCTTGCTCAGAGAACTGGACTCAACACGCCCGATTCACCGCACAAGAATATATCTGACTAGTAATAATCTTAAAACCTATGTATTGATATCTCTCTGTTAGTGTGTCAAGTGGCTGTAAGGCGGCATAAACACAGCCGTGAAAAGCAGCTAAACCCCATTATAAAAATAAATTACTTTTAAAAACCCATGAAACAAAGACAGGGAAAGAGAGAGAAATTCTTACACAATTCGTTCAGGGGCTGTGATGCAACCTGGACTGACCATATCTAGACCCACAGCTGGATGAGACATAAGGGTGGACACTCTTGGGGCTGAGAGGTTTGGTGAGGTTGGGTGAGCAAACGCAGACCCTTTAAAGTAATACTGCGTGCTACCCATCGCATGGGTCCCAAATCTCCAGGTTCAAGGGCAACTTCCTACATCGAAAACATGCATGAGAAACCCAGAAGATGGTACACCGTGTGATGGGGAAAGGTTTCTAAAACGCACCTCATTTCTCATCTCCTTGTGCTCGGGTTCGCCATTCCAGCCACTTTACTAGCAATCTCCCTACTTGGAGCCTCAGCACCTTTAACCTCCTGTTCCGTACAGGTTGCAATTTGTCCTGAGGATGAACGGGAAGACGGGGAACCAATGAGAGACTAGCTCTTGGTGTTGGGACAGGCACAGGTCACTCTATTTTCCCATCAGGAAGAAGAATTAACCACAGGCTCAGCCTGACCCCCGGAACCAGAACAGGGCCTGAAGCCATCCTGCGCTTCTGCGGCCAGCTCCCAAAAAAGCGACTTGTAAAATGGAGCTTCAGGGCACTGCAATTCACAAACCTGCAGAGTTATAAATGATAACTCTCGTCCACAAATATATTGAGGGAAGGCAAAGAAGAGGATTTGAAATCAAGGCAGAATTGCAGGAAACAGATTTCAGGAGGTAGATTCGAATCGCCTTTAAAGCACATGAAAAGCGGCAAAACGTTGACAATGATGCCCTTGGCCAAAAAGGGCGTATGCGTTTTTTCCTGAATATATTCAGGAAAAAACGCATACGCCCTTTTTGGCCAACCAAGCAACCTGGAAAGGCAAATCAGCGCTACAAAGAAGTCTCGCTTCCCATCGGTCAAAAGGGCCATGCTGAAAAAAGTGTCAAAACCAGAAATGCAGGACAGGCCATGGAGAAATGGGAGCCTTGCTACACTGATGGGCGGGATGTAAATTGCCAACAGCCACTCTGGAGAAGTGTACGGTGTGTCCTGAAACATCTAAAAAACACAGCTTAGAGAGCATAGGGCACTTCCACGCATGGGGGGATAAAGTGGGAAAATTGAAAATCAGCAAGACACAAGCACCCCAAAGTTTAGGGCTGCTCTGTTGACAAGGACCTCCACTTCATTCCACCTTAAATATCCCAGGAAAGCGAAAAATGGATAAAAAAGTTGTGGTCCTTATGTACAATGGAATATCACTCAGCCATGAAATCAATGTCATAAGGCTAGTAGCAGCATGATGAGTGGATTTAGGTAAGACGATTCTAAGTGAAATAAGTCACACAGAAAAGGACACTTCTCATAAGGTGTCACTTATAGAGGGAATGTAAAAACCGTTACACTTGAACTGAATTACAAAACAGAACAGAGTCACACATGCAGAAAACACACTATGGCTGCTTAACGGGAAAGGTGAGGTGGGGTGATACATAAAACAAGAGCTTCAAATTAGCTCAGATACCGTTCCATAAACCCAATATGTAATAGACAAGACCTACTCCTTGCTCAGAGAACTGGACTCAACACGCCCGATTCACCGCACAAGAATATATCTGACTAGTAATAATCTTAAAACCTATGTATTGATATCTCTCTGTTAGTGTGTCAAGTGGCTGTAAGGCGGCATAAACACAGCCGTGAAAAGCAGCTAAACCCCATTATAAAAATAAATTACTTTTAAAAACCCATGAAACAAAGACAGGGAAAGAGAGAGAAATTCTTACACAATTCGTTCAGGGGCTGTGATGCAACCTGGACTGACCATATCTAGACCCACAGCTGGATGAGACATAAGGGTGGACACTCTTGGGGCTGAGAGGTTTGGTGAGGTTGGGTGAGCAAACGCAGACCCTTTAAAGTAATACTGCATGCTACCCATCGCATGGGTCCCAAATCTCCAGGTTCAAGGGCAACTTCCTACATCGAAAACATGCATGAGAAACCCAGAAGATGGTACACCGTGTGATGGGGAAAGGTTTCTAAAACGCACCTCATTTCTCATCTCCTTGTGCTCGGGTTCGCCATTCCAGCCACTTTACTAGCAATCTCCCTACTTGGAGCCTCAGCACCTTTAACCTCCTGTTCTGTACAGGTTGCAATTTGTCCTGAGGATGAACGGGAAGACGGGGAACCAATGAGAGACTAGCTCTTGGTGTTGGGACAGGCACAGGTCACTCTATTTTCCCATCAGGAAGAAGAATTATCCACAGGCTCAGCCTGACCCCCGGAACCAGAACAGGGCCTGAAGCCATCCTGCGCTTTTGCGGCCAGCTCCCAAAAAAGCGACTTGTAAAATGGAGCTTCAGGGCACTGCAATTCACAAACCTGCAGAGTTATAAATGATAACTCTCGTCCACAAATATATTGAGGGAAGGCAAAGAAGAGGATTTGAAATCAAGGCAGAATTGCAGGAAACAGATTTCAGGAGGTAGATTCGAATCGCCTTTAAAGCACATGAAAAGCGGCAAAACGTTGACAATGATGCCCTTGGCCAAAAAGGGCGTATGCGTTTTTTCCTGAATATATTCAGGAAAAAACGCATACGCCCTTTTTGGCCAACCAAGCAACCTGGAAAGGCAAATCAGCGCTACAAAGAAGTCTCGCTTCCCATCGGTCAAAAGGGCCATGCTGAAAAAAGTGTCAAAACCAGAAATGCAGGACAGGCCATGGAGAAATGGGAGCCTTGCTACACTGATGGGCGGGATGTAAATTGCCAACAGCCACTCTGGAGAAGTGTACGGTGTGTCCTGAAACATCTAAAAAACACAGCTTAGAGAGCATAGGGCACTTCCACGCATGGGGGGATAAAGTGGGAAAATTGAAAATCAGCAAGACACAAGCACCCCAAAGTTTAGGGCTGCTCTGTTGACAAGGACCTCCACTTCATTCCACCTTAAATATCCCAGGAAAGCGAAAAATGGATAAAAAAGTTGTGGTCCTTATGTACAATGGAATATCACTCAGCCATGAAATCAATGTCATAAGGCTAGTAGCAGCATGATGAGTGGATTTAGGTAAGACGATTCTAAGTGAAATAAGTCACACAGAAAAGGACACTTCTCATAAGGTGTCTCTTATAGAGGGAATGTAAAAACCGTTACACTTGAACTGAATTACAAAACAGAACAGAGTCACACATGCAGAAAACACACTATGGCTGCTTAACGGAAAAGGTGAGGTGGGGTGATACATAAAACAAGAGCTTCAAATTAGCTCAGATACCGTTCCATAAACCCAATATGTAATAGACAAGAACTACTCCTTGCTCAGAGAACTGGACTCAACACACCCGATTCACCGCACAAGAATATATCTGACTAGTAATAATCTTAAAACCTATGTATTGATATCTCTCTGTTAGTGTGTCAAGTGGGTGTAAGGCGGCATAAACACATCCGTGAAAAGCAGCTAAACCCCATTATAAAAATAAATTACTTTTAAAAACCCATGAAACAAAGACAGGGAAAGAGAGAGAAATTCTTACACAATTCGTTCAGGGGCTGTGATGCAACCTGGACTGACCATATCTAGACCCACAGCTGGATGAGACATAAGGGTGGACACTCTTGGGGCTGAGAGGTTTGGTGAGGTTGGGTGAGCAAACGCAGACCCTTTAAAGTAATACTGCGTGCTACCCATCGCATGGGTCCCAAATCTCCAGGTTCAAGGGCAACTTCCTACATCGAAAACATGCATGAGAAACCCAGAAGATGGTACACCGTGTGATGGGGAAAGGTTTCTAAAATGCACCTCATTTCTCATCTCCTTGTGCTCGGGTTTGCCATTCCAGCCACTTTACTAGCAATCTCCCTACTTGGAGCATCAGCACCTTTAACCTCCTGTTCTGTACAGGTTGCAATTTGTCCTGAGGATGAACGGGAAGATGGGAAACCAATGAGAGACTAGCTCTTGGTGTTGGGACAGGCACAGGTCACTCTATTTTCCCATCAGGAAGAAGAATTAACCACAGGCTCAGCCTGCCCCCCGGAACCAGAACAGGGCCTGAAGCCATCCTGCGCTTTTGCGGCCAGCTCCCAAAAAAGCGACTTGTAAAATGGAGCTTCAGGGCACTGCAATTCACAAACCTGCAGAGTTATAAATGATAACTCTCGTCCACAAATATATTGAGGGAAGGCAAAGAAGAGGATTTGAAATTAAGGCAGAATTGCAGGAAACAGATTTCAGGAGGTAGATTCGAATCGCCTTTAAAGCACATGAAAAGCGGCAAAACGTTGACAATGATGCCCTTGGCCAAAAAGGGCGTATGCGTTTTTTCCTGAATATATTCAGGAAAAAACGCATACGCCCTTTTTGGCCAACCAAGCAACCTGGAAAGGCAAATCAGCGCTACAAAGAAGTCTCGCTTCCCATCGGTCAAAAGGGCCATTCTGAAAAAAGTGTCAAAACCAGAAATGCAGGACAGGCCATGGAGAAATGGGAGCCTTTCTACACTGATGGGCGGGATGTAAATTGCCAACAGCCACTCTGGAGAAGTGTACGGTGTGTCCTGAAACATCTAAAGAACACAGCTTAGAGAGCATAGGGCACTTCCACGCATGGGGGGATAAAGTGGGAAAATTGAAAATCAGCAAGACACAAGCACCCCAAAGTTTAGGGATGCTCTGTTGACAAGGACCTCCACTTCATTCCACCTTAAATATCCCAGGAAAGCGAAAAATGGATAAAAAAGTTGTGGTCCTTATGTACAATGGAATATCACTCAGCCATGAAATCAATGTCATAAGGCTAGTAGCTGCATGATGAGTGGATTTAGGTAAGACGATTCTAAGTGAAATAAGTCACACAGAAAAGGACACTTCTCATAAGGTGTCACTTATAGAGGGAATGTAAAAACCGTTACACTTGAACTGAATTACAAAACAGAACAGAGTCACACATGCAGAAAACACACTATGGCTGCTTAACGGGAAAGGTGAGGTGGGGTGATACATAAAACAAGAGTTTCAAATTAGCTCAGATACCGTTCCATAAACCCAATATGTAATAGACAAGACCTACTCCTTGCTCAGAGAACTGGACTCAACACGCCCGATTCACCGCACAAGAATATATCTGACTAGTAATAATCTTAAAACCTAGGTATTGATATCTCTCTGTTAGTGTGTCAAGTGGGTGTAAAGCGGCATAAACACAGCCGTGAAAAGCAGCTAAACCCCATTATAAAAATAAATTACTTTTAAAAACCCATGAAACAAAGACAGGGAAAGAGAGAGAAATTCTTACACAATTCGTTCAGGAGCTGTGATGCAACCTGGACTGACCATATCTAGACCCACAGCTGGATGAGACATAAGGGTGGACACTCTTGGGGCTGAGAGGTTTGGTGAGGTTGGGTGAGCAAACGCAGACCCTTTAAAGTAATACTGCGTGCTACCCATCGCATGGGTCCCAAATCTCCAGGTTCAAGGGCAACTTCCTACATCGAAAACATGCATGAGAAACCCAGAAGATGGTACACCGTGTGATGGGGAAAGGTTTCTAAAACGCACCTCATTTCTCATCTCCTTGTGCTCGGGTTCGCCATTCCAGCCACTTTACTAGCAATCTCCCTACTTGGAGCCTCAGCACCTTTAACCTCCTGTTCCGTACAGGTTGCAATTTGTCCTGAGGATGAACGGGAAGACGGGGAACCAATGAGAGACTAGCTCTTGGTGTTGGGACAGGCACAGGTCACTCTATTTTCCCATCAGGAAGAAGAATTAACCACAGGCTCAGCCTGACCCCCGGAACCAGAACAGGGCCTGAAGCCATCCTGCGCTTCTGCGGCCAGCTCCCAAAAAAGCGACTTGTAAAATGGAGCTTCAGGGCACTGCAATTCACAAACCTGCAGAGTTATAAATGATAACTCTCGTCCACAAATATATTGAGGGAAGGCAAAGAAGAGGATTTGAAATCAAGGCAGAATTGCAGGAAACAGATTTCAGGAGGTAGATTCGAATCGCCTTTAAAGCACATGAAAAGCGGCAAAACGTTGACAATGATGCCCTTGGCCAAAAAGGGCGTATGCGTTTTTTCCTGAATATATTCAGGAAAAAACGCATACGCCCTTTTTGGCCAACCAAGCAACCTGGAAAGGCAAATCAGCGCTACAAAGAAGTCTCGCTTCCCATCGGTCAAAAGGGCCATGCTGAAAAAAGTGTCAAAACCAGAAATGCAGGACAGGCCATGGAGAAATGGGAGCCTTGCTACACTGATGGGCGGGATGTAAATTGCCAACAGCCACTCTGGAGAAGTGTACGGTGTGTCCTGAAACATCTAAAAAACACAGCTTAGAGAGCATAGGGCACTTCCACGCATGGGGGGATAAAGTGGGAAAATTGAAAATCAGCAAGACACAAGCACCCCAAAGTTTAGGGCTGCTCTGTTGACAAGGACCTCCACTTCATTCCACCTTAAATATCCCAGGAAAGCGAAAAATGGATAAAAAAGTTGTGGTCCTTATGTACAATGGAATATCACTCAGCCATGAAATCAATGTCATAAGGCTAGTAGCAGCATGATGAGTGGATTTAGGTAAGACGATTCTAAGTGAAATAAGTCACACAGAAAAGGACACTTCTCATAAGGTGTCACTTATAGAGGGAATGTAAAAACCGTTACACTTGAACTGAATTACAAAAGAGAACAGAGTCACACATGCAGAAAACACACTATGGCTGCTTAACGGGAAAGGTGAGGTGGGGTGATACATAAAACAAGAGCTTCAAATTAGCTCAGATACCGTTCCATAAACCCAATATGTAATAGACAAGACCTACTCCTTGCTCAGAGAACTGGACTCAACACGCCCGATTCACCGCACAAGAATATATCTGACTAGTAATAATCTTAAAACCTATGTATTGATATCTCTCTGTTAGTGTGTCAAGTGGCTGTAAGGCGGCATAAACACAGCCGTGAAAAGCAGCTAAACCCCATTATAAAAATAAATTACTTTTAAAAACCCATGAAACAAAGACAGGGAAAGAGAGAGAAATTCTTACACAATTCGTTCAGGGGCTGTGATGCAACCTGGACTGACCATATCTAGACCCACAGCTGGATGAGACATAAGGGTGGACACTCTTGGGGCTGAGAGGTTTGGTGAGGTTGGGTGAGCAAACGCAGACCCTTTAAAGTAATACTGCGTGCTACCCATCGCATGGGTCCCAAATCTCCAGGTTCAAGGGCAACTTCCTACATCGAAAACATGCATGAGAAACCCAGAAGATGGTACACCGTGTGATGGGGAAAGGTTTCTAAAACGCACCTCATTTCTCATCTCCTTGTGCTCGGGTTCGCCATTCCAGCCACTTTACTAGCAATCTCCCTACTTGGAGCCTCAGCACCTTTAACCTCCTGTTCCGTACAGGTTGCAATTTGTCCTGAGGATGAACGGGAAGACGGGGAACCAATGAGAGACTAGCTCTTGGTGTTGGGACAGGCACAGGTCACTCTATTTTCCCATCAGGAAGAAGAATTAACCACAGGCTCAGCCTGCCCCCCGGAACCAGAACAGGGCCTGAAGCCATCCTGCGCTTTTGCGGCCAGCTCCCAAAAAAGCGACTTGTAAAATGGAGCTTCAGGGCACTGCAATTCACAAACCTGCAGAGTTATAAATGATAACTCTCGTCCACAAATATATTGAGGGAAGGCAAAGAAGAGGATTTGAAATCAAGGCAGAATTGCAGGAAACAGATTTCAGGAGGTAGATTCGAATCGCCTTTAAAGCACATGAAAAGCGGCAAAACGTTGACAATGATGCCCTTGGCCAAAAAGGGCGTATGCGTTTTTTCCTGAATATATTCAGGAAAAAACGCATACGCCCTTTTTGGCCAACCAAGCAACCTGGAAAGGCAAATCAGCGCTACAAAGAAGTCTCGCTTCCCATCGGTCAAAAGGGCCATGCTGAAAAAAGTGTCAAAACCAGAAATGCAGGACAGGCCATGGAGAAATGGGAGCCTTGCTACACTGATGGGCGGGATGTAAATTGCCAACAGCCACTCTGGAGAAGTGTACGGTGTGTCCTGAAACATCTAAAGAACACAGCTTAGAGAGCATAGGGCACTTCCACGCATGGGGGGATAAAGTGGGAAAATTGAAAATCAGCAAGACACAAGCACCCCAAAGTTTAGGGATGCTCTGTTGACAAGGACCTCCACTTCATTCCACCTTAAATATCCCAGGAAAGCGAAAAATGGATAAAAAAGTTGTGGTCCTTATGTACAATGGAATATCACTCAGCCATGAAATCAATGTCATAAGGCTAGTAGCTGCATGATGAGTGGATTTAGGTAAGACGATTCTAAGTGAAATAAGTCACACAGAAAAGGACACTTCTCATAAGGTGTCACTTATAGAGGGAATGTAAAAACCGTTACACTTGAACTGAATTACAAAACAGAACAGAGTCACACATGCAGAAAACACACTATGGCTGCTTAACGGGAAAGGTGAGGTGGGGTGATACATAAAACAAGAGTTTCAAATTAGCTCAGATACCGTTCCATAAACCCAATATGTAATAGACAAGACCTACTCCTTGCTCAGAGAACTGGACTCAACACGCCCGATTCACCGCACAAGAATATATCTGACTAGTAATAATCTTAAAACCTAGGTATTGATATCTCTCTGTTAGTGTGTCAAGTGGGTGTAAAGCGGCATAAACACAGCCGTGAAAAGCAGCTAAACCCCATTATAAAAATAAATTACTTTTAAAAACCCATGAAACAAAGACAGGGAAAGAGAGAGAAATTCTTACACAATTCGTTCAGGAGCTGTGATGCAACCTGGACTGACCATATCTAGACCCACAGCTGGATGAGACATAAGGGTGGACACTCTTGGGGCTGAGAGGTTTGGTGAGGTTGGGTGAGCAAACGCAGACCCTTTAAAGTAATACTGCGTGCTACCCATCGCATGGGTCCCAAATCTCCAGGTTCAAGGGCAACTTCCTACATCGAAAACATGCATGAGAAACCCAGAAGATGGTACACCGTGTGATGGGGAAAGGTTTCTAAAACGCACCTCATTTCTCATCTCCTTGTGCTCGGGTTCGCCATTCCAGCCACTTTACTAGCAATCTCCCTACTTGGAGCCTCAGCACCTTTAACCTCCTGTTCCGTACAGGTTGCAATTTGTCCTGAGGATGAACGGGAAGACGGGGAACCAATGAGAGACTAGCTCTTGGTGTTGGGACAGGCACAGGTCACTCTATTTTCCCATCAGGAAGAAGAATTAACCACAGGCTCAGCCTGACCCCCGGAACCAGAACAGGGCCTGAAGCCATCCTGCGCTTCTGCGGCCAGCTCCCAAAAAAGCGACTTGTAAAATGGAGCTTCAGGGCACTGCAATTCACAAACCTGCAGAGTTATAAATGATAACTCTCGTCCACAAATATATTGAGGGAAGGCAAAGAAGAGGATTTGAAATCAAGGCAGAATTGCAGGAAACAGATTTCAGGAGGTAGATTCGAATCGCCTTTAAAGCACATGAAAAGCGGCAAAACGTTGACAATGATGCCCTTGGCCAAAAAGGGCGTATGCGTTTTTTCCTGAATATATTCAGGAAAAAACGCATACGCCCTTTTTGGCCAACCAAGCAACCTGGAAAGGCAAATCAGCGCTACAAAGAAGTCTCGCTTCCCATCGGTCAAAAGGGCCATGCTGAAAAAAGTGTCAAAACCAGAAATGCAGGACAGGCCATGGAGAAATGGGAGCCTTGCTACACTGATGGGCGGGATGTAAATTGCCAACAGCCACTCTGGAGAAGTGTACGGTGTGTCCTGAAACATCTAAAAAACACAGCTTAGAGAGCATAGGGCACTTCCACGCATGGGGGGATAAAGTGGGAAAATTGAAAATCAGCAAGACACAAGCACCCCAAAGTTTAGGGCTGCTCTGTTGACAAGGACCTCCACTTCATTCCACCTTAAATATCCCAGGAAAGCGAAAAATGGATAAAAAAGTTGTGGTCCTTATGTACAATGGAATATCACTCAGCCATGAAATCAATGTCATAAGGCTAGTAGCAGCATGATGAGTGGATTTAGGTAAGACGATTCTAAGTGAAATAAGTCACACAGAAAAGGACACTTCTCATAAGGTGTCACTTATAGAGGGAATGTAAAAACCGTTACACTTGAACTGAATTACAAAAGAGAACAGAGTCACACATGCAGAAAACACACTATGGCTGCTTAACGGGAAAGGTGAGGTGGGGTGATACATAAAACAAGAGCTTCAAATTAGCTCAGATACCGTTCCATAAACCCAATATGTAATAGACAAGACCTACTCCTTGCTCAGAGAACTGGACTCAACACGCCCGATTCACCGCACAAGAATATATCTGACTAGTAATAATCTTAAAACCTATGTATTGATATCTCTCTGTTAGTGTGTCAAGTGGCTGTAAGGCGGCATAAACACAGCCGTGAAAAGCAGCTAAACCCCATTATAAAAATAAATTACTTTTAAAAACCCATGAAACAAAGACAGGGAAAGAGAGAGAAATTCTTACACAATTCGTTCAGGGGCTGTGATGCAACCTGGACTGACCATATCTAGACCCACAGCTGGATGAGACATAAGGGTGGACACTCTTGGGGCTGAGAGGTTTGGTGAGGTTGGGTGAGCAAACGCAGACCCTTTAAAGTAATACTGCGTGCTACCCATCGCATGGGTCCCAAATCTCCAGGTTCAAGGGCAACTTCCTACATCGAAAACATGCATGAGAAACCCAGAAGATGGTACACCGTGTGATGGGGAAAGGTTTCTAAAACGCACCTCATTTCTCATCTCCTTGTGCTCGGGTTCGCCATTCCAGCCACTTTACTAGCAATCTCCCTACTTGGAGCCTCAGCACCTTTAACCTCCTGTTCCGTACAGGTTGCAATTTGTCCTGAGGATGAACGGGAAGACGGGGAACCAATGAGAGACTAGCTCTTGGTGTTGGGACAGGCACAGGTCACTCTATTTTCCCATCAGGAAGAAGAATTAACCACAGGCTCAGCCTGCCCCCCGGAACCAGAACAGGGCCTGAAGCCATCCTGCGCTTTTGCGGCCAGCTCCCAAAAAAGCGACTTGTAAAATGGAGCTTCAGGGCACTGCAATTCACAAACCTGCAGAGTTATAAATGATAACTCTCGTCCACAAATATATTGAGGGAAGGCAAAGAAGAGGATTTGAAATCAAGGCAGAATTGCAGGAAACAGATTTCAGGAGGTAGATTCGAATCGCCTTTAAAGCACATGAAAAGCGGCAAAACGTTGACAATGATGCCCTTGGCCAAAAAGGGCGTATGCGTTTTTTCCTGAATATATTCAGGAAAAAACGCATACGCCCTTTTTGGCCAACCAAGCAACCTGGAAAGGCAAATCAGCGCTACAAAGAAGTCTCGCTTCCCATCGGTCAAAAGGGCCATGCTGAAAAAAGTGTCAAAACCAGAAATGCAGGACAGGCCATGGAGAAATGGGAGCCTTGCTACACTGATGGGCGGGATGTAAATTGCCAACAGCCACTCTGGAGAAGTGTACGGTGTGTCCTGAAACATCTAAAGAACACAGCTTAGAGAGCATAGGGCACTTCCACGCATGGGGGGATAAAGTGGGAAAATTGAAAATCAGCAAGACACAAGCACCCCAAAGTTTAGGGATGCTCTGTTGACAAGGACCTCCACTTCATTCCACCTTAAATATCCCAGGAAAGCGAAAAATGGATCAAAAAGTTGTGGTCCTTATGTACAATGGAATATCACTCAGCCATGAAATCAATGTCATAAGGCTAGTAGCTGCATGATGAGTGGATTTAGGTAAGACGATTCTAAGTGAAATAAGTCACACAGAAAAGGACACTTCTCATAAGGTGTCACTTATAGAGGGAATGTAAAAACCGTTACACTTGAACTGAATTACAAAACAGAACAGAGTCACACATGCAGAAAACACACTATGGCTGCTTAACGGGAAAGGTGAGGTGGGGTGATACATAAAACAAGAGTTTCAAATTAGCTCAGATACCGTTCCATAAACCCAATATGTAATAGACAAGACCTACTCCTTGCTCAGAGAACTGGACTCAACACGCCCGATTCACCGCACAAGAATATATCTGACTAGTAATAATCTTAAAACCTAGGTATTGATATCTCTCTGTTAGTGTGTCAAGTGGGTGTAAAGCGGCATAAACACAGCCGTGAAAAGCAGCTAAACCCCATTATAAAAATAAATTACTTTTAAAAACCCATGAAACAAAGACAGGGAAAGAGAGAGAAATTCTTACACAATTCGTTCAGGGGCTGTGATGCAACCTGGATTGACCATATCTAGACCCACAGCTGGATGAGACATAAGGGTGGACACTCTTGGGGCTGAGAGGTTTGGTGAGGTTGGGTGAGCAAACGCAGACCCTTTAAAGTAATACTGCGTGCTACCCATCGCATGGGTCCCAAATCTCCAGGTTCAAGGGCATCTTCCTACATCGAAAACATGCATGAGAAACCCAGAAGATGGTACACCGTGTGATGGGGAAAGGTTTCTAAAACGCACCTCATTTCTCATCTCCTTGTGCTCGGGTTCGCCATTCCAGCCACTTTACCAGCAATCTCCCTTCTTGGAGCATCAGCACCTTTAACCTCCTGTTCCGTACAGGTTGCAATTTGTCCTGAGGATGAACGGGAAGACGGGGAACCAATGAGAGACTAGTTCTTGGTGTTGGGACAGGCACAGGTCACTCTATTTTCCCATCAGGATGAAGAATTAACCACAGGCTCAGCCTGCCCCCCGGAACCAGAACAGGGCCTGAAGCCATCCTGCGCTTTTGCGGCCAGCTCCCAAAAAAGCGACTTGTAAAATGGAGCTTCAGGGCACTGCAATTCACAAACCTGCAGAGTTATAAATGATAACTCTCGTCCACAAATATATTGAGGGAAGGCAAAGAAGAGGATTTGAAATCAAGGCAGAATTGCAGGAAACAGATTTCAGGAGGTAGATTCGAATCGCCTTTAAAGCACATGAAAAGCGGCAAAACGTTGACAATGATGCCCTTGGCCAAAAAGGGCGTATGCGTTTTTTCCTGAATATATTCAGGAAAAAACGCATACGCCCTTTTTGGCCAACCAAGCAACCTGGAAAGGCAAATCAGCGCTACAAAGAAGTCTCGCTTCCCATCGGTCAAAAGGGCCATGCTGAAAAAAGTGTCAAAACCAGAAATGCAGGACAGGCCATGGAGAAATGGGAGCCTTGCTACACTGATGGGCGGGATGTAAATTGCCAACAGCCACTCTGGAGAAGTGTACGGTGTGTCCTGAAACATCTAAAAAACACAGCTTAGAGAGCATAGGGCACTTCCACGCATGGGGGGATAAAGTGGGAAAATTGAAAATCAGCAAGACACAAGCACCCCAAAGTTTAGGGCTGCTCTGTTGACAAGGACCTCCACTTCATTCCACCTTAAATATCCCAGGAAAGCGAAAAATGGATAAAAAAGTTGTGGTCCTTATGTACAATGGAATATCACTCAGCCATGAAATCAATGTCATAAGGCTAGTAGCAGCATGATGAGTGGATTTAGGTAAGACGATTCTAAGTGAAATAAGTCACACAGAAAAGGACACTTCTCATAAGGTGTCACTTATAGAGGGAATGTAAAAACCGTTACACTTGAACTGAATTACAAAACAGAACAGAGTCACACATGCAGAAAACACACTATGGCTGCTTAACGGAAAAGGTGAGGTGGGGTGATACATAAAACAAGAGCTTCAAATTAGCTCAGATACCGTTCCATAAACCCAATATGTAATAGACAAGACCTACTCCTTGCTCAGAGAACTGGACTCAACACACCCGATTCACCGCACAAGAATATATCTGACTAGTAATAATCTTAAAACCTATGTATTGATATCTCTCTGTTAGTGTGTCAAGTGGGTGTAAGGCGGCATAAACACAGCCGTGAAAAGCAGCTAAACCCCATTATAAAAATAAATTACTTTTAAAAACCCATGAAACAAAGACAGGGAAAGAGAGAGAAATTCTTACACAATTTGTTCAGGGGCTGTGATGCAACCTGGACTGACCATATCTAGACCCACAGCTGGATGAGACATAAGGGTGGACACTCTTGGGGCTGAGAGTTTTGGTGAGGTTGGGTGAGCAAACGCAGACCCTTTAAAGTAATACTACGTGCTACCCATCGCATGGGTCCCAAATCTCCAGGTTCAAGGGCAACTTCCTACATCGAAAACATGCATGAGAAACCCAGAAGATGGTACACCGTGTGATGGGGAAAGGTTTCTAAAACGCACCTCATTTCTCATCTCCTTGTGCTCGGGTTCGCCATTCCAGCCACTTTACTAGCAATCTCCCTACTTGGAGCCTCAGCACCTTTAACCTCCTGTTCCGTACAGGTTGCAATTTGTCCTGAGGATGAACGGGAAGACGGGGAACCAATGAGAGACTAGCTCTTGGTGTTGGGACAGGCACAGGTCACTCTATTTTCCCATCAGGAAGAAGAATTAACCACAGGCTCAGCCTGCCCCCCGGAACCAGAACAGGGCCTGAAGCCATCCTGCGCTTTTGCGGCCAGCTCCCAAAAAAGCGACTTGTAAAATGGAGCTTCAGGGCACTGCAATTCACAAACCTGCAGAGTTATAAATGATAACTCTCGTCCACAAATATATTGAGGGAAGGCAAAGAAGAGGATTTGAAATCAAGGCAGAATTGCAGGAAACAGATTTCAGGAGGTAGATTCGAATCGCCTTTAAAGCACATGAAAAGCGGCAAAACGTTGACAATGATGCCCTTGGCCAAAAAGGGCGTATGCGTTTTTTCCTGAATATATTCAGGAAAAAACGCATACGCCCTTTTTGGCCAACCAAGCAACCTGGAAAGGCAAATCAGCACTACAAAGAAGTCTCGCTTCCCATCGGTCAAAAGGGCCATGCTGAAAAAAGTGTCAAAACCAGAAATGCAGGACAGGCCATGGAGAAATGGGAGCCTTGCTACACTGATGGGCGGGATGTAAATTGCCAACAGCCACTCTGGAGAAGTGTACGGTGTGTCCTGAAACATCTAAAAAACACAGCTTAGAGAGCATAGGGCACTTCCACGCATGGGGGGATAAAGTGGGAAAATTGAAAATCAGCAAGACACAAGCACCCCAAAGTTTAGGGCTGCTCTGTTGACAAGGACCTCCACTTCATTCCACCTTAAATATCCCAGGAAAGCGAAAAATGGATAAAAAAGTTGTGGTCCTTATGTACAATGGAATATCACTCAGCCATGAAATCAATGTCATAAGGCTAGTAGCAGCATGATGAGTGGATTTAGGTAAGACGATTCTAAGTGAAATAAGTCACACAGAAAAGGACACTTCTCATAAGGTGTCACTTATAGAGGGAATGTAAAAACCGTTACACTTGAACTGAATTACAAAACAGAACAGAGTCACACATGCAGAAAACACACTATGGCTGCTTAACGGAAAAGGTGAGGTGGGGTGATACATAAAACAAGAGCTTCAAATTAGCTCAGATACCGTTCCATAAACCCAATATGTAATAGACAAGACCTACTCCTTGCTCAGAGAACTGGACTCAACACACCCGATTCACCGCACAAGAATATATCTGACTAGTAATAATCTTAAAACCTATGTATTGATATCTCTCTGTTAGTGTGTCAAGTGGGTGTAAGGCGGCATAAACACAGCCGTGAAAAGCAGCTAAACCCCATTATAAAAATAAATTACTTTTAAAAACCCATGAAACAAAGACAGGGAAAGAGAGAGAAATTCTTACACAATTTGTTCAGGGGCTGTGATGCAACCTGGACTGACCATATCTAGACCCACAGCTGGATGAGACATAAGGGTGGACACTCTTGGGGCTGAGAGTTTTGGTGAGGTTGGGTGAGCAAACGCAGACCCTTTAAAGTAATACTACGTGCTACCCATCGCATGGGTCCCAAATCTCCAGGTTCAAGGGCAACTTCCTACATCGAAAACATGCATGAGAAACCCAGAAGATGGTACACCGTGTGATGGGGAAAGGTTTCTAAAACGCACCTCATTTCTCATCTCCTTGTGCTCGGGTTCGCCATTCCAGCCACTTTACTAGCAATCTCCCTACTTGGAGCCTCAGCACCTTTAACCTCCTGTTCCGTACAGGTTGCAATTTGTCCTGAGGATGAACGGGAAGACGGGGAACCAATGAGAGACTAGCTCTTGGTGTTGGGACAGGCACAGGTCACTCTATTTTCCCATCAGGAAGAAGAATTAACCACAGGCTCAGCCTGCCCCCCGGAACCAGAACAGGGCCTGAAGCCATCCTGCGCTTTTGCGGCCAGCTCCCAAAAAAGCGACTTGTAAAATGGAGCTTCAGGGCACTGCAATTCACAAACCTGCAGAGTTATAAATGATAACTCTCGTCCACAAATATATTGAGGGAAGGCAAAGAAGAGGATTTGAAATCAAGGCAGAATTGCAGGAAACAGATTTCAGGAGGTAGATTCGAATCGCCTTTAAAGCACATGAAAAGCGGCAAAACGTTGACAATGATGCCCTTGGCCAAAAAGGGCGTATGCGTTTTTTCCTGAATATATTCAGGAAAAAACGCATACGCCCTTTTTGGCCAACCAAGCAACCTGGAAAGGCAAATCAGCGCTACAAAGAAGTCTCGCTTCCCATCGGTCAAAAGGGCCATGCTGAAAAAAGTGTCAAAACCAGAAATGCAGGACAGGCCATGGAGAAATGGGAGCCTTGCTACACTGATGGGTGGGATGTAAATTGCCAACAGCCACTCTGGAGAAGTGTACGGTGTGTCCTGAAACATCTAAAAAACACAGCTTAGAGAGCATAGGGCACTTCCACGCATGGGGGGATAAAGTGGGAAAATTGAAAATCAGCAAGACACAAGCACCCCAAAGTTTAGGGCTGCTCTGTTGACAAGGACCTCCACTTCATTCCACCTTAAATATCCCAGGAAAGCGAAAAATGGATAAAAAAGTTGTGGTCCTTATGTACAATGGAATATCACTCAGCCATGAAATCAATGTCATAAGGCTAGTAGCAGCATGATGAGTGGATTTAGGTAAGACGATTCTAAGTGAAATAAGTCACACAGAAAAGGACACTTCTCATAAGGTGTCACTTATAGAGGGAATGTAAAAACCGTTACACTTGAACTGAATTACAAAACAGAACAGAGTCACACATGCAGACAACACACTATGGCTGCTTAACGGAAAAGGTGAGGTGGGGTGATACATAAAACAAGAGCTTCAAATTAGCTCAGATACCGTTCCATAAACCCAATATGTAATAGACAAGACCTACTCCTTGCTCAGAGAACTGGACTCAACACACCCGATTCACCGCACAAGAATATATCTGACTAGTAATAATCTTAAAACCTATGTATTGATATCTCTCTGTTAGTGTGTCAAGTGGCTGTAAGGCGGCATAAACACAGCCGTGAAAAGCAGCTAAACCCCATTATAAAAATAAATTACTTTTAAAAACCCATGAAACAAAGACAGGGAAAGAGAGAGAAATTCTTACACAATTCGTTCAGGGGCTGTGATGCAACCTGGACTGACCATATCTAGACCCACAGCTGGATGAGACATAAGGGTGGACACTCTTGGGGCTGAGAGGTTTGGTGAGGTTGGGTGAGCAAACGCAGACCCTTTAAAGTAATACTGCGTGCTACCCATCGCATGGGTCCCAAATCTCCAGGTTCAAGGGCAACTTCCTACATCGAAAACATGCATGAGAAACCCAGAAGATGGTACACCGTGTGATGGGGAAAGGTTTCTAAAACGCACCTCATTTCTCATCTCCTTGTGCTCGGGTTTGCCATTCCAGCCACTTTACTAGCAATCTCCCTACTTGGAGCATCAGCACCTTTAACCTCCTGTTCTGTACAGGTTGCAATTTGTCCTGAGGATGAACGGGAAGATGGGAAACCAATGAGAGACTAGCTCTTGGTGTTGGGACAGGCACAGGTCACTCTATTTTCCCATCAGGAAGAAGAATTAACCACAGGCTCAGCCTGCCCCCCGGAAACAGAACAGGGCCTGAAGCCATCCTGCGCTTTTGCGGCCAGCTCCCAAAAAAGCGACTTGTAAAATGGAGCTTCAGGGCACTGCAATTCACAAACCTGCAGAGTTATAAATGATAACTCTCGTCCACAAATATATTGAGGGAAGGCAAAGAAGAGGATTTGAAATCAAGGCAGAATTGCAGGAAACAGATTTCAGGAGGTAGATTCGAATCGCCTTTAAAGCACATGAAAAGCGGCAAAACGTTGACAATGATGCCCTTGGCCAAAAAGGGCGTATGCGTTTTTTCCTGAATATATTCAGGAAAAAACGCATACGCCCTTTTTGGCCAACCAAGCAACCTGGAAAGGCAAATCAGCGCTACAAAGAAGTCTCGCTTCCCATCGGTCAAAAGGGCCATGCTGAAAAAAGTGTCAAAACCAGAAATGCAGGACAGGCCATGGAGAAATGGGAGCCTTGCTACACTGATGGGCGGGATGTAAATTGCCAACAGCCACTCTGGAGAAGTGTACGATGTGTCCTGAAACATCTAAAAAACACAGCTTAGAGAGCAAAGGGCACTTCCACGCATGGGGGGATAAAGTGGGAAAATTGAAAATCAGCAAGACACAAGCACCCCAAAGTTTAGGGATGCTCTGTTGACAAGGACCTCCACTTCATTCCACCTTAAATATCCCAGGAAAGCGAAAAATGGATAAAAAAGTTGTGGTCCTTATGTACAATGGAATATCACTCAGCCATGAAATCAATGTCATAAGGCTAGTAGCTGCATGATGAGTGGATTTAGGTAAGACGATTCTAAGTGAAATAAGTCACACAGAAAAGGACACTTCTCATAAGGTGTCACTTATAGAGGGAATGTAAAAACCGTTACACTTGAACTGAATTACAAAACAGAACAGAGTCACACATGCAGAAAACACACTATGGCTGCTTAACGGGAAAGGTGAGGTGGGGTGATACATAAAACAAGAGCTTCAAATTAGCTCAGATACCGTTCCATAAACCCAATATGTAATAGACAAGACCTACTCCTTGCTCAGAGAACTGGACTCAACACGCCCGATTCACCGCACAAGAATATATCTGACTAGTAATAATCTTAAAACCTATGTATTGATATCTCTCTGTTAGTGTGTCAAGTGGGTGTAAAGCGGCATAAACACAGCCGTGGAAAGCAGCTAAACCCCATTATAAAAATAAATTACTTTTAAAAACCCATGAAACAAAGACAGGGAAAGAGAGAGAAATTCTTACACAATTCGTTCAGGGGCTGTGATGCAACCTGGATTGACCATATCTAGACCCACAGCTGGATGAGACATAAGGGTGGACACTCTTGGGGCTGAGAGTTTTGGTGAGGTTGGGTGAGCAAACGCAGACCCTTTAAAGTAATACTGCGTGCTACCCATCGCATGGGTCCCAAATCTCCAGGTTCAAGGGCAACTTCCTACATCGAAAACATGCATGAGAAACCCAGAAGATGGTACACCGTGTGATGGGGAAAGGTTTCTAAAACGCACCTCATTTCTCATCTCCTTGTGCTCGGGTTCGCCATTCCAGCCACTTTACTAGCAATCTCCCTACTTGGAGCCTCAGCACCTTTAACCTCCTGTTCCGTACAGGTTGCAATTTGTCCTGAGGATGAACGGGAAGACGGGGAACCAATGAGAGACTAGCTCTTGGTGTTGGGACAGGCACAGGTCACTCTATTTTCCCATCAGGAAGAAGAATTAACCACAGGCTCAGCCTGCCCCCCGGAACCAGAACAGGGCCTGAAGCCATCCTGCGCTTTTGCGGCCAGCTCCCAAAAAAGCGACTTGTAAAATGGAGCTTCAGGGCACTGCAATTCACAAACCTGCAGAGTTATAAATGATAACTCTCGTCCACAAATATATTGAGGGAAGGCAAAGAAGAGGATTTGAAATCAAGGCAGAATTGCAGGAAACAGATTTCAGGAGGTAGATTCGAATCGCCTTTAAAGCACATGAAAAGCGGCAAAACGTTGACAATGATGCCCTTGGCCAAAAAGGGCGTATGCGTTTTTTCCTGAATATATTCAGGAAAAAACGCATACGCCCTTTTTGGCCAACCAAGCAACCTGGAAAGGCAAATCAGCACTACAAAGAAGTCTCGCTTCCCATCGGTCAAAAGGGCCATGCTGAAAAAAGTGTCAAAACCAGAAATGCAGGACAGGCCATGGAGAAATGGGAGCCTTGCTACACTGATGGGCGGGATGTAAATTGCCAACAGCCACTCTGGAGAAGTGTACGGTGTGTCCTGAAACATCTAAAAAACACAGCTTAGAGAGCATAGGGCACTTCCACGCATGGGGGGATAAAGTGGGAAAATTGAAAATCAGCAAGACACAAGCACCCCAAAGTTTAGGGCTGCTCTGTTGACAAGGACCTCCACTTCATTCCACCTTAAATATCCCAGGAAAGCGAAAAATGGATAAAAAAGTTGTGGTCCTTATGTACAATGGAATATCACTCAGCCATGAAATCAATGTCATAAGGCTAGTAGCAGCATGATGAGTGGATTTAGGTAAGACGATTCTAAGTGAAATAAGTCACACAGAAAAGGACACTTCTCATAAGGTGTCACTTATAGAGGGAATGTAAAAACCGTTACACTTGAACTGAATTACAAAACAGAACAGAGTCACACATGCAGAAAACACACTATGGCTGCTTAACGGAAAAGGTGAGGTGGGGTGATACATAAAACAAGAGCTTCAAATTAGCTCAGATACCGTTCCATTAACCCAATATGTAATAGACAAGACCTACTCCTTGCTCAGAGAACTGGACTCAACACACCCGATTCACCGCACAAGAATATATCTGACTAGTAATAATCTTAAAACCTATGTATTGATATCTCTCTGTTAGTGTGTCAAGTGGGTGTAAGGCGGCATAAACACAGCCGTGAAAAGCAGCTAAACCCCATTATAAAAATAAATTACTTTTAAAAACCCATGAAACAAAGACAGGGAAAGAGAGAGAAATTCTTACACAATTCGTTCAGGGGCTGTGATGCAACCTGGACTGACCATATCTAGACCCACAGCTGGATGAGACATAAGGGTGGACACTCTTGGGGCTGAGAGGTTTGGTGAGGTTGGGTGAGCAAACGCAGACCCTTTAAAGTAATACTGCGTGCTACCCATCGCATGGGTCCCAAATCTCCAGGTTCAAGGGCAACTTCCTACATCGAAAACATGCATGAGAAACCCAGAAGATGGTACACCGTGTGATGGGGAAAGGTTTCTAAAACGCACCTCATTTCTCATCTCCTTGTGCTCGGGTTCGCCATTCCAGCCACTTTACTAGCAATCTCCCTACTTGGAGCCTCAGCACCTTTAACCTCCTGTTCCGTACAGGTTGCAATTTGTCCTGAGGATGAACGGGAAGACGGGGAACCAATGAGAGACTAGCTCTTGGTGTTGGGACAGGCACAGGTCACTCTATTTTCCCATCAGGAAGAAGAATTAACCACAGGCTCAGCCTGACCCCCGGAACCAGAACAGGGCCTGAAGCCATCCTGCGCTTCTGCGGCCAGCTCCCAAAAAAGCGACTTGTAAAATGGAGCTTCAGGGCACTGCAATTCACAAACCTGCAGAGTTATAAATGATAACTCTCGTCCACAAATATATTGAGGGAAGGCAAAGAAGAGGATTTGAAATCAAGGCAGAATTGCAGGAAACAGATTTCAGGAGGTAGATTCGAATCGCCTTTAAAGCACATGAAAAGCGGCAAAACGTTGACAATGATGCCCTTGGCCAAAAAGGGCGTATGCGTTTTTTCCTGAATATATTCAGGAAAAAACGCATACGCCCTTTTTGGCCAACCAAGCAACCTGGAAAGGCAAATCAGCGCTACAAAGAAGTCTCGCTTCCCATCGGTCAAAAGGGCCATGCTGAAAAAAGTGTCAAAACCAGAAATGCAGGACAGGCCATGGAGAAATGGGAGCCTTGCTACACTGATGGGCGGGATGTAAATTGCCAACAGCCACTCTGGAGAAGTGTACGGTGTGTCCTGAAACATCTAAAAAACACAGCTTAGAGAGCATAGGGCACTTCCACGCATGGGGGGATAAAGTGGGAAAATTGAAAATCAGCAAGACACAAGCACCCCAAAGTTTAGGGCTGCTCTGTTGACAAGGACCTCCACTTCATTCCACCTTAAATATCCCAGGAAAGCGAAAAATGGATAAAAAAGTTGTGGTCCTTATGTACAATGGAATATCACTCAGCCATGAAATCAATGTCATAAGGCTAGTAGCAGCATGATGAGTGGATTTAGGTAAGACGATTCTAAGTGAAATAAGTCACACAGAAAAGGACACTTCTCATAAGGTGTCACTTATAGAGGGAATGTAAAAACCGTTACACTTGAACTGAATTACAAAACAGAACAGAGTCACACATGCAGAAAACACACTATGGCTGCTTAACGGGAAAGGTGAGGTGGGGTGATACATAAAACAAGAGCTTCAAATTAGCTCAGATACCGTTCCATAAACCCAATATGTAATAGACAAGACCTACTCCTTGCTCAGAGAACTGGACTCAACACGCCCGATTCACCGCACAAGAATATATCTGACTAGTAATAATCTTAAAACCTATGTATTGATATCTCTCTGTTAGTGTGTCAAGTGGCTGTAAGGCGGCATAAACACAGCCGTGAAAAGCAGCTAAACCCCATTATAAAAATAAATTACTTTTAAAAACCCATGAAACAAAGACAGGGAAAGAGAGAGAAATTCTTACACAATTCGTTCAGGGGCTGTGATGCAACCTGGACTGACCATATCTAGACCCACAGCTGGATGAGACATAAGGGTGGACACTCTTGGGGCTGAGAGGTTTGGTGAGGTTGGGTGAGCAAACGCAGACCCTTTAAAGTAATACTGCGTGCTACCCATCGCATGGGTCCCAAATCTCCAGGTTCAAGGGCAACTTCCTACATCGAAAACATGCATGAGAAACCCAGAAGATGGTACACCGTGTGATGGGGAAAGGTTTCTAAAACGCACCTCATTTCTCATCTCCTTGTGCTCGGGTTCGCCATTCCAGCCACTTTACTAGCAATCTCCCTACTTGGAGCCTCAGCACCTTTAACCTCCTGTTCCGTACAGGTTGCAATTTGTCCTGAGGATGAACGGGAAAACGGGGAACCAATGAGAGACTAGCTCTTGGTGTTGGGACAGGCACAGGTCACTCTATTTTCCCATCAGGAAGAAGAATTAACCACAGGCTCAGCCTGACCCCCGGAACCAGAACAGGGCCTGAAGCCATCCTGCGCTTCTGCGGCCAGCTCCCAAAAAAGCGACTTGTAAAATGGAGCTTCAGGGCACTGCAATTCACAAACCTGCAGAGTTATAAATGATAACTCTCGTCCACAAATATATTGAGGGAAGGCAAAGAAGAGGATTTGAAATCAAGGCAGAATTGCAGGAAACAGATTTCAGGAGGTAGATTCGAATCGCCTTTAAAGCACATGAAAAGCGGCAAAACGTTGACAATGATGCCCTTGGCCAAAAAGGGCGTATGCGTTTTTTCCTGAATATATTCAGGAAAAAACGCATACGCCCTTTTTGGCCAACCAAGCAACCTGGAAAGGCAAATCAGCGCTACAAAGAAGTCTCGCTTCCCATCGGTCAAAAGGGCCATGCTGAAAAAAGTGTCAAAACCAGAAATGCAGGACAGGCCATGGAGAAATGGGAGCCTTGCTACACTGATGGGCGGGATGTAAATTGCCAACAGCCACTCTGGAGAAGTGTACGGTGTGTCCTGAAACATCTAAAAAACACAGCTTAGAGAGCATAGGGCACTTCCACGCATGGGGGGATAAAGTGGGAAAATTGAAAATCAGCAAGACACAAGCACCCCAAAGTTTAGGGCTGCTCTGTTGACAAGGACCTCCACTTCATTCCACCTTAAATATCCCAGGAAAGCGAAAAATGGATAAAAAAGTTGTGGTCCTTATGTACAATGGAATATCACTCAGCCATGAAATCAATGTCATAAGGCTAGTAGCAGCATGATGAGTGGATTTAGGTAAGACGATTCTAAGTGAAATAAGTCACACAGAAAAGGACACTTCTCATAAGGTGTCACTTATAGAGGGAATGTAAAAACCGTTACACTTGAACTGAATTACAAAACAGAACAGAGTCACACATGCAGAAAACACACTATGGCTGCTTAACGGGAAAGGTGAGGTGGGGTGATACATAAAACAAGAGCTTCAAATTAGCTCAGATACCGTTCCATAAACCCAATATGTAATAGACAAGACCTACTCCTTGCTCAGAGAACTGGACTCAACACGCCCGATTCACCGCACAAGAATATATCTGACTAGTAATAATCTTAAAACCTATGTATTGATATCTCTCTGTTAGTGTGTCAAGTGGCTGTAAGGCGGCATAAACACAGCCGTGAAAAGCAGCTAAACCCCATTATAAAAATAAATTACTTTTAAAAACCCATGAAACAAAGACAGGGAAAGAGAGAGAAATTCTTACACAATTCGTTCAGGGGCTGTGATGCAACCTGGACTGACCATATCTAGACCCACAGCTGGATGAGACATAAGGGTGGACACTCTTGGGGCTGAGAGGTTTGGTGAGGTTGGGTGAGCAAACGCAGACCCTTTAAAGTAATACTGCATGCTACCCATCGCATGGGTCCCAAATCTCCAGGTTCAAGGGCAACTTCCTACATCGAAAACATGCATGAGAAACCCAGAAGATGGTACACCGTGTGATGGGGAAAGGTTTCTAAAACGCACCTCATTTCTCATCTCCTTGTGCTCGGGTTCGCCATTCCAGCCACTTTACTAGCAATCTCCCTACTTGGAGCCTCAGCACCTTTAACCTCCTGTTCTGTACAGGTTGCAATTTGTCCTGAGGATGAACGGGAAGACGGGGAACCAATGAGAGACTAGCTCTTGGTGTTGGGACAGGCACAGGTCACTCTATTTTCCCATCAGGAAGAAGAATTATCCACAGGCTCAGCCTGACCCCCGGAACCAGAACAGGGCCTGAAGCCATCCTGCGCTTTTGCGGCCAGCTCCCAAAAAAGCGACTTGTAAAATGGAGCTTCAGGGCACTGCAATTCACAAACCTGCAGAGTTATAAATGATAACTCTCGTCCACAAATATATTGAGGGAAGGCAAAGAAGAGGATTTGAAATCAAGGCAGAATTGCAGGAAACAGATTTCAGGAGGTAGATTCGAATCGCCTTTAAAGCACATGAAAAGCGGCAAAACGTTGACAATGATGCCCTTGGCCAAAAAGGGCGTATGCGTTTTTTCCTGAATATATTCAGGAAAAAACGCATACGCCCTTTTTGGCCAACCAAGCAACCTGGAAAGGCAAATCAGCGCTACAAAGAAGTCTCGCTTCCCATCGGTCAAAAGGGCCATGCTGAAAAAAGTGTCAAAACCAGAAATGCAGGACAGGCCATGGAGAAATGGGAGCCTTGCTACACTGATGGGCGGGATGTAAATTGCCAACAGCCACTCTGGAGAAGTGTACGGTGTGTCCTGAAACATCTAAAAAACACAGCTTAGAGAGCATAGGGCACTTCCACGCATGGGGGGATAAAGTGGGAAAATTGAAAATCAGCAAGACACAAGCACCCCAAAGTTTAGGGCTGCTCTGTTGACAAGGACCTCCACTTCATTCCACCTTAAATATCCCAGGAAAGCGAAAAATGGATAAAAAAGTTGTGGTCCTTATGTACAATGGAATATCACTCAGCCATGAAATCAATGTCATAAGGCTAGTAGCAGCATGATGAGTGGATTTAGGTAAGACGATTCTAAGTGAAATAAGTCACACAGAAAAGGACACTTCTCATAAGGTGTCTCTTATAGAGGGAATGTAAAAACCGTTACACTTGAACTGAATTACAAAACAGAACAGAGTCACACATGCAGAAAACACACTATGGCTGCTTAACGGAAAAGGTGAGGTGGGGTGATACATAAAACAAGAGCTTCAAATTAGCTCAGATACCGTTCCATAAACCCAATATGTAATAGACAAGAACTACTCCTTGCTCAGAGAACTGGACTCAACACACCCGATTCACCGCACAAGAATATATCTGACTAGTAATAATCTTAAAACCTATGTATTGATATCTCTCTGTTAGTGTGTCAAGTGGGTGTAAGGCGGCATAAACACATCCGTGAAAAGCAGCTAAACCCCATTATAAAAATAAATTACTTTTAAAAACCCATGAAACAAAGACAGGGAAAGAGAGAGAAATTCTTACACAATTCGTTCAGGGGCTGTGATGCAACCTGGACTGACCATATCTAGACCCACAGCTGGATGAGACATAAGGGTGGACACTCTTGGGGCTGAGAGGTTTGGTGAGGTTGGGTGAGCAAACGCAGACCCTTTAAAGTAATACTGCATGCTACCCATCGCATGGGTCCCAAATCTCCAGGTTCAAGGGCAACTTCCTACATCGAAAACATGCATGAGAAACCCAGAAGATGGTACACCGTGTGATGGGGAAAGGTTTCTAAAATGCACCTCATTTCTCATCTCCTTGTGCTCGGGTTTGCCATTCCAGCCACTTTACTAGCAATCTCCCTACTTGGAGCATCAGCACCTTTAACCTCCTGTTCTGTACAGGTTGCAATTTGTCCTGAGGATGAACGGGAAGATGGGAAACCAATGAGAGACTAGCTCTTGGTGTTGGGACAGGCACAGGTCACTCTATTTTCCCATCAGGAAGAAGAATTAACCACAGGCTCAGCCTGCCCCCCGGAACCAGAACAGGGCCTGAAGCCATCCTGCGCTTTTGCGGCCAGCTCCCAAAAAAGCGACTTGTAAAATGGAGCTTCAGGGCACTGCAATTCACAAACCTGCAGAGTTATAAATGATAACTCTCGTCCACAAATATATTGAGGGAAGGCAAAGAAGAGGATTTGAAATTAAGGCAGAATTGCAGGAAACAGATTTCAGGAGGTAGATTCGAATCGCCTTTAAAGCACATGAAAAGCGGCAAAACGTTGACAATGATGCCCTTGGCCAAAAAGGGCGTATGCGTTTTTTCCTGAATATATTCAGGAAAAAACGCATACGCCCTTTTTGGCCAACCAAACAACCTGGAAAGGCAAATCAGCGCTACAAAGAAGTCTCGCTTCCCATCGGTCAAAAGGGCCATTCTGAAAAAAGTGTCAAAACCAGAAATGCAGGACAGGCCATGGAGAAATGGGAGCCTTTCTACACTGATGGGCGGGATGTAAATTGCCAACAGCCACTCTGGAGAAGTGTACGGTGTGTCCTGAAACATCTAAAGAACACAGCTTAGAGAGCATAGGGCACTTCCACGCATGGGGGGATAAAGTGGGAAAATTGAAAATCAGCAAGACACAAGCACCCCAAAGTTTAGGGATGCTCTGTTGACAAGGACCTCCACTTCATTCCACCTTAAATATCCCAGGAAAGCGAAAAATGGATAAAAAAGTTGTGGTCCTTATGTACAATGGAATATCACTCAGCCATGAAATCAATGTCATAAGGCTAGTAGCTGCATGATGAGTGGATTTAGGTAAGACGATTCTAAGTGAAATAAGTCACACAGAAAAGGACACTTCTCATAAGGTGTCACTTATAGAGGGAATGTAAAAACCGTTACACTTGAACTGAATTACAAAACAGAACAGAGTCACACATGCAGAAAACACACTATGGCTGCTTAACGGGAAAGGTGAGGTGGGGTGATACATAAAACAAGAGTTTCAAATTAGCTCAGATACCGTTCCATAAACCCAATATGTAATAGACAAGACCTACTCCTTGCTCAGAGAACTGGACTCAACACGCCCGATTCACCGCACAAGAATATATCTGACTAGTAATAATCTTAAAACCTAGGTATTGATATCTCTCTGTTAGTGTGTCAAGTGGGTGTAAAGCGGCATAAACACAGCCGTGAAAAGCAGCTAAACCCCATTATAAAAATAAATTACTTTTAAAAACCCATGAAACAAAGACAGGGAAAGAGAGAGAAATTCTTACACAATTCGTTCAGGAGCTGTGATGCAACCTGGACTGACCATATCTAGACCCACAGCTGGATGAGACATAAGGGTGGACACTCTTGGGGCTGAGAGGTTTGGTGAGGTTGGGTGAGCAAACGCAGACCCTTTAAAGTAATACTGCGTGCTACCCATCGCATGGGTCCCAAATCTCCAGGTTCAAGGGCAACTTCCTACATCGAAAACATGCATGAGAAACCCAGAAGATGGTACACCGTGTGATGGGGAAAGGTTTCTAAAACGCACCTCATTTCTCATCTCCTTGTGCTCGGGTTCGCCATTCCAGCCACTTTACTAGCAATCTCCCTACTTGGAGCCTCAGCACCTTTAACCTCCTGTTCCGTACAGGTTGCAATTTGTCCTGAGGATGAACGGGAAGACGGGGAACCAATGAGAGACTAGCTCTTGGTGTTGGGACAGGCACAGGTCACTCTATTTTCCCATCAGGAAGAAGAATTAACCACAGGCTCAGCCTGACCCCCGGAACCAGAACAGGGCCTGAAGCCATCCTGCGCTTCTGCGGCCAGCTCCCAAAAAAGCGACTTGTAAAATGGAGCTTCAGGGCACTGCAATTCACAAACCTGCAGAGTTATAAATGATAACTCTCGTCCACAAATATATTGAGGGAAGGCAAAGAAGAGGATTTGAAATCAAGGCAGAATTGCAGGAAACAGATTTCAGGAGGTAGATTCGAATCGCCTTTAAAGCACATGAAAAGCGGCAAAACGTTGACAATGATGCCCTTGGCCAAAAAGGGCGTATGCGTTTTTTCCTGAATATATTCAGGAAAAAACGCATACGCCCTTTTTGGCCAACCAAGCAACCTGGAAAGGCAAATCAGCGCTACAAAGAAGTCTCGCTTCCCATCGGTCAAAAGGGCCATGCTGAAAAAAGTGTCAAAACCAGAAATGCAGGACAGGCCATGGAGAAATGGGAGCCTTGCTACACTGATGGGCGGGATGTAAATTGCCAACAGCCACTCTGGAGAAGTGTACGGTGTGTCCTGAAACATCTAAAAAACACAGCTTAGAGAGCATAGGGCACTTCCACGCATGGGGGGATAAAGTGGGAAAATTGAAAATCAGCAAGACACAAGCACCCCAAAGTTTAGGGCTGCTCTGTTGACAAGGACCTCCACTTCATTCCACCTTAAATATCCCAGGAAAGCGAAAAATGGATAAAAAAGTTGTGGTCCTTATGTACAATGGAATATCACTCAGCCATGAAATCAATGTCATAAGGCTAGTAGCAGCATGATGAGTGGATTTAGGTAAGACGATTCTAAGTGAAATAAGTCACACAGAAAAGGACACTTCTCATAAGGTGTCACTTATAGAGGGAATGTAAAAACCGTTACACTTGAACTGAATTACAAAAGAGAACAGAGTCACACATGCAGAAAACACACTATGGCTGCTTAACGGGAAAGGTGAGGTGGGGTGATACATAAAACAAGAGCTTCAAATTAGCTCAGATACCGTTCCATAAACCCAATATGTAATAGACAAGACCTACTCCTTGCTCAGAGAACTGGACTCAACACGCCCGATTCACCGCACAAGAATATATCTGACTAGTAATAATCTTAAAACCTATGTATTGATATCTCTCTGTTAGTGTGTCAAGTGGCTGTAAGGCGGCATAAACACAGCCGTGAAAAGCAGCTAAACCCCATTATAAAAATAAATTACTTTTAAAAACCCATGAAACAAAGACAGGGAAAGAGAGAGAAATTCTTACACAATTCGTTCAGGGGCTGTGATGCAACCTGGACTGACCATATCTAGACCCACAGCTGGATGAGACATAAGGGTGGACACTCTTGGGGCTGAGAGGTTTGGTGAGGTTGGGTGAGCAAACGCAGACCCTTTAAAGTAATACTGCGTGCTACCCATCGCATGGGTCCCAAATCTCCAGGTTCAAGGGCAACTTCCTACATCGAAAACATGCATGAGAAACCCAGAAGATGGTACACCGTGTGATGGGGAAAGGTTTCTAAAACGCACCTCATTTCTCATCTCCTTGTGCTCGGGTTCGCCATTCCAGCCACTTTACTAGCAATCTCCCTACTTGGAGCCTCAGCACCTTTAACCTCCTGTTCCGTACAGGTTGCAATTTGTCCTGAGGATGAACGGGAAGACGGGGAACCAATGAGAGACTAGCTCTTGGTGTTGGGACAGGCACAGGTCACTCTATTTTCCCATCAGGAAGAAGAATTAACCACAGGCTCAGCCTGCCCCCCGGAACCAGAACAGGGCCTGAAGCCATCCTGCGCTTTTGCGGCCAGCTCCCAAAAAAGCGACTTGTAAAATGGAGCTTCAGGGCACTGCAATTCACAAACCTGCAGAGTTATAAATGATAACTCTCGTCCACAAATATATTGAGGGAAGGCAAAGAAGAGGATTTGAAATCAAGGCAGAATTGCAGGAAACAGATTTCAGGAGGTAGATTCGAATCGCCTTTAAAGCACATGAAAAGCGGCAAAACGTTGACAATGATGCCCTTGGCCAAAAAGGGCGTATGCGTTTTTTCCTGAATATATTCAGGAAAAAACGCATACGCCCTTTTTGGCCAACCAAGCAACCTGGAAAGGCAAATCAGCGCTACAAAGAAGTCTCGCTTCCCATCGGTCAAAAGGGCCATGCTGAAAAAAGTGTCAAAACCAGAAATGCAGGACAGGCCATGGAGAAATGGGAGCCTTGCTACACTGATGGGGGGGATGTAAATTGCCAACAGCCACTCTGGAGAAGTGTACGGTGTGTCCTGAAACATCTAAAGAACACAGCTTAGAGAGCATAGGGCACTTCCACGCATGGGGGGATAAAGTGGGAAAATTGAAAATCAGCAAGACACAAGCACCCCAAAGTTTAGGGATGCTCTGTTGACAAGGACCTCCACTTCATTCCACCTTAAATATCCCAGGAAAGCGAAAAATGGATAAAAAAGTTGTGGTCCTTATGTACAATGGAATATCACTCAGCCATGAAATCAATGTCATAAGGCTAGTAGCTGCATGATGAGTGGATTTAGGTAAGACGATTCTAAGTGAAATAAGTCACACAGAAAAGGACACTTCTCATAAGGTGTCACTTATAGAGGGAATGTAAAAACCGTTACACTTGAACTGAATTACAAAACAGAACAGAGTCACACATGCAGAAAACACACTATGGCTGCTTAACGGGAAAGGTGAGGTGGGGTGATACATAAAACAAGAGTTTCAAATTAGCTCAGATACCGTTCCATAAACCCAATATGTAATAGACAAGACCTACTCCTTGCTCAGAGAACTGGACTCAACACGCCCGATTCACCGCACAAGAATATATCTGACTAGTAATAATCTTAAAACCTAGGTATTGATATCTCTCTGTTAGTGTGTCAAGTGGGTGTAAAGCGGCATAAACACAGCCGTGAAAAGCAGCTAAACCCCATTATAAAAATAAATTACTTTTAAAAACCCATGAAACAAAGACAGGGAAAGAGAGAGAAATTCTTACACAATTCGTTCAGGAGCTGTGATGCAACCTGGACTGACCATATCTAGACCCACAGCTGGATGAGACATAAGGGTGGACACTCTTGGGGCTGAGAGGTTTGGTGAGGTTGGGTGAGCAAACGCAGACCCTTTAAAGTAATACTGCGTGCTACCCATCGCATGGGTCCCAAATCTCCAGGTTCAAGGGCAACTTCCTACATCGAAAACATGCATGAGAAACCCAGAAGATGGTACACCGTGTGATGGGGAAAGGTTTCTAAAACGCACCTCATTTCTCATCTCCTTGTGCTCGGGTTCGCCATTCCAGCCACTTTACTAGCAATCTCCCTACTTGGAGCCTCAGCACCTTTAACCTCCTGTTCCGTACAGGTTGCAATTTGTCCTGAGGATGAACGGGAAGACGGGGAACCAATGAGAGACTAGCTCTTGGTGTTGGGACAGGCACAGGTCACTCTATTTTCCCATCAGGAAGAAGAATTAACCACAGGCTCAGCCTGACCCCCGGAACCAGAACAGGGCCTGAAGCCATCCTGCGCTTCTGCGGCCAGCTCCCAAAAAAGCGACTTGTAAAATGGAGCTTCAGGGCACTGCAATTCACAAACCTGCAGAGTTATAAATGATAACTCTCATCCACAAATATATTGAGGGAAGGCAAAGAAGAGGATTTGAAATCAAGGCAGAATTGCAGGAAACAGATTTCAGGAGGTAGATTCGAATCGCCTTTAAAGCACATGAAAAGCGGCAAAACGTTGACAATGATGCCCTTGGCCAAAAAGGGCGTATGCGTTTTTTCCTGAATATATTCAGGAAAAAACGCATACGCCCTTTTTGGCCAACCAAGCAACCTGGAAAGGCAAATCAGCGCTACAAAGAAGTCTCGCTTCCCATCGGTCAAAAGGGCCATGCTGAAAAAAGTGTCAAAACCAGAAATGCAGGACAGGCCATGGAGAAATGGGAGCCTTGCTACACTGATGGGCGGGATGTAAATTGCCAACAGCCACTCTGGAGAAGTGTACGGTGTGTCCTGAAACATCTAAAAAACACAGCTTAGAGAGCATAGGGCACTTCCACGCATGGGGGGATAAAGTGGGAAAATTGAAAATCAGCAAGACACAAGCACCCCAAAGTTTAGGGCTGCTCTGTTGACAAGGACCTCCACTTCATTCCACCTTAAATATCCCAGGAAAGCGAAAAATGGATAAAAAAGTTGTGGTCCTTATGTACAATGGAATATCACTCAGCCATGAAATCAATGTCATAAGGCTAGTAGCAGCATGATGAGTGGATTTAGGTAAGACGATTCTAAGTGAAATAAGTCACACAGAAAAGGACACTTCTCATAAGGTGTCACTTATAGAGGGAATGTAAAAACCGTTACACTTGAACTGAATTACAAAAGAGAACAGAGTCACACATGCAGAAAACACACTATGGCTGCTTAACGGGAAAGGTGAGGTGGGGTGATACATAAAACAAGAGCTTCAAATTAGCTCAGATACCGTTCCATAAACCCAATATGTAATAGACAAGACCTACTCCTTGCTCAGAGAACTGGACTCAACACACCCGATTCACCGCACAAGAATATATCTGACTAGTAATAATCTTAAAACCTATGTATTGATATCTCTCTGTTAGTGTGTCAAGTGGGTGTAAGGCGGCATAAACACAGCCGTGAAAAGCAGCTAAACCCCATTATAAAAATAAATTACTTTTAAAAACCCATGAAACAAAGACAGGGAAAGAGAGAGAAATTCTTACACAATTTGTTCAGGGGCTGTGATGCAACCTGGACTGACCATATCTAGACCCACAGCTGGATGAGACATAAGGGTGGACACTCTTGGGGCTGAGAGGTTTGGTGAGGTTGGGTGAGCAAACGCAGACCCTTTAAAGTAATACTACGTGCTACCCATCGCATGGGTCCCAAATCTCCAGGTTCAAGGGCAACTTCCTACATCGAAAACATGCATGAGAAACCCAGAAGATGGTACACCGTGTGATGGGGAAAGGTTTCTAAAACGCACCTCATTTCTCATCTCCTTGTGCTCGGGTTCGCCATTCCAGCCACTTTACTAGCAATCTCCCTACTTGGAGCCTCAGCACCTTTAACCTCCTGTTCCGTACAGGTTGCAATTTGTCCTGAGGATGAACGGGAAGACGGGGAACCAATGAGAGACTAGCTCTTGGTGTTGGGACAGGCACAGGTCACTCTATTTTCCCATCAGGAAGAAGAATTAACCACAGGCTCAGCCTGCCCCCCGGAACCAGAACAGGGCCTGAAGCCATCCTGCGCTTTTGCGGCCAGCTCCCAAAAAAGCGACTTGTAAAATGGAGCTTCAGGGCACTGCAATTCACAAACCTGCAGAGTTATAAATGATAACTCTCGTCCACAAATATATTGAGGGAAGGCAAAGAAGAGGATTTGAAATCAAGGCAGAATTGCAGGAAACAGATTTCAGGAGGTAGATTCGAATCGCCTTTAAAGCACATGAAAAGCGGCAAAACGTTGACAATGATGCCCTTGGCCAAAAAGGGCGTATGCGTTTTTTCCTGAATATATTCAGGAAAAAACGCATACGCCCTTTTTGGCCAACCAAGCAACCTGGAAAGGCAAATCAGCACTACAAAGAAGTCTCGCTTCCCATCGGTCAAAAGGGCCATGCTGAAAAAAGTGTCAAAACCAGAAATGCAGGACAGGCCATGGAGAAATGGGAGCCTTGCTACACTGATGGGCGGGATGTAAATTGCCAACAGCCACTCTGGAGAAGTGTACGGTGTGTCCTGAAACATCTAAAAAACACAGCTTAGAGAGCATAGGGCACTTCCACGCATGGGGGGATAAAGTGGGAAAATTGAAAATCAGCAAGACACAAGCACCCCAAAGTTTAGGGCTGCTCTGTTGACAAGGACCTCCACTTCATTCCACCTTAAATATCCCAGGAAAGCGAAAAATGGATAAAAAAGTTGTGGTCCTTATGTACAATGGAATATCACTCAGCCATGAAATCAATGTCATAAGGCTAGTAGCAGCATGATGAGTGGATTTAGGTAAGACGATTCTAAGTGAAATAAGTCACACAGAAAAGGACACTTCTCATAAGGTGTCACTTATAGAGGGAATGTAAAAACCGTTACACTTGAACTGAATTACAAAACAGAACAGAGTCACACATGCAGAAAACACACTATGGCTGCTTAACGGAAAAGGTGAGGTGGGGTGATACATAAAACAAGAGCTTCAAATTAGCTCAGATACCGTTCCATAAACCCAATATGTAATAGACAAGACCTACTCCTTGCTCAGAGAACTGGACTCAACACACCCGATTCACCGCACAAGAATATATCTGACTAGTAATAATCTTAAAACCTATGTATTGATATCTCTCTGTTAGTGTGTCAAGTGGGTGTAAGGCGGCATAAACACAGCCGTGAAAAGCAGCTAAACCCCATTATAAAAATAAATTACTTTTAAAAACCCATGAAACAAAGACAGGGAAAGAGAGAGAAATTCTTACACAATTTGTTCAGGGGCTGTGATGCAACCTGGACTGACCATATCTAGACCCACAGCTGGATGAGACATAAGGGTGGACACTCTTGGGGCTGAGAGTTTTGGTGAGGTTGGGTGAGCAAACGCAGACCCTTTAAAGTAATACTACGTGCTACCCATCGCATGGGTCCCAAATCTCCAGGTTCAAGGGCAACTTCCTACATCGAAAACATGCATGAGAAACCCAGAAGATGGTACACCGTGTGATGGGGAAAGGTTTCTAAAACGCACCTCATTTCTCATCTCCTTGTGCTCGGGTTCGCCATTCCAGCCACTTTACTAGCAATCTCCCTACTTGGAGCCTCAGCACCTTTAACCTCCTGTTCCGTACAGGTTGCAATTTGTCCTGAGGATGAACGGGAAGACGGGGAACCAATGAGAGACTAGCTCTTGGTGTTGGGACAGGCACAGGTCACTCTATTTTCCCATCAGGAAGAAGAATTAACCACAGGCTCAGCCTGCCCCCCGGAACCAGAACAGGGCCTGAAGCCATCCTGCGCTTTTGCGGCCAGCTCCCAAAAAAGCGACTTGTAAAATGGAGCTTCAGGGCACTGCAATTCACAAACCTGCAGAGTTATAAATGATAACTCTCGTCCACAAATATATTGAGGGAAGGCAAAGAAGAGGATTTGAAATCAAGGCAGAATTGCAGGAAACAGATTTCAGGAGGTAGATTCGAATCGCCTTTAAAGCACATGAAAAGCGGCAAAACGTTGACAATGATGCCCTTGGCCAAAAAGGGCGTATGCGTTTTTTCCTGAATATATTCAGGAAAAAACGCATACGCCCTTTTTGGCCAACCAAGCAACCTGGAAAGGCAAATCAGCGCTACAAAGAAGTCTCGCTTCCCATCGGTCAAAAGGGCCATGCTGAAAAAAGTGTCAAAACCAGAAATGCAGGACAGGCCATGGAGAAATGGGAGCCTTGCTACACTGATGGGTGGGATGTAAATTGCCAACAGCCACTCTGGAGAAGTGTACGGTGTGTCCTGAAACATCTAAAAAACACAGCTTAGAGAGCATAGGGCACTTCCACGCATGGGGGGATAAAGTGGGAAAATTGAAAATCAGCAAGACACAAGCACCCCAAAGTTTAGGGCTGCTCTGTTGACAAGGACCTCCACTTCATTCCACCTTAAATATCCCAGGAAAGCGAAAAATGGATAAAAAAGTTGTGGTCCTTATGTACAATGGAATATCACTCAGCCATGAAATCAATGTCATAAGGCTAGTAGCAGCATGATGAGTGGATTTAGGTAAGACGATTCTAAGTGAAATAAGTCACACAGAAAAGGACACTTCTCATAAGGTGTCACTTATAGAGGGAATGTAAAAACCGTTACACTTGAACTGAATTACAAAACAGAACAGAGTCACACATGCAGACAACACACTATGGCTGCTTAACGGAAAAGGTGAGGTGGGGTGATACATAAAACAAGAGCTTCAAATTAGCTCAGATACCGTTCCATAAACCCAATATGTAATAGACAAGACCTACTCCTTGCTCAGAGAACTGGACTCAACACACCCGATTCACCGCACAAGAATATATCTGACTAGTAATAATCTTAAAACCTATGTATTGATATCTCTCTGTTAGTGTGTCAAGTGGCTGTAAGGCGGCATAAACACAGCCGTGAAAAGCAGCTAAACCCCATTATAAAAATAAATTACTTTTAAAAACCCATGAAACAAAGACAGGGAAAGAGAGAGAAATTCTTACACAATTCGTTCAGGGGCTGTGATGCAACCTGGACTGACCATATCTAGACCCACAGCTGGATGAGACATAAGGGTGGACACTCTTGGGGCTGAGAGGTTTGGTGAGGTTGGGTGAGCAAACGCAGACCCTTTAAAGTAATACTGCGTGCTACCCATCGCATGGGTCCCAAATCTCCAGGTTCAAGGGCAACTTCCTACATCGAAAACATGCATGAGAAACCCAGAAGATGGTACACCGTGTGATGGGGAAAGGTTTCTAAAACGCACCTCATTTCTCATCTCCTTGTGCTCGGGTTTGCCATTCCAGCCACTTTACTAGCAATCTCCCTACTTGGAGCATCAGCACCTTTAACCTCCTGTTCTGTACAGGTTGCAATTTGTCCTGAGGATGAACGGGAAGATGGGAAACCAATGAGAGACTAGCTCTTGGTGTTGGGACAGGCACAGGTCACTCTATTTTCCCATCAGGAAGAAGAATTAACCACAGGCTCAGCCTGCCCCCCGGAAACAGAACAGGGCCTGAAGCCATCCTGCGCTTTTGCGGCCAGCTCCCAAAAAAGCGACTTGTAAAATGGAGCTTCAGGGCACTGCAATTCACAAACCTGCAGAGTTATAAATGATAACTCTCGTCCACAAATATATTGAGGGAAGGCAAAGAAGAGGATTTGAAATCAAGGCAGAATTGCAGGAAACAGATTTCAGGAGGTAGATTCGAATCGCCTTTAAAGCACATGAAAAGCGGCAAAACGTTGACAATGATGCCCTTGGCCAAAAAGGGCGTATGCGTTTTTTCCTGAATATATTCAGGAAAAAACGCATACGCCCTTTTTGGCCAACCAAGCAACCTGGAAAGGCAAATCAGCGCTACAAAGAAGTCTCGCTTCCCATCGGTCAAAAGGGCCATGCTGAAAAAAGTGTCAAAACCAGAAATGCAGGACAGGCCATGGAGAAATGGGAGCCTTGCTACACTGATGGGCGGGATGTAAATTGCCAACAGCCACTCTGGAGAAGTGTACGATGTGTCCTGAAACATCTAAAAAACACAGCTTAGAGAGCAAAGGGCACTTCCACGCATGGGGGGATAAAGTGGGAAAATTGAAAATCAGCAAGACACAAGCACCCCAAAGTTTAGGGATGCTCTGTTGACAAGGACCTCCACTTCATTCCACCTTAAATATCCCAGGAAAGCGAAAAATGGATAAAAAAGTTGTGGTCCTTATGTACAATGGAATATCACTCAGCCATGAAATCAATGTCATAAGGCTAGTAGCTGCATGATGAGTGGATTTAGGTAAGACGATTCTAAGTGAAATAAGTCACACAGAAAAGGACACTTCTCATAAGGTGTCACTTATAGAGGGAATGTAAAAACCGTTACACTTGAACTGAATTACAAAACAGAACAGAGTCACACATGCAGAAAACACACTATGGCTGCTTAACGGGAAAGGTGAGGTGGGGTGATACATAAAACAAGAGCTTCAAATTAGCTCAGATACCGTTCCATAAACCCAATATGTAATAGACAAGACCTACTCCTTGCTCAGAGAACTGGACTCAACACGCCCGATTCACCGCACAAGAATATATCTGACTAGTAATAATCTTAAAACCTATGTATTGATATCTCTCTGTTAGTGTGTCAAGTGGGTGTAAAGCGGCATAAACACAGCCGTGGAAAGCAGCTAAACCCCATTATAAAAATAAATTACTTTTAAAAACCCATGAAACAAAGACAGGGAAAGAGAGAGAAATTCTTACACAATTCGTTCAGGGGCTGTGATGCAACCTGGATTGACCATATCTAGACCCACAGCTGGATGAGACATAAGGGTGGACACTCTTGGGGCTGAGAGTTTTGGTGAGGTTGGGTGAGCAAACGCAGACCCTTTAAAGTAATACTGCGTGCTACCCATCGCATGGGTCCCAAATCTCCAGGTTCAAGGGCAACTTCCTACATCGAAAACATGCATGAGAAACCCAGAAGATGGTACACCGTGTGATGGGGAAAGGTTTCTAAAACGCACCTCATTTCTCATCTCCTTGTGCTCGGGTTCGCCATTCCAGCCACTTTACTAGCAATCTCCCTACTTGGAGCCTCAGCACCTTTAACCTCCTGTTCCGTACAGGTTGCAATTTGTCCTGAGGATGAACGGGAAGACGGGGAACCAATGAGAGACTAGCTCTTGGTGTTGGGACAGGCACAGGTCACTCTATTTTCCCATCAGGAAGAAGAATTAACCACAGGCTCAGCCTGCCCCCCGGAACCAGAACAGGGCCTGAAGCCATCCTGCGCTTTTGCGGCCAGCTCCCAAAAAAGCGACTTGTAAAATGGAGCTTCAGGGCACTGCAATTCACAAACCTGCAGAGTTATAAATGATAACTCTCGTCCACAAATATATTGAGGGAAGGCAAAGAAGAGGATTTGAAATCAAGGCAGAATTGCAGGAAACAGATTTCAGGAGGTAGATTCGAATCGCCTTTAAAGCACATGAAAAGCGGCAAAACGTTGACAATGATGCCCTTGGCCAAAAAGGGCGTATGCGTTTTTTCCTGAATATATTCAGGAAAAAACGCATACGCCCTTTTTGGCCAACCAAGCAACCTGGAAAGGCAAATCAGCACTACAAAGAAGTCTCGCTTCCCATCGGTCAAAAGGGCCATGCTGAAAAAAGTGTCAAAACCAGAAATGCAGGACAGGCCATGGAGAAATGGGAGCCTTGCTACACTGATGGGCGGGATGTAAATTGCCAACAGCCACTCTGGAGAAGTGTACGGTGTGTCCTGAAACATCTAAAAAACACAGCTTAGAGAGCATAGGGCACTTCCACGCATGGGGGGATAAAGTGGGAAAATTGAAAATCAGCAAGACACAAGCACCCCAAAGTTTAGGGCTGCTCTGTTGACAAGGACCTCCACTTCATTCCACCTTAAATATCCCAGGAAAGCGAAAAATGGATAAAAAAGTTGTGGTCCTTATGTACAATGGAATATCACTCAGCCATGAAATCAATGTCATAAGGCTAGTAGCAGCATGATGAGTGGATTTAGGTAAGACGATTCTAAGTGAAATAAGTCACACAGAAAAGGACACTTCTCATAAGGTGTCACTTATAGAGGGAATGTAAAAACCGTTACACTTGAACTGAATTACAAAACAGAACAGAGTCACACATGCAGAAAACACACTATGGCTGCTTAACGGAAAAGGTGAGGTGGGGTGATACATAAAACAAGAGCTTCAAATTAGCTCAGATACCGTTCCATTAACCCAATATGTAATAGACAAGACCTACTCCTTGCTCAGAGAACTGGACTCAACACACCCGATTCACCGCACAAGAATATATCTGACTAGTAATAATCTTAAAACCTATGTATTGATATCTCTCTGTTAGTGTGTCAAGTGGGTGTAAGGCGGCATAAACACAGCCGTGAAAAGCAGCTAAACCCCATTATAAAAATAAATTACTTTTAAAAACCCATGAAACAAAGACAGGGAAAGAGAGAGAAATTCTTACACAATTTGTTCAGGGGCTGTGATGCAACCTGGACTGACCATATCTAGACCCACAGCTGGATGAGACATAAGGGTGGACACTCTTGGGGCTGAGAGTTTTGGTGAGGTTGGGTGAGCAAACGCAGACCCTTTAAAGTAATACTGCGTGCTACCCATCGCATGGGTCCCAAATCTCCAGGTTCAAGGGCAACTTCCTACATCGAAAACATGCATGAGAAACCCAGAAGATGGTACACCGTGTGATGGGGAAAGGTTTCTAAAACGCACCTCATTTCTCATCTCCTTGTGCTCGGGTTCGCCATTCCAGCCACTTTACTAGCAATCTCCCTACTTGGAGCCTCAGCACCTTTAACCTCCTGTTCCGTACAGGTTGCAATTTGTCCTGAGGATGAACGGGAAGACGGGGAACCAATGAGAGACTAGCTCTTGGTGTTGGGACAGGCACAGGTCACTCTATTTTCCCATCAGGAAGAAGAATTAACCACAGGCTCAGCCTGCCCCCCGGAACCAGAACAGGGCCTGAAGCCATCCTGCGCTTTTGCGGCCAGCTCCCAAAAAAGCGACTTGTAAAATGGAGCTTCAGGGCACTGCAATTCACAAACCTGCAGAGTTATAAATGATAACTCTCGTCCACAAATATATTGAGGGAAGGCAAAGAAGAGGATTTGAAATCAAGGCAGAATTGCAGGAAACAGATTTCAGGAGGTAGATTCGAATCGCCTTTAAAGCACATGAAAAGCGGCAAAACGTTGACAATGATGCCCTTGGCCAAAAAGGGCGTATGCGTTTTTTCCTGAATATATTCAGGAAAAAACGCATACGCCCTTTTTGGCCAACCAAGCAACCTGGAAAGGCAAATCAGCGCTACAAAGAAGTCTCGCTTCCCATCGGTCAAAAGGGCCATGCTGAAAAAAGTGTCAAAACCAGAAATGCAGGACAGGCCATGGAGAAATGGGAGCCTTGCTACACTGATGGGTGGGATGTAAATTGCCAACAGCCACTCTGGAGAAGTGTACGGTGTGTCCTGAAACATCTAAAAAACACAGCTTAGAGAGCATAGGGCACTTCCACGCATGGGGGGATAAAGTGGGAAAATTGAAAATCAGCAAGACACAAGCACCCCAAAGTTTAGGGCTGCTCTGTTGACAAGGACCTCCACTTCATTCCACCTTAAATATCCCAGGAAAGCGAAAAATGGATAAAAAAGTTGTGGTCCTTATGTACAATGGAATATCACTCAGCCATGAAATCAATGTCATAAGGCTAGTAGCAGCATGATGAGTGGATTTAGGTAAGACGATTCTAAGTGAAATAAGTCACACAGAAAAGGACACTTCTCATAAGGTGTCACTTATAGAGGGAATGTAAAAACCGTTACACTTGAACTGAATTACAAAACAGAACAGAGTCACACATGCAGACAACACACTATGGCTGCTTAACGGAAAAGGTGAGGTGGGGTGATACATAAAACAAGAGCTTCAAATTAGCTCAGATACCGTTCCATAAACCCAATATGTAATAGACAAGACCTACTCCTTGCTCAGAGAACTGGACTCAACACACCCGATTCACCGCACAAGAATATATCTGACTAGTAATAATCTTAAAACCTATGTATTGATATCTCTCTGTTAGTGTGTCAAGTGGGTGTAAGGCGGCATAAACACAGCCGTGAAAAGCAGCTAAACCCCATTATAAAAATAAATTACTTTTAAAAACCCATGAAACAAAGACAGGGAAAGAGAGAGAAATTCTTACACAATTCGTTCAGGGGCTGTGATGCAACCTGTACTGACCATATCTAGACCCACAGCTGGATGAGACATAAGGGTGGACACTCTTGGGGCTGAGAGGTTTGGTGAGGTTGGGTGAGCAAACGCAGACCCTTTAAAGTAATACTGCGTGCTACCCATCGCATGGGTCCCAAATCTCCAGGTTCAAGGGCAACTTCCTACATCGAAAACATGCATGAGAAACCCAGAAGATGGTACACCGTGTGATGGGGAAAGGTTTCTAAAACGCACCTCATTTCTCATCTCCTTGTGCTCGGGTTCGCCATTCCAGCCACTTTACTAGCAATCTCCCTACTTGGAGCCTCAGCACCTTTAACCTCCTGTTCCGTACAGGTTGCAATTTGTCCTGAGGATGAACGGGAAGACGGGGAACCAATGAGAGACTAGCTCTTGGTGTTGGGACAGGCACAGGTCACTCTATTTTCCCATCAGGAAGAAGAATTAACCACAGGCTCAGCCTGCCCCCCGGAACCAGAACAGGGCCTGAAGCCATCCTGCGCTTTTGCGGCCAGCTCCCAAAAAAGCGACTTGTAAAATGGAGCTTCAGGGCACTGCAATTCACAAACCTGCAGAGTTATAAATGATAACTCTCGTCCACAAATATATTGAGGGAAGGCAAAGAAGAGGATTTGAAATCAAGGCAGAATTGCAGGAAACAGATTTCAGGAGGTAGATTCGAATCGCCTTTAAAGCACATGAAAAGCGGCAAAACGTTGACAATGATGCCCTTGGCCAAAAAGGGCGTATGCGTTTTTTCCTGAATATATTCAGGAAAAAACGCATACGCCCTTTTTGGCCAACCAAGCAACCTGGAAAGGCAAATCAGCGCTACAAAGAAGTCTCGCTTCCCATCGGTCAAAAGGGCCATGCTGAAAAAAGTGTCAAAACCAGAAATGCAGGACAGGCCATGGAGAAATGGGAGCCTTGCTACACTGATGGGTGGGATGTAAATTGCCAACAGCCACTCTGGAGAAGTGTACGGTGTGTCCTGAAACATCTAAAAAACACAGCTTAGAGAGCATAGGGCACTTCCACGCATGGGGGGATAAAGTGGGAAAATTGAAAATCAGCAAGACACAAGCACCCCAAAGTTTAGGGCTGCTCTGTTGACAAGGACCTCCACTTCATTCCACCTTAAATATCCCAGGAAAGCGAAAAATGGATAAAAAAGTTGTGGTCCTTATGTACAATGGAATATCACTCAGCCATGAAATCAATGTCATAAGGCTAGTAGCAGCATGATGAGTGGATTTAGGTAAGACGATTCTAAGTGAAATAAGTCACACAGAAAAGGACACTTCTCATAAGGTGTCACTTATAGAGGGAATGTAAAAACCGTTACACTTGAACTGAATTACAAAACAGAACAGAGTCACACATGCAGACAACACACTATGGCTGCTTAACGGAAAAGGTGAGGTGGGGTGATACATAAAACAAGAGCTTCAAATTAGCTCAGATACCGTTCCATAAACCCAATATGTAATAGACAAGACCTACTCCTTGCTCAGAGAACTGGACTCAACACACCCGATTCACCGCACAAGAATATATCTGACTAGTAATAATCTTAAAACCTATGTATTGATATCTCTCTGTTAGTGTGTCAAGTGGGTGTAAGGCGGCATAAACACAGCCGTGAAAAGCAGCTAAACCCCATTATAAAAATAAATTACTTTTAAAAACCCATGAAACAAAGACAGGGAAAGAGAGAGAAATTCTTACACAATTCGTTCAGGGGCTGTGATGCAACCTGTACTGACCATATCTAGACCCACAGCTGGATGAGACATAAGGGTGGACACTCTTGGGGCTGAGAGGTTTGGTGAGGTTGGGTGAGCAAACGCAGACCCTTTAAAGTAATACTGCGTGCTACCCATCGCATGGGTCCCAAATCTCCAGGTTCAAGGGCAACTTCCTACATCGAAAACATGCATGAGAAACCCAGAAGATGGTACACCGTGTGATGGGGAAAGGTTTCTAAAACGCACCTCATTTCTCATCTCCTTGTGCTCGGGTTTGCCATTCCAGCCACTTTACTAGCAATCTCCCTACTTGGAGCATCAGCACCTTTAACCTCCTGTTCTGTACAGGTTGCAATTTGTCCTGAGGATGAACGGGAAGATGGGAAACCAATGAGAGACTAGCTCTTGGTGTTGGGACAGGCACAGGTCACTCTATTTTCCCATCAGGAAGAAGAATTAACCACAGGCTCAGCCTGCCCCCCGGAACCAGAACAGGGCCTGAAGCCATCCTGCGCTTTTGCGGCCAGCTCCCAAAAAAGCGACTTGTAAAATGGAGCTTCAGGGCACTGCAATTCACAAACCTGCAGAGTTATAAATGATAACTCTCGTCCACAAATATATTGAGGGAAGGCAAAGAAGAGGATTTGAAATCAAGGCAGAATTGCAGGAAACAGATTTCAGGAGGTAGATTCGAATCGCCTTTAAAGCACATGAAAAGCGGCAAAACGTTGACAATGATGCCCTTGGCCAAAAAGGGCGTATGCGTTTTTTCCTGAATATATTCAGGAAAAAACGCATACGCCCTTTTTGGCCAACCAAGCAACCTGGAAAGGCAAATCAGCGCTACAAAGAAGTCTCGCTTCCCATCGGTCAAAAGGGCCATGCTGAAAAAAGTGTCAAAACCAGAAATGCAGGACAGGCCATGGAGAAATGGGAGCCTTGCTACACTGATGGGCGGGATGTAAATTGCCAACAGCCACTCTGGAGAAGTGTACGATGTGTCCTGAAACATCTAAAAAACACAGCTTAGAGAGCAAAGGGCACTTCCACGCATGGGGGGATAAAGTGGGAAAATTGAAAATCAGCAAGACACAAGCACCCCAAAGTTTAGGGATGCTCTGTTGACAAGGACCTCCACTTCATTCCACCTTAAATATCCCAGGAAAGCGAAAAATGGATAAAAAAGTTGTGGTCCTTATGTACAATGGAATATCACTCAGCCATGAAATCAATGTCATAAGGCTAGTAGCTGCATGATGAGTGGATTTAGGTAAGACGATTCTAAGTGAAATAAGTCACACAGAAAAGGACACTTCTCATAAGGTGTCACTTATAGAGGGAATGTAAAAACCGTTACACTTGAACTGAATTACAAAACAGAACAGAGTCACACATGCAGAAAACACACTATGGCTGCTTAACGGGAAAGGTGAGGTGGGGTGATACATAAAACAAGAGCTTCAAATTAGCTCAGATACCGTTCCATAAACCCAATATGTAATAGACAAGACCTACTCCTTGCTCAGAGAACTGGACTCAACACGCCCGATTCACCGCACAAGAATATATCTGACTAGTAATAATCTTAAAACCTATGTATTGATATCTCTCTGTTAGTGTGTCAAGTGGGTGTAAAGCGGCATAAACACAGCCGTGGAAAGCAGCTAAACCCCATTATAAAAATAAATTACTTTTAAAAACCCATGAAACAAAGACAGGGAAAGAGAGAGAAATTCTTACACAATTCGTTCAGGGGCTGTGATGCAACCTGGATTGACCATATCTAGACCCACAGCTGGATGAGACATAAGGGTCGACACTCTTGGGGCTGAGAGGTTTGGTGAGGTTGGGTGAGCAAACGCAGACCCTTTAAAGTAATACTGCGTGCTACCCATCGCATGGGTCCCAAATCTCCAGGTTCAAGGGCATCTTCCTACATCGAAAACATGCATGAGAAACCCAGAAGATGGTACACCGTGTGATGGGGAAAGGTTTCTAAAACGCACCTCATTTCTCATCTCCTTGTGCTCGGGTTCGCCATTCCAGCCACTTTACCAGCAATCTCCCTTCTTGGAGCATCAGCACCTTTAACCTCCTGTTCCGTACAGGTTGCAATTTGTCCTGAGGATGAACGGGAAGACGGGGAACCAATGAGAGACTAGCTCTTGGTGTTGGGACAGGCACAGGTCACTCTATTTTCCCATCAGGAAGAAGAATTAACCACAGGCTCAGCCTGCCCCCCGGAACCAGAACAGGGCCTGAAGCCATCCTGCGCTTTTGCGGCCAGCTCCCAAAAAAGCGACTTGTAAAATGGAGCTTCAGGGCACTGCAATTCACAAACCTGCAGAGTTATAAATGATAACTCTCGTCCACAAATATATTGAGGGAAGGCAAAGAAGAGGATTTGAAATCAAGGCAGAATTGCAGGAAACAGATTTCAGGAGGTAGATTCGAATCGCCTTTAAAGCACATGAAAAGCGGCAAAACGTTGACAATGATGCCCTTGGCCAAAAAGGGCGTATGCGTTTTTTCCTGAATATATTCAGGAAAAAACGCATACGCCCTTTTTGGCCAACCAAGCAACCTGGAAAGGCAAATCAGCGCTACAAAGAAGTCTCGCTTCCCATCGGTCAAAAGGGCCATGCTGAAAAAAGTGTCAAAACCAGAAATGCAGGACAGGCCATGGAGAAATGGGAGCCTTGCTACACTGATGGGCGGGATGTAAATTGCCAACAGCCACTCTGGAGAAGTGTACGGTGTGTCCTGAAACATCTAAAAATCACAGCTTAGAGAGCATAGGGCACTTCCACGCATGGGGGGATAAAGTGGGAAAATTGAAAATCAGCAAGACACAAGCACCCCAAAGTTTAGGGCTGCTCTGTTGACAAGGACCTCCACTTCATTCCACCTTAAATATCCCAGGAAAGCGAAAAATGGATAAAAAAGTTGTGGTCCTTATGTACAATGGAATATCACTCAGCCATGAAATCAATGTCATAAGGCTAGTAGCAGCATGATGAGTGGATTTAGGTAAGACGATTCTAAGTGAAATAAGTCACACAGAAAAGGACACTTCTCATAAGGTGTCACTTATAGAGGGAATGTAAAAACCGTTACACTTGAACTGAATTACAAAACAGAACAGAGTCACACATGCAGAAAACACACTATGGCTGCTTAACGGGAAAGGTGAGGTGGGGTGATACATAAAACAAGAGCTTCAAATTAGCTCAGATACCGTTCCATAAACCCAATATGTAATAGACAAGACCTACTCCTTGCTCAGAGAACTGGACTCAACACGCCCGATTCACCGCACAAGAATATATCTGACTAGTAATAATCTTAAAACCTATATATTGATATCTCTCTGTTAGTGTGTCAAGTGGGTGTAAGGCGGCATAAACACAGCCGTGAAAAGCAGCTAAACCCCATTATAAAAATAAATTACTTTTAAAAACCCATGAAACAAAGACAGGGAAAGAGAGTGAAATTCTTACACAATTTGTTCAGGGGCTGTGATGCAACCTGGACTGACCATATCTAGACCCACAGCTGGATGAGACATAAGGGTGGACACTCTTGGGGCTGAGAGGTTTGGTGAGGTTGGGTGAGCAAACGCAGACCCTTTAAAGTAATACTGCGTGCTACCCATCGCATGGGTCCCAAATCTCCAGGTTCAAGGGCAACTTCCTACATCGAAAACATGCATGAGAAACCCAGAAGATGGTACACCGTGTGATAGGGAAAGGTTTCTAAAACGCACCTCATTTCTCATCTCCTTGTGCTCGGGTTCGCCATTCCAGCCACTTTACTAGCAATCTCCCTACTTGGAGCATCAGCAACTTTAACCTCCTGTTCCGTACAGGTTGCAATTTGTCCTGAGGATGAACGGGAAGACGGGGAACCAATGAGAGACTAGCTCTTGGTGTTGGGACAGGCACAGATCACTCTATTTTCCCATCAGGAAGAAGAATTAACCACAGGCTCAGCCTGCCCCCCGGAACCAGAACAGGGCCTGAAGCCATCCTGCGCTTTTGCGGCCAGCTCCCAAAAAAGCGACTTGTAAAATGGAGCTTCAGGGCACTGCAATTCACAAACCTGCAGAGTTATAAATGATAACTCTCGTCCACAAATATATTGAGGGAAGGCAAAGAAGAGGATTTGAAATCAAGGCAGAATTGCAGGAAACAGATTTCAGGAGGTAGATTCGAATCGCCTTTAAAGCACATGAAAAGCGGCAAAACGTTGACAATGATGCCCTTGGCCAAAAAGGGCGTATGCGTTTTTTCCTGAATATATTCAGGAAAAAACGCATACGCCCTTTTTGGCCAACCAAGCAACCTGGAAAGGCAAATCAGCGCTACAAAGAAGTCTCGCTTCCCATCGGTCAAAAGGGCCATGCTGAAAAAAGTGTCAAAACCAGAAATGCAGGACAGGCCATGGAGAAATGGGAGCCTTGCTACACTGATGGGCGGGATGTAAATTGCCAACAGCCACTCTGGAGAAGTGTACGGTGTGTCCTGAAACATCTAAAAAACACAGCTTAGAGAGCATAGGGCACTTCCACGCATGGGGGGATAAAGTGGGAAAATTGAAAATCAGCAAGACACAAGCACCCCAAAGTTTAGGGCTGCTCTGTTGACAAGGACCTCCACTTCATTCCACCTTAAATATCCCAGGAAAGCGAAAAATGGATAAAAAAGTTGTGGTCCTTATGTACAATGGAATATCAACCAGCCATGAAATCAATGTCATAAGGCTAGTAGCAGCATGATGAGTGGATTTAGGTAAGACGATTCTAAGTGAAATAAGTCACACAGAAAAGGACACTTCTCATAAGGTGTCACTTATAGAGGGAATGTAAAAACCGTTACACTTGAACTGAATTACAAAACAGAACAGAGTCACACATGCAGAAAACACACTATGGCTGCTTAACGGGAAAGGTGAGGTGGAGTGATACATAAAACAAGAGCTTCAAATTAGCTCAGATACCGTTCCATAAACCCAATATGTAATAGACAAGACCTACTCCTTGCTCAGAGAACTGGACTCAACACGCCCGATTCACCGCACAAGAATATATCTGACTAGTAATAATCTTAAAACCTATATATTGATATCTCTCTGTTAGTGTGTCAAGTGGGTGTAAGGCGGCATAAACACAGCCGTGAAAAGCAGCTAAACCCCATTATAAAAATAAATTACTTTTAAAAACCCATGAAACAAAGACAGGTAAAGACAGTGAAATTCTTACACAATTTGTTCAGGGGCTGTGATGCAACCTGGACTGACCATATCTAGACCCACAGCTGGATGAGACATAAGGGTGGACACTCTTGGGGCTGAGAGTTTTGGTGAGGTTGGGTGAGCAAACGCAGACCCTTTAAAGTAATACTGCGTGCTACCCATCGCATGGGTCCCAAATCTCCAGGTTCAAGGGCAACTTCCTACATCGAAAACATGCATGAGAAACTCAGAAGATGGTACACCGTGTGATGGGGAAAGGTTTCTAAAACGCACCTCATTTCTCATCTCCTTGTGCTCAGGTTCGCCATTCCAGCCACTTTACTAGCAATCTCCCTACTTGGAGCATCAGCAACTTTAACCTCCTGTTCCGTACAGGTTGCAATTTGTCCTGAGGATGAACGGGAAGACGGGGAACCAATGAGAGACTAGCTGTTGAAGTTGGGACAGGCACAGATCACTCTATTTTCCCATCAGGAAGAAGAATTAACCACAGGCTCAGCCTGCCCCCCGGAACCAGAACAGGGCCTGAAGCCATCCTGCGCTTTTGCGGCCAGCTCCCAAAAAAGCGACTTGTAAAATGGAGCTTCAGGGCACTGCAATTCACAAACCTGCAGAGTTATAAATGATAACTCTCGTCCACAAATATATTGAGGGAAGGCAAAGAAGAGGATTTGAAATCAAGGCAGAATTGCAGGAAACAGATTTCAGGAGGTAGATTCGAATCGCCTTTAAAGCACATGAAAAGCGGCAAAACGTTGACAATGATGCCCTTGGCCAAAAAGGGCGTATGCGTTTTTTCCTGAATATATTCAGGAAAAAACGCATACGCCCTTTTTGGCCAACCAAGCAACCTGGAAAGGCAAATCAGCGCTACAAAGAAGTCTCGCTTCCCATCGGTCAAAAGGGCCATGCTGAAAAAAGTGTCAAAACCAGAAATGCAGGACAGGCCATGGAGAAATGGGAGCCTTGCTACACTGATGGGCGGGATGTAAATTGCCAACAGCCACTCTGGAGAAGTGTACGGTGTGTCCTGAAACATCTAAAAAACACAGCTTAGAGAGCATAGGGCACTTCCACGCATGGGGGGATAAAGTGGGAAAATTGAAAATCAGCAAGACACAAGCACCCCAAAGTTTAGGGCTGCTCTGTTGACAAGGACCTCCACTTCATTCCACCTTAAATATCCCAGGAAAGCGAAAAATGGATCAAAAAGTTGTGGTCCTTATGTACAATGGAATATCACTCAGCCATGAAATCAATGTCATAAGGCTAGTAGCAGCATGATGAGTGGATTTAGGTAAGACGATTCTAAGTGAAATAAGTCACACAGAAAAGGACACTTCTCATAAGGTGTCACTTATAGAGGGAATGTAAAAACCGTTACACTTGAACTGAATTACAAAACAGAACAGAGTCACACATGCAGAAAACACACTATGGCTGCTTAACGGGAAAGGTGAGGTGGGGTGATACATAAAACAAGAGTTTCAAATTAGCTCAGATACCGTTCCATAAACCCAATATGTAATAGACAAGACCTACTCCTTGCTCAGAGAACTGGACTCAACACGCCTGATTCACCGCACATGAATATATCTGACTAGTAATAATCTTAAAACCTATGTATTGATATCTCTCTGTTAGTGTGTCAAGTGGGTGTAAAGCGGCATAAACACAGCCGTGAAAAGCAGCTAAACCCCATTATAAAAATAAATTACTTTTAAAAACCCGTGAAACAAAGACAGGGAAAGAGAGAGAAATTCTTACACAATTCGTTCAGGAGCTGTGATGCAACCTGGACTGACCATATCTAGACCCACAGCTGGATGAGACATAAGGGTGGACACTCTTGGGGCTGAGAGGTTTGGTGAGGTTGGGTGAGCAAACGCAGACCCTTTAAAGTAATACTGCGTGCTACCCATCGCATGGGTCCCAAATCTCCAGGTTCAAGGGCAACTTCCTACATCGAAAACATGCATGAGAAACCCAGAAGATGGTACACCGTGTGATGGGGAAAGGTTTCTAAAACGCACCTCATTTCTCATCTCCTTGTGCTCGGGTTCGCCATTCCAGCCACTTTACTAGCAATCTCCCTACTTGGAGCATCAGCACCTTTAACCTCCTGTTCCGTACAGGTTGCAATTTGTCCTGAGGATGAAAGGGAAGACGGGGAACCAATGAGAGACTAGCTCTTGGTGTTGGGACAGGCACAGGTCACTCTATTTTCCCATCAGGAAGAAGAATTAACCACAGGCTCAGCCTGCCCCCCGGAACCAGAACAGGGCCTGAAGCCATCCTGCGCTTTTGCGGCCAGCTCCCAAAAAAGCGACTTGTAAAATGGAGCTTCAGGGCACTGCAATTCACAAACCTGCAGTTATAAATGATAACTCTCGTCCACAAATATATTGAGGGAAGGCAAAGAAGAGGATTTGAAATCAAGGCAGAATTGCAGGAAACAGATTTCAGTAGGTAGATTCGAATCGCCTTTAAAGCACATGAAAAGCGGCAAAACGTTGACAATGATGCCCTTGGCCAAAAAGGGCGTATGCGTTTTTTCCTGAATATATTCAGGAAAAAACGCATACGCCCTTTTTGGCCAACCAAGCAACCTGGAAAGGCAAATCAGCGCTACAAAGAAGTCTCGCTTCCCATCGGTCAAAAGGGCCATGCTGAAAAAAGTGTCAAAACCAGAAATGCAGGACAGGCCATGGAGAAATGGGAGCCTTGCTACACTGATGGGCGGGATGTAAATTGCCAACAGCCACTCTGGAGAAGTGTACGGTGTGTCCTGAAACATCTAAAAAACACAGCTTAGAGAGCATAGGGCACTTCCACGCATGGGGGGATAAAGTGGGAAAATTGAAAATCAGCAAGACACAAGCACCCCAAAGTTTAGGGCTGCTCTGTTGACAAGGACCTCCACTTCATTCCACCTTAAATATCCCAGGAAAGCGAAAAATGGATAAAAAAGTTGTGGTCCTTATGTACAATGGAATATCACTCAGCCATGAAATCAATGTCATAAGGCTAGTAGCAGCATGATGAGTGGATTTAGGTAAGACGATTCTAAGTGAAATAAGTCACACAGAAAAGGACACTTCTCATAAGGTGTCACTTATAGAGGGAATGTAAAAACCGTTACACTTGAACTGAATTACAAAACAGAACAGAGTCACACATGCAGAAAACACACTATGGCTGCTTAACGGGAAAGGTGAGGTGGGGTGATACATAAAACAAGAGCTTCAAATTAGCTCAGATACCGTTCCATAAACCCAATATGTAATAGACAAGACCTACTCCTTGCTCAGAGAACTGGACTCAACACGCCCGATTCACCGCACAAGAATATATCTGACTAGTAATAATCTTAAAACCTATGTATTGATATCTCTCTGTTAGTGTGTCAAGTGGCTGTAAGGCGGCATAAACACAGCCGTGAAAAGCAGCTAAACCCCATTATAAAAATAAATTACTTTTAAAAACCCATGAAACAAAGACAGGGAAAGAGAGAGAAATTCTTACACAATTCGTTCAGGGGCTGTGATACAACCTGGACTGACCATATCTAGACCCACAGCTGGATGAGACATAAGGGTGGACACTCTTGGGGCTGAGAGGTTTGGTGAGGTTGGGTGAGCAAACGCAGACCCTTTAAAGTAATACTGCGTGCTACCCATCGCATGGGTCCCAAATCTCCAGGTTCAAGGGCAACTTCCTACATCGAAAACATGCATGAGAAACCCAGAAGATGGTACACCGTGTGATGGGGAAAGGTTTCTAAAACGCACCTCATTTCTCATCTCCTTGTGCTCGGGTTCGCCATTCCAGCCACTTTACTAGCAATCTCCCTACTTGGAGCCTCAGCACCTTTAACCTCCTGTTCCGTACAGGTTGCAATTTGTCCTGAGGATGAACGGGAAGACGGGGAACCAATGAGAGACTAGCTCTTGGTGTTGGGACAGGCACAGGTCACTCTATTTTCCCATCAGGAAGAAGAATTAACCACAGGCTCAGCCTGCCCCCCGGAACCAGAACAGGGCCTGAAGCCATCCTGCGCTTTTGCGGCCAGCTCCCAAAAAAGCGACTTGTAAAATGGAGCTTCAGGGCACTGCAATTCACAAACCTGCAGAGTTATAAATGATAACTCTCGTCCACAAATATATTGAGGGAAGGCAAAGAAGAGGATTTGAAATCAAGGCAGAATTGCAGGAAACAGATTTCAGGAGGTAGATTCGAATCGCCTTTAAAGCACATGAAAAGCGGCAAAACGTTGACAATGATGCCCTTGGCCAAAAAGGGCGTATGCGTTTTTTCCTGAATATATTCAGGAAAAAACGCATACGCCCTTTTTGGCCAACCAAGCAACCTGGAAAGGCAAATCAGCGCTACAAAGAAGTCTCGCTTCCCATCGGTCAAAAGGGCCATGCTGAAAAAAGTGTCAAAACCAGAAATGCAGGACAGGCCATGGAGAAATGGGAGCCTTGCTACACTGATGGGCGGGATGTAAATTGCCAACAGCCACTCTGGAGAAGTGTACGGTGTGTCCTGAAACATCTAAAAAACACAGCTTAGAGAGCACAGGGCACTTCCACGCATGGGGGGATAAAGTGGGAAAATTGAAAATCAGCAAGACACAAGCACCCCAAAGTTTAGGGCTGCTCTGTTGACAAGGACCTCCACTTCATTCCACCTTAAATATCCCAGGAAAGCGAAAAATGGATAAAAAAGTTGTGGTCCTTTTGTACAATGGAATATCACTCAGCCATGAAATCAATGTCATAAGGCTAGTAGCAGCATGATGAGTGGATTTAGGTAAGACGATTCTAAGTGAAATAAGTCACACAGAAAAGGACACTTCTCATAAGGTGTCACTTATAGAGGGAATGTAAAAACCGTTACACTTGAACTGAATTACAAAACAGAACAGAGTCACACATGCAGAAAACACACTATGGCTGCTTAACGGGAAAGGTGAGGTGGGGTGATACATAAAACAAGAGCTTCAAATTAGCTCAGATACCGTTCCATAAACCCAATATGTAATAGACAAGACCTACTCCTTGCTCAGAGAACTGGACTCAACACACCCGATTCACCGCACAAGAATATATCTGACTAGTAATAATCTTAAAACCTATGTATTGATATCTCTCTGTTAGTGTGTCAAGTGGGTGTAAGGCGGCATAAACACAGCCGTGAAAAGCAGCTAAACCCCATTATAAAAATAAATTAATTTTAAAAACCCATGAAACAAAGACAGGGAAAGAGAGAGAAATTCTTACACAATTCGTTCAGGGGCTGTGATGCAACCTGGACTGACCATATCTAGACCCACAGCTGGATGAGACATAAGGGTGGACACTCTTGGGGCTGAGAGGTTTGGTGAGGTTGGGTGAGCAAACGCAGACCCTTTAAAGTAATACTGCGTGCTACCCATCGCATGGGTCCCAAATCTCCAGGTTCAAGGGCAACTTCCTACATCGAAAACATGCATGAGAAACCCAGAAGATGGTACACCGTGTGATGGGGAAAGGTTTCTAAAACGCACCTCATTTCTCATCTCCTTGTGCTCGGGTTTGCCATTCCAGCCACTTTACTAGCAATCTCCCTACTTGGAGCATCAGCACCTTTAACCTCCTGTTCTGTACAGGTTGCAATTTGTCCTGAGGATGAACGGGAAGATGGGAAACCAATGAGAGACTAGCTCTTGGTGTTGGGACAGGCACAGGTCACTCTATTTTCCCATCAGGAAGAAGAATTAACCACAGGCTCAGCCTGCCCCCCGGAACCAGAACAGGGCCTGAAGCCATCCTGCGCTTTTGCGGCCAGCTCCCAAAAAAGCGACTTGTAAAATGGAGCTTCAGGGCACTGCAATTCACAAACCTGCAGAGTTATAAATGATAACTCTCGTCCACAAATATATTGAGGGAAGGCAAAGAAGAGGATTTGAAATTAAGGCAGAATTGCAGGAAACAGATTTCAGGAGGTAGATTCGAATCGCCTTTAAAGCACATGAAAAGCGGCAAAACGTTGACAATGATGCCCTTGGCCAAAAAGGGCGTATGCGTTTTTTCCTGAATATATTCAGGAAAAAACGCATACGCCCTTTTTGGCCAACCAAGCAACCTGGAAAGGCAAATCAGCGCTACAAAGAAGTCTCGCTTCCCATCGGTCAAAAGGGCCATGCTGAAAAAAGTGTCAAAACCAGAAATGCAGGACAGGCCATGGAGAAATGGGAGCCTTTCTACACTGATGGGCGGGATGTAAATTGCCAACAGCCACTCTGGAGAAGTGTACGGTGTGTCCTGAAACATCTAAAGAACACAGCTTAGAGAGCATAGGGCACTTCCACGCATGGGGGGATAAAGTGGGAAAATTGAAAATCAGCAAGACACAAGCACCCCAAAGTTTAGGGATGCTCTGTTGACAAGGACCTCCACTTCATTCCACCTTAAATATCCCAGGAAAGCGAAAAATGGATAAAAAAGTTGTGGTCCTTATGTACAATGGAATATCACTCAGCCATGAAATCAATGTCATAAGGCTAGTAGCTGCATGATGAGTGGATTTAGGTAAGACGATTCTAAGTGAAATAAGTCACACAGAAAAGGACACTTCTCATAAGGTGTCACTTATAGAGGGAATGTAAAACCCGTTACACTTGAACTGAATTACAAAACAGAACAGAGTCACACATGCAGAAAACACACTATGGCTGCTTAACGGGAAAGGTGAGGTGGGGTGATACATAAAACAAGAGTTTCAAATTAGCTCAGATACCGTTCCATAAACCCAATATGTAATAGACAAGACCTACTCCTTGCTCAGAGAACTGGACTCAACACACCCGATTCACCGCACAAGAATATATCTGACTAGTAATAATCTTAAAACCTATGTATTGATATCTCTCTGTTAGTGTGTCAAGTGGGTGTAAGGCGGCATAAACACAGCCGTGAAAAGCAGCTAAACCCCATTATAAAAATAAATTACTTTTAAAAACCCATGAAACAAAGACAGGGAAAGAGAGAGAAATTCTTACACAATTCGTTCAGGGGCTGTGATGCAACCTGGACTGACCATATCTAGACCCACAGCTGGATGAGACATAAGGGTGGACACTCTTGGGGCTGAGAGGTTTGGTGAGGTTGGGTGAGCAAACGCAGACCCTTTAAAGTAATACTGCGTGCTACCCATCGCATGGGTCCCAAATCTCCAGGTTCAAGGGCAACTTCCTACATCGAAAACATGCATGAGAAACCCAGAAGATGGTACACCGTGTGATGGGGAAAGGTTTCTAAAACGCACCTCATTTCTCATCTCCTTGTGCTCGGGTTTGCCATTCCAGCCACTTTACTAACAATCTCCCTACTTGGAGCATCAGCACCTTTAACCTCCTGTTCTGTACAGGTTGCAATTTGTCCTGAGGATGAACGGGAAGATGGGAAACCAATGAGAGACTAGCTCTTGGTGTTGGGACAGGCACAGGTCACTCTATTTTCCCATCAGGAAGAAGAATTAACCAGAGGCTCAGCCTGCCCCCCGGAACCAGAACAGGGCCTGAAGCCATCCTGCGCTTTTGCGGCCAGCTCCCAAAAAAGCGACTTGTAAAATGGAGCTTCAGGGCACTGCAATTCACAAACCTGCAGAGTTATAAATGATAACTCTCGTCCACAAATATATTGAGGGAAGGCAAAGAAGAGGATTTGAAATTAAGGCAGAATTGCAGGAAACAGATTTCAGGAGGTAGATTCGAATCGCCTTTAAAGCACATGAAAAGCGGCAAAACGTTGACAATGATGCCCTTGGCCAAAAAGGGCGTATGCGTTTTTTCCTGAATATATTCAGGAAAAAACGCATACGCCCTTTTTGGCCAACCAAGCAACCTTGAAAGGCAAATCAGCGCTACAAAGAAGTCTCGCTTCCCTTCGGTCAAAAGGGCCATGCTGAAAAAAGTGTCAAAACCAGAAATGCAGGACAGGCCATGGAGAAATGGGAGCCTTTCTACACTGATGGGCGGGATGTAAATTGCCAACAGCCACTCTGGAGAAGTGTACGGTGTGTCCTGAAACATCTAAAGAACACAGCTTAGAGAGCATAGGGCACTTCCACGCATGGGGGGATAAAGTGGGAAAATTGAAAATCAGCAAGACACAAGCACCCCAAAGTTTAGGGATGCTCTGTTGACAAGGACCTCCACTTCATTCCACCTTAAATATCCCAGGAAAGCGAAAAATGGATCAAAAAGTTGTGGTCCTTATGTACAATGGAATATCACTCAGCCATGAAATCAATGTCATAAGGCTAGTAGCTGCATGATGAGTGGATTTAGGTAAGACGATTCTAAGTGAAATAAGTCACACAGAAAAGGACACTTCTCATAAGGTGTCACTTATAGAGGGAATGTAAAAACCGTTACACTTGAACTGAATTACAAAACAGAACAGAGTCACACATGCAGAAAACACACTATGGCTGCTTAACGGGAAAGGTGAGGTGGGGTGATACATAAAACAAGAGTTTCAAATTAGCTCAGATACCGTTCCATAAACCCAATATGTAATAGACAAGACCTACTCCTTGCTCAGAGAACTGGACTCAACACGCCCGATTCACCGCACAAGAATATATCTGACTAGTAATAATCTTAAAACCTAGGTATTGATATCTCTCTGTTAGTGTGTCAAGTGGGTGTAAAGCGGCATAAACACAGCCGTGAAAAGCAGCTAAACCCCATTATAAAAATAAATTACTTTTAAAAACCCATGAAACAAAGACAGGGAAAGAGAGAGAAATTCTTACACAATTCGTTCAGGGGCTGTGATGCAACCTGGATTGACCATATCTAGACCCACAGCTGGATGAGACATAAGGGTCGACACTCTTGGGGCTGAGAGGTTTGGTGAGGTTGGGTGAGCAAACGCAGACCCTTTAAAGTAATACTGCGTGCTACCCATCGCATGGGTCCCAAATCTCCAGGTTCAAGGGCATCTTCCTACATCGAAAACATGCATGAGAAACCCAGAAGATGGTACACCGTGTGATGGGGAAAGGTTTCTAAAACGCACCTCATTTCTCATCTCCTTGTGCTCGGGTTCGCCATTCCAGCCACTTTACCAGCAATCTCCCTTCTTGGAGCATCAGCACCTTTAACCTCCTGTTCCGTACAGGTTGCAATTTGTCCTGAGGATGAACGGGAAGACGGGGAACCAATGAGAGACTAGCTCTTGGTGTTGGGACAGGCACAGGTCACTCTATTTTCCCATCAGGATGAAGAATTAACCACAGGCTCAGCCTGCCCCCCGGAACCAGAACAGGGCCTGAAGCCATCCTGCGCTTTTGCGGCCAGCTCCCAAAAAAGCGACTTGTAAAATGGAGCTTCAGGGCACTGCAATTCACAAACCTGCAGAGTTATAAATGATAACTCTCGTCCACAAATATATTGAGGGAAGGCAAAGAAGAGGATTTGAAATCAAGGCAGAATTGCAGGAAACAGATTTCAGGAGGTAGATTCGAATCGCTTTTAAAGCACATGAAAAGCGGCAAAACGTTGACAATGATGCCCTTGGCCAAAAAGGGCGTATGCGTTTTTTCCTGAATATATTCAGGAAAAAACGCATACGCCCTTTTTGGCCAACCAAGCAACCTGGAAAGGCAAATCAGCGCTACAAAGAAGTCTCGCTTCCCATCGGTCAAAAGGGCCATGCTGAAAAAAGTGTCAAAACCAGAAATGCAGGACAGGCCATGGAGAAATGGGAGCCTTGCTACACTGATGGGCGGGATGTAAATTGCCAACAGCCACTCTGGAGAAGTGTACGGTGTGTCCTGAAACATCTAAAAAACACAGCTTAGAGAGCATAGGGCACTTCCACGCATGGGGGGATAAAGTGGGAAAATTGAAAATCAGCAAGACACAAGCACCCCAAAGTTTAGGGCTGCTCTGTTGACAAGGACCTCCACTTCATTCCACCTTAAATATCCCAGGAAAGCGAAAAATGGATAAAAAAGTTGTGGTCCTTATGTACAATGGAATATCACTCAGCCATGAAATCAATGTCATAAGGCTAGTAGCAGCATGATGAGTGGATTTAGGTAAGACGATTCTAAGTGAAATAAGTCACACAGAAAAGGACACTTCTCATAAGGTGTCACTTATAGAGGGAATGTAAAAACCGTTACACTTGAACTGAATTACAAAACAGAACAGAGTCACACATGCAGAAAACACACTATGGCTGCTTAACGGAAAAGGTGAGGTGGGGTGATACATAAAACAAGAGCTTCAAATTAGCTCAGATACCGTTCCATAAACCCAATATGTAATAGACAAGACCTACTCCTTGCTCAGAGAACTGGACTCAACACACCCGATTCACCGCACAAGAATATATCTGACTAGTAATAATCTTAAAACCTATGTATTGATATCTCTCTGTTAGTGTGTCAAGTGGGTGTAAGGCGGCATAAACACAGCCGTGAAAAGCAGCTAAACCCCATTATAAAAATAAATTACTTTTAAAAACCCATGAAACAAAGACAGGGAAAGAGAGAGAAATTCTTACACAATTTGTTCAGGGGCTGTGATGCAACCTGGACTGACCATATCTAGACCCACAGCTGGATGAGACATAAGGGTGGACACTCTTGGGGCTGAGAGGTTTGGTGAGGTTGGGTGAGCAAACGCAGACCCTTTAAAGTAATACTGCGTGCTACCCATCGCATGGGTCCCAAATCTCCAGGTTCAAGGGCAACTTCCTACATCGAAAACATGCATGAGAAACCCAGAAGATGGTACACCGTGTGATGGGGAAAGGTTTCTAAAACGCACCTCATTTCTCATCTCCTTGTGCTCGGGTTCGCCATTCCAGCCACTTTACTAGCAATCTCCCTACTTGGAGCCTCAGCACCTTTAACCTCCTGTTCCGTACAGGTTGCAATTTGTCCTGAGGATGAACGGGAAGACGGGGAACCAATGAGAGACTAGCTCTTGGTGTTGGGACAGGCACAGGTCACTCTATTTTCCCATCAGGAAGAAGAATTAACCACAGGCTCAGCCTGCCCCCCGGAACCAGAACAGGGCCTGAAGCCATCCTGCGCTTTTGCGGCCAGCTCCCAAAAAAGCGACTTGTAAAATGGAGCTTCAGGGCACTGCAATTCACAAACCTGCAGAGTTATAAATGATAACTCTCGTCCACAAATATATTGAGGGAAGGCAAAGAAGAGGATTTGAAATCAAGGCAGAATTGCAGGAAACAGATTTCAGGAGGTAGATTCGAATCGCCTTTAAAGCACATGAAAAGCGGCAAAACGTTGACAATGATGCCCTTGGCCAAAAAGGGCGTATGCGTTTTTTCCTGAATATATTCAGGAAAAAACGCATACGCCCTTTTTGGCCAACCAAGCAACCTGGAAAGGCAAATCAGCGCTACAAAGAAGTCTCGCTTCCCATCGGTCAAAAGGGCCATGCTGAAAAAAGTGTCAAAACCAGAAATGCAGGACAGGCCATGGAGAAATGGGAGCCTTGCTACACTGATGGGCGGGATGTAAATTGCCAACAGCCACTCTGGAGAAGTGTACGGTGTGTCCTGAAACATCTAAAAAACACAGCTTAGAGAGCATAGGGCACTTCCACGCATGGGGGGATAAAGTGGGAAAATTGAAAATCAGCAAGACACAAGCACCCCAAAGTTTAGGGCTGCTCTGTTGACAAGGACCTCCACTTCATTCCACCTTAAATATCCCAGGAAAGCGAAAAATGGATAAAAAAGTTGTGGTCCTTATGTACAATGGAATATCACTCAGCCATGAAATCAATGTCATAAGGCTAGTAGCAGCATGATGAGTGGATTTAGGTAAGACGATTCTAAGTGAAATAAGTCACACAGAAAAGGACACTTCTCATAAGGTGTCACTTATAGAGGGAATGTAAAAACCGTTACACTTGAACTGAATTACAAAACAGAACAGAGTCACACATGCAGAAAACACACTATGGCTGCTTAACGGAAAAGGTGAGGTGGGGTGATACATAAAACAAGAGCTTCAAATTAGCTCAGATACCGTTCCATAAACCCAATATGTAATAGACAAGACCTACTCCTTGCTCAGAGAACTGGACTCAACACACCCGATTCACCGCACAAGAATATATCTGACTAGTAATAATCTTAAAACCTATGTATTGATATCTCTCTGTTAGTGTGTCAAGTGGGTGTAAGGCGGCATAAACACAGCCGTGAAAAGCAGCTAAACCCCATTATAAAAATAAATTACTTTTAAAAACCCATGAAACAAAGACAGGGAAAGAGAGAGAAATTCTTACACAATTCGTTCAGGGGCTGTGATGCAACCTGGACTGACCATATCTAGACCCACAGCTGGATGAGACATAAGGGTGGACACTCTTGGGGCTGAGAGGTTTGGTGAGGTTGGGTGAGCAAACGCAGACCCTTTAAAGTAATACTGCGTGCTACCCATCGCATGGGTCCCAAATCTCCAGGTTCAAGGGCAACTTCCTACATCGAAAACACGCATGAGAAACCCAGAAGATGGTACACCGCGTGATGGGGAAAGGTTTCTAAAACGCACCTCATTTCTCATCTCCTTGTGCTCGGGTTTGCCATTCCAGCCACTTTACTAGCAATCTCCCTACTTGGAGCATCAGCACCTTTAACCTCCTGTTCCGTACAGGTTGTAATTTGTCCTGAGGATGAACGGGAAGACGGGAAACCAATGAGAGACTAGCTCTTGGTGTTGGGACAGGCACAGGTCACTCTATTTTCCCATCAGGAAGAAGAATTAACCACAGGCTCAGCCTGCCCCCCGGAACCAGAACAGGGCCTGAAGCCATCCTGCGCTTTTGCGGCCAGCTCCCAAAAAAGCGACTTGTAAAATGGAGCTTCAGGGCACTGCAATTCACAAACCTGCAGAGTTATAAATGATAACTCTCGTCCACAAATATATTGAGGGAAGGCAAAGAAGAGGATTTGAAATCAAGGCAGAATTGCAGGAAACAGATTTCAGGAGGTAGATTCGAATCGCCTTTAAAGCACATGAAAAGCGGCAAAACGTTGACAATGATGCCCTTGGCCAAAAAGGGCGTATGCGTTTTTTCCTGAATATATTCAGGAAAAAACGCATACGCCCTTTTTGGCCAACCAAGCAACCTGGAAAGGCAAATCAGCGCTACAAAGAAGTCTCGCTTCCCATCGGTCAAAAGGGCCATGCTGAAAAAAGTGTCAAAACCAGAAATGCAGGACAGGCCATGGAGAAATGGGAGCCTTGCTACACTGATGGGCGGGATGTAAATTGCCAACAGCCACTCTGGAGAAGTGTACGGTGTGTCCTGAAACATCTAAAAAACACAGCTTAGAGAGCATAGGGCACTTCCACGCATGGGGGGATAAAGTGGGAAAATTGAAAATCAGCAAGACACAAGCACCCCAAAGTTTAGGGCTGCTCTGTTGACAAGGACCTCCACTTCATTCCACCTTAAATATCCCAGGAAAGCGAAAAATGGATAAAAAAGTTGTGGTCCTTATGTACAATGGAATATCACTCAGCCATGAAATCAATGTCATAAGGCTAGTAGCTGCATGATGAGTGGATTTAGGTAAGACGATTCTAAGTGAAATAAGTCACACAGAAAAGGACACTTCTCATAAGGTGTCACTTATAGAGGGAATGTAAAAACCGTTACACTTGAACTGAATTACAAAACAGAACAGAGTCACACATGCAGAAAACACACTATGGCTGCTTAACGGGAAAGGTGAGGTGGGGTGATACATAAAACAAGAGTTTCAAATTAGCTCAGATACCGTTCCATAAACCCAATATGTAATAGACAAGACCTACTCCTTGCTCAGAGAACTGGACTCAACACGCCCGATTCACCGCACAAGAATATATCTGACTAGTAATAATCTTAAAACCTATGTATTGATATCTCTCTGTTAGTGTGTCAAGTGGGTGTAAAGCGGCATAAACACAGCCGTGAAAAGCAGCTAAACCCCATTATAAAAATAAATTACTTTTAAAAACCCATGAAACAAAGACAGGGAAAGAGAGAGAAATTCTTACACAATTCCTTCAGGGGCTGTGATGCAACCTGGATTGACCATATCTAGACCCACAGCTGGATGAGACATAAGGGTCGACACTCTTGGGGCTGAGAGGTTTGGTGAGGTTGGGTGAGCAAACGCAGACCCTTTAAAGTAATACTGCGTGCTACCCATCGCATGGGTCCCAAATCTCCAGGTTCAAGGGCATCTTCCTACATCGAAAACATGCATGAGAAACCCAGAAGATGGTACACCGTGTGATGGGGAAAGGTTTCTAAAACGCACCTCATTTCTCATCTCCTTGTGCTCGGGTTCGCCATTCCAGCCACTTTACCAGCAATCTCCCTTCTTGGAGCATCAGCACCTTTAACCTCCTGTTCCGTACAGGTTGCAATTTGTCCTGAGGATGAACGGGAAGACGGGGAACCAATGAGAGACTAGCTCTTGGTGTTGGGACAGGCACAGGTCACTCTATTTTCCCATCAGGAAGAAGAATTAACCACAGGCTCAGCCTGACCCCCGGAACCAGAACAGGGCCTGAAGCCATCCTGCGCTTTTGCGGCCAGCTCCCAAAAAAGCGACTTGTAAAATGGAGCTTCAGGGCACTGCAATTCACAAACCTGCAGAGTTATAAATGATAACTCTCGTCCACAAATATATTGAGGGAAGGCAAAGAAGAGGATTTGAAATCAAGGCAGAATTGCAGGAAACAGATTTCAGGAGGTAGATTCGAATCGCCTTTAAAGCACATGAAAAGCGGCAAAACGTTGACAATGATGCCCTTGGCCAAAAAGGGCGTATGCGTTTTTTCCTGAATATATTCAGGAAAAAACGCATACGCCCTTTTTGGCCAACCAAGCAACCTGGAAAGGCAAATCAGCGCTACAAAGAAGTCTCGCTTCCCATCGGTCAAAAGGGCCATGCTGAAAAAAGTGTCAAAACCAGAAATGCAGGACAGGCCATGGAGAAATGGGAGCCTTGCTACACTGATGGGCGGGATGTAAATTGCCAACAGCCACTCTGGAGAAGTGTACGGTGTGTCCTGAAACATCTAAAAAACACAGCTTAGAGAGCATAGGGCACTTCCACGCATGGGGGGATAAAGTGGGAAAATTGAAAATCAGCAAGACACAAGCACCCCAAAGTTTAGGGCTGCTCTGTTGACAAGGACCTCCACTTCATTCCACCTTAAATATCCCAGGAAAGCGAAAAATGGATAAAAAAGTTGTGGTCCTTATGTACAATGGAATATCACTCAGCCATGAAATCAATGTCATAAGGCTAGTAGCAGCATGATGAGTGGATTTAGGTAAGACGATTCTAAGTGAAATAAGTCACACAGAAAAGGACACTTCTCATAAGGTGTCACTTATAGAGGGAATGTAAAAACCGTTACACTTGAACTGAATTACAAAACAGAACAGAGTCACACATGCAGAAAACACACTATGGCTGCTTAACGGAAAAGGTGAGGTGGGGTGATACATAAAACAAGAGCTTCAAATTAGCTCAGATACCGTTCCATAAACCCAATATGTAATAGACAAGACCTACTCCTTGCTCAGAGAACTGGACTCAACACACCCGATTCACCGCACAAGAATATATCTGACTAGTAATAATCTTAAAACCTATGTATTGATATCTCTCTGTTAGTGTGTCAAGTGGGTGTAAGGCGGCATAAACACAGCCGTGAAAAGCAGCTAAACCCCATTATAAAAATAAATTACTTTTAAAAACCCATGAAACAAAGACAGGGAAAGAGAGAGAAATTCTTACACAATTTGTTCAGGGGCTGTGATGCAACCTGGACTGACCATATCTAGACCCACAGCTGGATGAGACATAAGGGTGGACACTCTTGGGGCTGAGAGTTTTGGTGAGGTTGGGTGAGCAAACGCAGACCCTTTAAAGTAATACTGCGTGCTACCCATCGCATGGGTCCCAAATCTCCAGGTTCAAGGGCAACTTCCTACATCGAAAACATGCATGAGAAACCCAGAAGATGGTACACCGTGTGATGGGGAAAGGTTTCTAAAACGCACCTCATTTCTCATCTCCTTGTGCTCGGGTTCGCCATTCCAGCCACTTTACTAGCAATCTCCCTACTTGGAGCCTCAGCACCTTTAACCTCCTGTTCCGTACAGGTTGCAATTTGTCCTGAGGATGAACGGGAAGACGGGGAACCAATGAGAGACTAGCTCTTGGTGTTGGGACAGGCACAGGTCACTCTATTTTCCCATCAGGAAGAAGAATTAACCACAGGCTCAGCCTGCCCCCCGGAACCAGAACAGGGCCTGAAGCCATCCTGCGCTTTTGCGGCCAGCTCCCAAAAAAGCGACTTGTAAAATGGAGCTTCAGGGCACTGCAATTCACAAACCTGCAGAGTTATAAATGATAACTCTCGTCCACAAATATATTGAGGGAAGGCAAAGAAGAGGATTTGAAATCAAGGCAGAATTGCAGGAAACAGATTTCAGGAGGTAGATTCGAATCGCCTTTAAAGCACATGAAAAGCGGCAAAACGTTGACAATGATGCCCTTGGCCAAAAAGGGCGTATGCGTTTTTTCCTGAATATATTCAGGAAAAAACGCATACGCCCTTTTTGGCCAACCAAGCAACCTGGAAAGGCAAATCAGCGCTACAAAGAAGTCTCGCTTCCCATCGGTCAAAAGGGCCATGCTGAAAAAAGTGTCAAAACCAGAAATGCAGGACAGGCCATGGAGAAATGGGAGCCTTGCTACACTGATGGGTGGGATGTAAATTGCCAACAGCCACTCTGGAGAAGTGTACGGTGTGTCCTGAAACATCTAAAAAACACAGCTTAGAGAGCATAGGGCACTTCCACGCATGGGGGGATAAAGTGGGAAAATTGAAAATCAGCAAGACACAAGCACCCCAAAGTTTAGGGCTGCTCTGTTGACAAGGACCTCCACTTCATTCCACCTTAAATATCCCAGGAAAGCGAAAAATGGATAAAAAAGTTGTGGTCCTTATGTACAATGGAATATCACTCAGCCATGAAATCAATGTCATAAGGCTAGTAGCAGCATGATGAGTGGATTTAGGTAAGACGATTCTAAGTGAAATAAGTCACACAGAAAAGGACACTTCTCATAAGGTGTCACTTATAGAGGGAATGTAAAAACCGTTACACTTGAACTGAATTACAAAACAGAACAGAGTCACACATGCAGACAACACACTATGGCTGCTTAACGGAAAAGGTGAGGTGGGGTGATACATAAAACAAGAGCTTCAAATTAGCTCAGATACCGTTCCATAAACCCAATATGTAATAGACAAGACCTACTCCTTGCTCAGAGAACTGGACTCAACACACCCGATTCACCGCACAAGAATATATCTGACTAGTAATAATCTTAAAACCTATGTATTGATATCTCTCTGTTAGTGTGTCAAGTGGGTGTAAGGCGGCATAAACACAGCCGTGAAAAGCAGCTAAACCCCATTATAAAAATAAATTACTTTTAAAAACCCATGAAACAAAGACAGGGAAAGAGAGAGAAATTCTTACACAATTCGTTCAGGGGCTGTGATGCAACCTGGACTGACCATATCTAGACCCACAGCTGGATGAGACATAAGGGTGGACACTCTTGGGGCTGAGAGGTTTGGTGAGGTTGGGTGAGCAAACGCAGACCCTTTAAAGTAATACTGCGTGCTACCCATCGCATGGGTCCCAAATCTCCAGGTTCAAGGGCAACTTCCTACATCGAAAACATGCATGAGAAACCCAGAAGATGGTACACCGTGTGATGGGGAAAGGTTTCTAAAACGCACCTCATTTCTCATCTCCTTGTGCTCGGGTTTGCCATTCCAGCCACTTTACTAGCAATCTCCCTACTTGGAGCATCAGCACCTTTAACCTCCTGTTCTGTACAGGTTGCAATTTGTCCTGAGGATGAACGGGAAGATGGGAAACCAATGAGAGACTAGCTCTTGGTGTTGGGACAGGCACAGGTCACTCTATTTTCCCATCAGGAAGAAGAATTAACCACAGGCTCAGCCTGCCCCCCGGAACCAGAACAGGGCCTGAAGCCATCCTGCGCTTTTGCGGCCAGCTCCCAAAAAAGCGACTTGTAAAATGGAGCTTCAGGGCACTGCAATTCACAAACCTGCAGAGTTATAAATGATAACTCTCGTCCACAAATATATTGAGGGAAGGCAAAGAAGAGGATTTGAAATCAAGGCAGAATTGCAGGAAACAGATTTCAGGAGGTAGATTCGAATCGCCTTTAAAGCACATGAAAAGCGGCAAAACGTTGACAATGATGCCCTTGGCCAAAAAGGGCGTATGCGTTTTTTCCTGAATATATTCAGGAAAAAACGCATACGCCCTTTTTGGCCAACCAAGCAACCTGGAAAGGCAAATCAGCGCTACAAAGAAGTCTCGCTTCCCATCGGTCAAAAGGGCCATGCTGAAAAAAGTGTCAAAACCAGAAATGCAGGACAGGCCATGGAGAAATGGGAGCCTTGCTACACTGATGGGCGGGATGTAAATTGCCAACAGCCACTCTGGAGAAGTGTACGATGTGTCCTGAAACATCTAAAAAACACAGCTTAGAGAGCAAAGGGCACTTCCACGCATGGGGGGATAAAGTGGGAAAATTGAAAATCAGCAAGACACAAGCACCCCAAAGTTTAGGGATGCTCTGTTGACAAGGACCTCCACTTCATTCCACCTTAAATATCCCAGGAAAGCGAAAAATGGATAAAAAAGTTGTGGTCCTTATGTACAATGGAATATCACTCAGCCATGAAATCAATGTCATAAGGCTAGTAGCTGCATGATGAGTGGATTTAGGTAAGACGATTCTAAGTGAAATAAGTCACACAGAAAAGGACACTTCTCATAAGGTGTCACTTATAGAGGGAATGTAAAAACCGTTACACTTGAACTGAATTACAAAACAGAACAGAGTCACACATGCAGAAAACACACTATGGCTGCTTAACGGGAAAGGTGAGGTGGGGTGATACATAAAACAAGAGCTTCAAATTAGCTCAGATACCGTTCCATAAACCCAATATGTAATAGACAAGACCTACTCCTTGCTCAGAGAACTGGACTCAACACGCCCGATTCACCGCACAAGAATATATCTGACTAGTAATAATCTTAAAACCTATGTATTGATATCTCTCTGTTAGTGTGTCAAGTGGGTGTAAAGCGGCATAAACACAGCCGTGGAAAGCAGCTAAACCCCATTATAAAAATAAATTACTTTTAAAAACCCATGAAACAAAGACAGGGAAAGAGAGAGAAATTCTTACACAATTCGTTCAGGGGCTGTGATGCAACCTGGATTGACCATATCTAGACCCACAGCTGGATGAGACATAAGGGTCGACACTCTTGGGGCTGAGAGGTTTGGTGAGGTTGGGTGAGCAAACGCAGACCCTTTAAAGTAATACTGCGTGCTACCCATCGCATGGGTCCCAAATCTCCAGGTTCAAGGGCATCTTCCTACATCGAAAACATGCATGAGAAACCCAGAAGATGGTACACCGTGTGATGGGGAAAGGTTTCTAAAACGCACCTCATTTCTCATCTCCTTGTGCTCGGGTTCGCCATTCCAGCCACTTTACCAGCAATCTCCCTTCTTGGAGCATCAGCACCTTTAACCTCCTGTTCCGTACAGGTTGCAATTTGTCCTGAGGATGAACGGGAAGACGGGGAACCAATGAGAGACTAGCTCTTGGTGTTGGGACAGGCACAGGTCACTCTATTTTCCCATCAGGAAGAAGAATTAACCACAGGCTCAGCCTGCCCCCCGGAACCAGAACAGGGCCTGAAGCCATCCTGCGCTTTTGCGGCCAGCTCCCAAAAAAGCGACTTGTAAAATGGAGCTTCAGGGCACTGCAATTCACAAACCTGCAGAGTTACAAATGATAACTCTCGTCCACAAATATATTGAGGGAAGGCAAAGAAGAGGATTTGAAATCAAGGCAGAATTGCAGGAAACAGATTTCAGGAGGTAGATTCGAATCGCCTTTAAAGCACATGAAATGCAGCAAAACGTTGACAATGATGCCCTTGGCCAAAAAGGGCGTATGCGTTTTTTCCTGAATATATTCAGGAAAAAACGCATACGCCCTTTTTGGCCAACCAAGCAACCTGGAAAGGCAAATCAGCGCTACAAAGAAGTCTCGCTTCCCATCGGTCAAAAGGGCCATGCTGAAAAAAGTGTCAAAACCAGAAATGCAGGACAGGCCATGGAGAAATGGGAGCCTTGCTACACTGATGGGCGGGATGTAAATTGCCAACAGCCACTCTGGAGAAGTGTACGGTGTGTCCTGAAACATCTAAAAATCACAGCTTAGAGAGCATAGGGCACTTCCACGCATGGGGGGATAAAGTGGGAAAATTGAAAATCAGCAAGACACAAGCACCCCAAAGTTTAGGGCTGCTCTGTTGACAAGGACCTCCACTTCATTCCACCTTAAATATCCCAGGAAAGCGAAAAATGGATAAAAAAGTTGTGGTCCTTATGTACAATGGAATATCACTCAGCCATGAAATCAATGTCATAAGGCTAGTAGCAGCATGATGAGTGGATTTAGGTAAGACGATTCTAAGTGAAATAAGTCACACAGAAAAGGACACTTCTCATAAGGTGTCACTTATAGAGGGAATGTAAAAACCGTTACACTTGAACTGAATTACAAAACAGAACAGAGTCACACATGCAGAAAACACACTATGGCTGCTTAACGGGAAAGGTGAGGTGGGGTGATACATAAAACAAGAGCTTCAAATTAGCTCAGATACCGTTCCATAAACCCAATATGTAATAGACAAGACCTACTCCTTGCTCAGAGAACTGGACTCAACACGCCCGATTCACCGCACAAGAATATATCTGACTAGTAATAATCTTAAAACCTATATATTGATATCTCTCTGTTAGTGTGTCAAGTGGGTGTAAGGCGGCATAAACACAGCCGTGAAAAGCAGCTAAACCCCATTATAAAAATAAATTACTTTTAAAAACCCATGAAACAAAGACAGGGAAAGAGAGTGAAATTCTTACACAATTTGTTCAGGGGCTGTGATGCAACCTGGACTGACCATATCTAGACCCACAGCTGGATGAGACATAAGGGTGGACACTCTTGGGGCTGAGAGGTTTGGTGAGGTTGGGTGAGCAAACGCAGACCCTTTAAAGTAATACTGCGTGCTACCCATCGCATGGGTCCCAAATCTCCAGGTTCAAGGGCAACTTCCTACATCGAAAACATGCATGAGAAACCCAGAAGATGGTACACCGTGTGATGGGGAAAGGTTTCTAAAACGCACCTCATTTCTCATCTCCTTGTGCTCGGGTTCGCCATTCCAGCCACTTTACTAGCAATCTCCCTACTTGGAGCCTCAGCACCTTTAACCTCCTGTTCCGTACAGGTTGCAATTTGTCCTGAGGATGAACGGGAAGACGGGGAACCAATGAGAGACTAGCTCTTGGTGTTGGGACAGGCACAGGTCACTCTATTTTCCCATCAGGAAGAAGAATTAACCACAGGCTCAGCCTGACCCCCGGAACCAGAACAGGGCCTGAAGCCATCCTGCGCTTTTGCGGCCAGCTCCCAAAAAAGCGACTTGTAAAATGGAGCTTCAGGGCACTGCAATTCACAAACCTGCAGAGTTATAAATGATAACTCTCGTCCACAAATATATTGAGGGAAGGCAAAGAAGAGGATTTGAAATCAAGGCAGAATTGCAGGAAACAGATTTCAGGAGGTAGATTCGAATCGCCTTTAAAGCACATGAAAAGCGGCAAAACGTTGACAATGATGCCCTTGGCCAAAAAGGGCGTATGCGTTTTTTCCTGAATATATTCAGGAAAAAACGCATACGCCCTTTTTGGCCAACCAAGCAACCTGGAAAGGCAAATCAGCGCTACAAAGAAGTCTCGCTTCCCATCGGTCAAAAGGGCCATGCTGAAAAAAGTGTCAAAACCAGAAATGCAGGACAGGCCATGGAGAAATGGGAGCCTTCCTACACTGATGGGCGGGATGTAAATTGCCAACAGCCACTCTGGAGAAGTGTACGGTGTGTCCTGAAACATCTAAAAATCACAGCTTAGAGAGCATAGGGCACTTCCACGCATGGGGGGATAAAGTGGGAAAATTGAAAATCAGCAAGACACAAGCACCCCAAAGTTTAGGGCTGCTCTGTTGACAAGGACCTCCACTTCATTCCATCTTAAATATCCCAGGAAAGCGAAAAATGGATAAAAAAGTTGTGGTCCTTATGTACAATGGAATATCACTCAGCCATGAAATCAATGTCATAAGGCTAGTAGCAGCATGATGAGTGGATTTAGGTAAGACGATTCTAAGTGAAATAAGTCACACAGAAAAGGACACTTCTCATAAGGTGTCACTTATAGAGGGAATGTAAAAACCGTTACACTTGAACTGAATTACAAAACAGAACAGAGTCACACATGCAGAAAACACACTATGGCTGCTTAACGGGAAAGGTGAGGTGGGGTGATACATAAAACAAGAGCTTCAAATTAGCTCAGATACCGTTCCATAAACCCAATATGTAATAGACAAGACCTACTCCTTGCTCAGAGAACTGGACTCAACACGCCCGATTCACCGCACAAGAATATATCTGACTAGTAATAATCTTAAAACCTATATATTGATATCTCTCTGTTAGTGTGTCAAGTGGGTGTAAGGCGGCATAAACACAGCCGTGAAAAGCAGCTAAACCCCATTATAAAAATAAATTACTTTTAAAAACCCATGAAACAAAGACAGGGAAAGAGAGTGAAATTCTTACACAATTTGTTCAGGGGCTGTGATGCAACCTGGACTGACCATATCTAGACCCACAGCTGGATGAGACATAAGGGTGGACACTCTTGGGGCTGAGAGGTTTGGTGAGGTTGGGTGAGCAAACGCAGACCCTTTAAAGTAATACTGCGTGCTACCCATCGCATGGGTCCCAAATCTCCAGGTTCAAGGGCAACTTCCTACATCGAAAACATGCATGAGAAACCCAGAAGATGGTACACCGTGTGATGGGGAAAGGTTTCTAAAACGCACCTCATTTCTCATCTCCTTGTGCTCGGGTTCGCCATTCCAGCCACTTTACTAGCAATCTCCCTACTTGGAGCATCAGCAACTTTAACCTCCTGTTCCGTACAGGTTGCAATTTGTCCTGAGGATGAACGGGAAGACGGGGAACCAATGAGAGACTAGCTCTTGGTGTTGGGACAGGCACAGATCACTCTATTTTCCCATCAGGAAGAAGAATTAACCACAGGCTCAGCCTGCCCCCCGGAACCAGAACAGGGCCTGAAGCCATCCTGCGCTTTTGCGGCCAGCTCCCAAAAAAGCGACTTGTAAAATGGAGCTTCAGGGCACTGCAATTCACAAACCTGCAGAGTTATAAATGATAACTCTCGTCCAAAAATATATTGAGGGAAGGCAAAGAAGAGGATTTGAAATCAAGGCAGAATTGCAGGAAACAGATTTCAGGAGGTAGATTCGAATCGCCTTTAAAGCACATGAAAAGCGGCAAAACGTTGACAATGATGCCCTTGGCCAAAAAGGGCGTATGCGTTTTTTCCTGAATATATTCAGGAAAAAACGCATACGCCCTTTTTGGCCAACCAAGCAACCTGGAAAGGCAAATCAGCGCTACAAAGAAGTCTCGCTTCCCATCGGTCAAAAGGGCCATGCTGAAAAAAGTGTCAAAACCAGAAATGCAGGACAGGCCATGGAGAAATGGGAGCCTTGCTACACTGATGGGCGGGATGTAAATTGCCAACAGCCACTCTGGAGAAGTGTACGGTGTGTCCTGAAACATCTAAAAAACACAGCTTAGAGAGCATAGGGCACTTCCACGCATGGGGGGATAAAGTGGGAAAATTGAAAATCAGCAAGACACAAGCACCCCAAAGTTTAGGGCTGCTCTGTTGACAAGGACCTCCACTTCATTCCACCTTAAATATCCCAGGAAAGCGAAAAATGGATAAAAAAGTTGTGGTCCTTATGTACAATGGAATATCAACCAGCCATGAAATCAATGTCATAAGGCTAGTAGCAGCATGATGAGTGGATTTAGGTAAGACGATTCTAAGTGAAATAAGTCACACAGAAAAGGACACTTCTCATAAGGTGTCACTTATAGAGGGAATGTAAAAACCGTTACACTTGAACTGAATTACAAAACAGAACAGAGTCACACATGCAGAAAACACACTATGGCTGCTTAACGGGAAAGGTGAGGTGGAGTGATACATAAAACAAGAGCTTCAAATTAGCTCAGATACCGTTCCATAAACCCAATATGTAATAGACAAGACCTACTCCTTGCTCAGAGAACTGGACTCAACACGCCCGATTCACCGCACAAGAATATATCTGACTAGTAATAATCTTAAAACCTATATATTGATATCTCTCTGTTAGTGTGTCAAGTGGGTGTAAGGCGGCATAAACACAGCCGTGAAAAGCAGCTAAACCCCATTATAAAAATAAATTACTTTTAAAAACCCATGAAACAAAGACAGGTAAAGACAGTGAAATTCTTACACAATTTGTTCAGGGGCTGTGATGCAACCTGGACTGACCATATCTAGACCCACAGCTGGATGAGACATAAGGGTGGACACTCTTGGGGCTGAGAGTTTTGGTGAGGTTGGGTGAGCAAACGCAGACCCTTTAAAGTAATACTGCGTGCTACCCATCGCATGGGTCCCAAATCTCCAGGTTCAAGGGCAACTTCCTACATCGAAAACATGCATGAGAAACTCAGAAGATGGTACACCGTGTGATGGGGAAAGGTTTCTAAAACGCACCTCATTTCTCATCTCCTTGTGCTCAGGTTCGCCATTCCAGCCACTTTACTAGCAATCTCCCTACTTGGAGCATCAGCAACTTTAACCTCCTGTTCCGTACAGGTTGCAATTTGTCCTGAGGATGAACGGGAAGACGGGGAACCAATGAGAGACTAGCTGTTGAAGTTGGGACAGGCACAGATCACTCTATTTTCCCATCAGGAAGAAGAATTAACCACAGGCTCAGCCTGCCCCCCGGAACCAGAACAGGGCCTGAAGCCATCCTGCGCTTTTGCGGCCAGCTCCCAAAAAAGCGACTTGTAAAATGGAGCTTCAGGGCACTGCAATTCACAAACCTGCAGAGTTATAAATGATAACTCTCGTCCACAAATATATTGAGGGAAGGCAAAGAAGAGGATTTGAAATCAAGGCAGAATTGCAGGAAACAGATTTCAGGAGGTAGATTCGAATCGCCTTTAAAGCACATGAAAAGCGGCAAAACGTTGACAATGATGCCCTTGGCCAAAAAGGGCGTATGCGTTTTTTCCTGAATATATTCAGGAAAAAACGCATACGCCCTTTTTGGCCAACCAAGCAACCTGGAAAGGCAAATCAGCGCTACAAAGAAGTCTCGCTTCCCATCGGTCAAAAGGGCCATGCTGAAAAAAGTGTCAAAACCAGAAATGCAGGACAGGCCATGGAGAAATGGGAGCCTTGCTACACTGATGGGCGGGATGTAAATTGCCAACAGCCACTCTGGAGAAGTGTACGGTGTGTCCTGAAACATCTAAAAAACACAGCTTAGAGAGCATAGGGCACTTCCACGCATGGGGGGATAAAGTGGGAAAATTGAAAATCAGCAAGACACAAGCACCCCAAAGTTTAGGGCTGCTCTGTTGACAAGGACCTCCACTTCATTCCACCTTAAATATCCCAGGAAAGCGAAAAATGGATCAAAAAGTTGTGGTCCTTATGTACAATGGAATATCACTCAGCCATGAAATCAATGTCATAAGGCTAGTAGCAGCATGATGAGTGGATTTAGGTAAGACGATTCTAAGTGAAATAAGTCACACAGAAAAGGACACTTCTCATAAGGTGTCACTTATAGAGGGAATGTAAAAACCGTTACACTTGAACTGAATTACAAAACAGAACAGAGTCACACATGCAGAAAACACACTATGGCTGCTTAACGGGAAAGGTGAGGTGGGGTGATACATAAAACAAGAGTTTCAAATTAGCTCAGATACCGTTCCATAAACCCAATATGTAATAGACAAGACCTACTCCTTGCTCAGAGAACTGGACTCAACACGCCTGATTCACCGCACATGAATATATCTGACTAGTAATAATCTTAAAACCTATGTATTGATATCTCTCTGTTAGTGTGTCAAGTGGGTGTAAAGCGGCATAAACACAGCCGTGAAAAGCAGCTAAACCCCATTATAAAAATAAATTACTTTTAAAAACCCGTGAAACAAAGACAGGGAAAGAGAGAGAAATTCTTACACAATTCGTTCAGGAGCTGTGATGCAACCTGGACTGACCATATCTAGACCCACAGCTGGATGAGACATAAGGGTGGACACTCTTGGGGCTGAGAGGTTTGGTGAGGTTGGGTGAGCAAACGCAGACCCTTTAAAGTAATACTGCGTGCTACCCATCGCATGGGTCCCAAATCTCCAGGTTCAAGGGCAACTTCCTACATCGAAAACATGCATGAGAAACCCAGAAGATGGTACACCGTGTGATGGGGAAAGGTTTCTAAAACGCACCTCATTTCTCATCTCCTTGTGCTCGGGTTCGCCATTCCAGCCACTTTACTAGCAATCTCCCTACTTGGAGCATCAGCACCTTTAACCTCCTGTTCCGTACAGGTTGCAATTTGTCCTGAGGATGAAAGGGAAGACGGGGAACCAATGAGAGACTAGCTCTTGGTGTTGGGACAGGCACAGGTCACTCTATTTTCCCATCAGGAAGAAGAATTAACCACAGGCTCAGCCTGCCCCCCGGAACCAGAACAGGGCCTGAAGCCATCCTGCGCTTTTGCGGCCAGCTCCCAAAAAAGCGACTTGTAAAATGGAGCTTCAGGGCACTGCAATTCACAAACCTGCAGTTATAAATGATAACTCTCGTCCACAAATATATTGAGGGAAGGCAAAGAAGAGGATTTGAAATCAAGGCAGAATTGCAGGAAACAGATTTCAGTAGGTAGATTCGAATCGCCTTTAAAGCACATGAAAAGCGGCAAAACGTTGACAATGATGCCCTTGGCCAAAAAGGGCGTATGCGTTTTTTCCTGAATATATTCAGGAAAAAACGCATACGCCCTTTTTGGCCAACCAAGCAACCTGGAAAGGCAAATCAGCGCTACAAAGAAGTCTCGCTTCCCATCGGTCAAAAGGGCCATGCTGAAAATAGTGTCAAAACCAGAAATGCAGGACAGGCCATGGAGAAATGGGAGCCTTGCTACACTGATGGGCGGGATGTAAATTGCCAACAGCCACTCTGGAGAAGTGTACGGTGTGTCCTGAAACATCTAAAAAACACAGCTTAGAGAGCATAGGGCACTTCCACGCATGGGGGGATAAAGTGGGAAAATTGAAAATCAGCAAGACACAAGCACCCCAAAGTTTAGGGCTGCTCTGTTGACAAGGACCTCCACTTCATTCCACCTTAAATATCCCAGGAAAGCGAAAAATGGATAAAAAAGTTGTGGTCCTTATGTACAATGGAATATCACTCAGCCATGAAATCAATGTCATAAGGCTAGTAGCAGCATGATGAGTGGATTTAGGTAAGACGATTCTAAGTGAAATAAGTCACACAGAAAAGGACACTTCTCATAAGGTGTCACTTATAGAGGGAATGTAAAAACCGTTACACTTGAACTGAATTACAAAACAGAACAGAGTCACACATGCAGAAAACACACTATGGCTGCTTAACGGGAAAGGTGAGGTGGGGTGATACATAAAACAAGAGCTTCAAATTAGCTCAGATACCGTTCCATAAACCCAATATGTAATAGACAAGACCTACTCCTTGCTCAGAGAACTGGACTCAACACGCCCGATTCACCGCACAAGAATATATCTGACTAGTAATAATCTTAAAACCTATGTATTGATATCTCTCTGTTAGTGTGTCAAGTGGCTGTAAGGCGGCATAAACACAGCCGTGAAAAGCAGCTAAACCCCATTATAAAAATAAATTACTTTTAAAAACCCATGAAACAAAGACAGGGAAAGAGAGAGAAATTCTTACACAATTCGTTCAGGGGCTGTGATACAACCTGGACTGACCATATCTAGACCCACAGCTGGATGAGACATAAGGGTGGACACTCTTGGGGCTGAGAGGTTTGGTGAGGTTGGGTGAGCAAACGCAGACCCTTTAAAGTAATACTGCGTGCTACCCATCGCATGGGTCCCAAATCTCCAGGTTCAAGGGCAACTTCCTACATCGAAAACATGCATGAGAAACCCAGAAGATGGTACACCGTGTGATGGGGAAAGGTTTCTAAAACGCACCTCATTTCTCATCTCCTTGTGCTCGGGTTCGCCATTCCAGCCACTTTACTAGCAATCTCCCTACTTGGAGCCTCAGCACCTTTAACCTCCTGTTCCGTACAGGTTGCAATTTGTCCTGAGGATGAACGGGAAGACGGGGAACCAATGAGAGACTAGCTCTTGGTGTTGGGACAGGCACAGGTCACTCTATTTTCCCATCAGGAAGAAGAATTAACCACAGGCTCAGCCTGCCCCCCGGAACCAGAACAGGGCCTGAAGCCATCCTGCGCTTTTGCGGCCAGCTCCCAAAAAAGCGACTTGTAAAATGGAGCTTCAGGGCACTGCAATTCACAAACCTGCAGAGTTATAAATGATAACTCTCGTCCACAAATATATTGAGGGAAGGCAAAGAAGAGGATTTGAAATCAAGGCAGAATTGCAGGAAACAGATTTCAGGAGGTAGATTCGAATCGCCTTTAAAGCACATGAAAAGCGGCAAAACGTTGACAATGATGCCCTTGGCCAAAAAGGGCGTATGCGTTTTTTCCTGAATATATTCAGGAAAAAACGCATACGCCCTTTTTGGCCAACCAAGCAACCTGGAAAGGCAAATCAGCGCTACAAAGAAGTCTCGCTTCCCATCGGTCAAAAGGGCCATGCTGAAAAAAGTGTCAAAACCAGAAATGCAGGACAGGCCATGGAGAAATGGGAGCCTTGCTACACTGATGGGCGGGATGTAAATTGCCAACAGCCACTCTGGAGAAGTGTACGGTGTGTCCTGAAACATCTAAAAAACACAGCTTAGAGAGCACAGGGCACTTCCACGCATGGGGGGATAAAGTGGGAAAATTGAAAATCAGCAAGACACAAGCACCCCAAAGTTTAGGGCTGCTCTGTTGACAAGGACCTCCACTTCATTCCACCTTAAATATCCCAGGAAAGCGAAAAATGGATAAAAAAGTTGTGGTCCTTATGTACAATGGAATATCACTCAGCCATGAAATCAATGTCATAAGGCTAGTAGCAGCATGATGAGTGGATTTAGGTAAGACGATTCTAAGTGAAATAAGTCACACAGAAAAGGACACTTCTCATAAGGTGTCACTTATAGAGGGAATGTAAAAACCGTTACACTTGAACTGAATTACAAAACAGAACAGAGTCACACATGCAGAAAACACACTATGGCTGCTTAACGGGAAAGGTGAGGTGGGGTGATACATAAAACAAGAGCTTCAAATTAGCTCAGATACCGTTCCATAAACCCAATATGTAATAGACAAGACCTACTCCTTGCTCAGAGAACTGGACTCAACACACCCGATTCACCGCACAAGAATATATCTGACTAGTAATAATCTTAAAACCTATGTATTGATATCTCTCTGTTAGTGTGTCAAGTGGGTGTAAGGCGGCATAAACACAGCCGTGAAAAGCAGCTAAACCCCATTATAAAAATAAATTAATTTTAAAAACCCATGAAACAAAGACAGGGAAAGAGAGAGAAATTCTTACACAATTCGTTCAGGGGCTGTGATGCAACCTGGACTGACCATATCTAGACCCACAGCTGGATGAGACATAAGGGTGGACACTCTTGGGGCTGAGAGGTTTGGTGAGGTTGGGTGAGCAAACGCAGACCCTTTAAAGTAATACTGCGTGCTACCCATCGCATGGGTCCCAAATCTCCAGGTTCAAGGGCAACTTCCTACATCGAAAACATGCATGAGAAACCCAGAAGATGGTACACCGTGTGATGGGGAAAGGTTTCTAAAACGCACCTCATTTCTCATCTCCTTGTGCTCGGGTTTGCCATTCCAGCCACTTTACTAGCAATCTCCCTACTTGGAGCATCAGCACCTTTAACCTCCTGTTCTGTACAGGTTGCAATTTGTCCTGAGGATGAACGGGAAGATGGGAAACCAATGAGAGACTAGCTCTTGGTGTTGGGACAGGCACAGGTCACTCTATTTTCCCATCAGGAAGAAGAATTAACCACAGGCTCAGCCTGCCCCCCGGAACCAGAACAGGGCCTGAAGCCATCCTGCGCTTTTGCGGCCAGCTCCCAAAAAAGCGACTTGTAAAATGGAGCTTCAGGGCACTGCAATTCACAAACCTGCAGAGTTATAAATGATAACTCTCGTCCACAAATATATTGAGGGAAGGCAAAGAAGAGGATTTGAAATTAAGGCAGAATTGCAGGAAACAGATTTCAGGAGGTAGATTCGAATCGCCTTTAAAGCACATGAAAAGCGGCAAAACGTTGACAATGATGCCCTTGGCCAAAAAGGGCGTATGCGTTTTTTCCTGAATATATTCAGGAAAAAACGCATACGCCCTTTTTGGCCAACCAAGCAACCTGGAAAGGCAAATCAGCGCTACAAAGAAGTCTCGCTTCCCATCGGTCAAAAGGGCCATGCTGAAAAAAGTGTCAAAACCAGAAATGCAGGACAGGCCATGGAGAAATGGGAGCCTTTCTACACTGATGGGCGGGATGTAAATTGCCAACAGCCACTCTGGAGAAGTGTACGGTGTGTCCTGAAACATCTAAAGAACACAGCTTAGAGAGCATAGGGCACTTCCACGCATGGGGGGATAAAGTGGGAAAATTGAAAATCAGCAAGACACAAGCACCCCAAAGTTTAGGGATGCTCTGTTGACAAGGACCTCCACTTCATTCCACCTTAAATATCCCAGGAAAGCGAAAAATGGATAAAAAAGTTGTGGTCCTTATGTACAATGGAATATCACTCAGCCATGAAATCAATGTCATAAGGCTAGTAGCTGCATGATGAGTGGATTTAGGTAAGACGATTCTAAGTGAAATAAGTCACACAGAAAAGGACACTTCTCATAAGGTGTCACTTATAGAGGGAATGTAAAAACCGTTACACTTGAACTGAATTACAAAACAGAACAGAGTCACACATGCAGAAAACACACTATGGCTGCTTAACGGGAAAGGTGAGGTGGGGTGATACATAAAACAAGAGTTTCAAATTAGCTCAGATACCGTTCCATAAACCCAATATGTAATAGACAAGACCTACTCCTTGCTCAGAGAACTGGACTCAACACGCCCGATTCACCGCACAAGAATATATCTGACTAGTAATAATCTTAAAACCTATGTATTGATATCTCTCTGTTAGTGTGTCAAGTGGGTGTAAGGCGGCATAAACACAGCCGTGAAAAGCAGCTAAACCCCATTATAAAAATAAATTACTTTTAAAAACCCATGAAACAAAGACAGGGAAAGAGAGAGAAATTCTTACACAATTCGTTCAGGGGCTGTGATGCAACCTGGACTGACCATATCTAGACCCACAGCTGGATGAGACATAAGGGTGGACACTCTTGGGGCTGAGAGGTTTGGTGAGGTTGGGTGAGCAAACGCAGACCCTTTAAAGTAATACTGCGTGCTACCCATCGCATGGGTCCCAAATCTCCAGGTTCAAGGGCAACTTCCTACATCGAAAACATGCATGAGAAACCCAGAAGATGGTACACCGTGTGATGGGGAAAGGTTTCTAAAACGCACCTCATTTCTCATCTCCTTGTGCTCGGGTTCGCCATTCCAGCCACTTTACCAGCAATCTCCCTTCTTGGAGCATCAGCACCTTTAACCTCCTGTTCCGTACAGGTTGCAATTTGTCCTGAGGATGAACGGGAAGACGGGGAACCAATGAGAGACTAGCTCTTGGTGTTGGGACAGGCACAGGTCACTCTATTTTCCCATCAGGATGAAGAATTAACCACAGGCTCAGCCTGCCCCCCGGAACCAGAACAGGGCCTGAAGCCATCCTGCGCTTTTGCGGCCAGCTCCCAAAAAAGCGACTTGTAAAATGGAGCTTCAGGGCACTGCAATTCACAAACCTGCAGAGTTATAAATGATAACTCTCGTCCACAAATATATTGAGGGAAGGCAAAGAAGAGGATTTGAAATCAAGGCAGAATTGCAGGAAACAGATTTCAGGAGGTAGATTCGAATCGCTTTTAAAGCACATGAAAAGCGGCAAAACGTTGACAATGATGCCCTTGGCCAAAAAGGGCGTATGCGTTTTTTCCTGAATATATTCAGGAAAAAACGCATACGCCCTTTTTGGCCAACCAAGCAACCTGGAAAGGCAAATCAGCGCTACAAAGAAGTCTCGCTTCCCATCGGTCAAAAGGGCCATGCTGAAAAAAGTGTCAAAACCAGAAATGCAGGACAGGCCATGGAGAAATGGGAGCCTTGCTACACTGATGGGCGGGATGTAAATTGCCAACAGCCACTCTGGAGAAGTGTACGGTGTGTCCTGAAACATCTAAAAAACACAGCTTAGAGAGCATAGGGCACTTCCACGCATGGGGGGATAAAGTGGGAAAATTGAAAATCAGCAAGACACAAGCACCCCAAAGTTTAGGGCTGCTCTGTTGACAAGGACCTCCACTTCATTCCACCTTAAATATCCCAGGAAAGCGAAAAATGGATAAAAAAGTTGTGGTCCTTATGTACAATGGAATATCACTCAGCCATGAAATCAATGTCATAAGGCTAGTAGCAGCATGATGAGTGGATTTAGGTAAGACGATTCTAAGTGAAATAAGTCACACAGAAAAGGACACTTCTCATAAGGTGTCACTTATAGAGGGAATGTAAAAACCGTTACACTTGAACTGAATTACAAAACAGAACAGAGTCACACATGCAGAAAACACACTATGGCTGCTTAACGGAAAAGGTGAGGTGGGGTGATACATAAAACAAGAGCTTCAAATTAGCTCAGATACCGTTCCATAAACCCAATATGTAATAGACAAGACCTACTCCTTGCTCAGAGAACTGGACTCAACACACCCGATTCACCGCACAAGAATATATCTGACTAGTAATAATCTTAAAACCTATGTATTGATATCTCTCTGTTAGTGTGTCAAGTGGGTGTAAGGCGGCATAAACACAGCCGTGAAAAGCAGCTAAACCCCATTATAAAAATAAATTACTTTTAAAAACCCATGAAACAAAGACAGGGAAAGAGAGAGAAATTCTTACACAATTTGTTCAGGGGCTGTGATGCAACCTGGACTGACCATATCTAGACCCACAGCTGGATGAGACATAAGGGTGGACACTCTTGGGGCTGAGAGGTTTGGTGAGGTTGGGTGAGCAAACGCAGACCCTTTAAAGTAATACTGCGTGCTACCCATCGCATGGGTCCCAAATCTCCAGGTTCAAGGGCAACTTCCTACATCGAAAACATGCATGAGAAACCCAGAAGATGGTACACCGTGTGATGGGGAAAGGTTTCTAAAACGCACCTCATTTCTCATCTCCTTGTGCTCGGGTTCGCCATTCCAGCCACTTTACTAGCAATCTCCCTACTTGGAGCCTCAGCACCTTTAACCTCCTGTTCCGTACAGGTTGCAATTTGTCCTGAGGATGAACGGGAAGACGGGGAACCAATGAGAGACTAGCTCTTGGTGTTGGGACAGGCACAGGTCACTCTATTTTCCCATCAGGAAGAAGAATTAACCACAGGCTCAGCCTGACCCCCGGAACCAGAACAGGGCCTGAAGCCATCCTGCGCTTTTGCGGCCAGCTCCCAAAAAAGCGACTTGTAAAATGGAGCTTCAGGGCACTGCAATTCACAAACCTGCAGAGTTATAAATGATAACTCTCGTCCACAAATATATTGAGGGAAGGCAAAGAAGAGGATTTGAAATCAAGGCAGAATTGCAGGAAACTGATTTCAGGAGGTAGATTCGAATCGCCTTTAAAGCACATGAAAAGCGGCAAAACGTTGACAATGATGCCCTTGGCCAAAAAGGGCGTATGCGTTTTTTCCTGAATATATTCAGGAAAAAACGCATACGCCCTTTTTGGCCAAACAAGCAATCTGGAAAGGCAAATCAGCGCTACAAAGAAGTCTCGCTTCCCATCGGTCAAAAGGGCCATGCTAAAAAAAGTGTCAAAACCAGAAATGCAGGACAGGCCATGGAGAAATGGGAGCCTTGCTACACTGATGGGCGGGATGTAAATTGCCAACAGCCACTCTGGAGAAGTGTACGGTGTGTCCTGAAACATCTAAAAAACACAGCTTAGAGAGCATAGGGCACTTCCACGCATGGGGGGATAAAGTGGGAAAATTGAAAATCAGCAAGACACAAGCACCCCAAAGTTTAGGGCTGCTCTGTTGACAAGGACCTCCACTTCATTCCACCTTAAATATCCCAGGAAAGCGAAAAATGGATAAAAAAGTTGTGGTCCTTATGTACAATGGAATATCACTCAGCCATGAAATCAATGTCATAAGGCTAGTAGCAGCATGATGAGTGGATTTAGGTAAGACGATTCTAAGTGAAATAAGTCACACAGAAAAGGACACTTCTCATAAGGTGTCACTTATAGAGGGAATGTAAAAACCGTTACACTTGAACTGAATTACAAAACAGAACAGAGTCACACATGCAGAAAACACACTATGGCTGCTTAACGGGAAAGGTGAGGTGGGGTGATACATAAAACAAGAGCTTCAAATTAGCTCAGATACCGTTCCATAAACCCAATATGTAATAGACAAGACCTACTCCTTGCTCAGAGAACTGGACTCAACACGCCCGATTCACCGCACATGAATATATCTGACTAGTAATAATATTAAAACCTATGTATTGATATCTCTCTGTTAGTGTGTCAAGTGGGTGTAAAGCGGCATAAACACAGCCGTGAAAAGCAGCTAAACCCCATTAAAAAATAAATTACTTTTAAAAACCCATGAAACAAAGACAGTGAAAGAGAGAGAAATTCTTACACAATTTGTTCAGGGGCTGTGATGCAACCTGGACTGACCATATCTAGACCCACAGCTGGATGAGACATAAGGGTGGACACTCTTGGGGCTGAGAGGTTTGGTGAGGTTGGGTGAGCAAACGCAGACCCTTTAAAGTAATACTGCGTGCTACCCATCGCATGGGTCCCAAATCTCCAGGTTCAAGGGCAACTTCCTACATCGAAAACATGCATGAGAAACCAAGAAGATGGTACACCGTGTGATGGGGAAAGGTTTCTAAAACGCACCTCATTTCTCATCTCCTTGTGCTCGGGTTCGCCATTCCAGCCACTTTACTAGCAATCTCCCTACTTGGAGCCTCAGCACCTTTAACCTCCTGTTCCGTACAGGTTGCAATTTGTCCTGAGGATGAACGGGAAGACGGGGAACCAATGAGAGACTAGCTCTTGGTGTTGGGACAGGCACAGGTCACTCTATTTTCCCATCAGGAAGAAGAATTAACCACAGGCTCAGCCTGCCCCCCGGAACCAGAACAGGGCCTGAAGCCATCCTGCGCTTTTGCGGCCAGCTCCCAAAAAAGCGACTTGTAAAATGGAGCTTCAGGGCACTGCAATTCACAAACCTGCAGAGTTATAAATGATAACTCTCGTCCACAAATATATTGAGGGAAGGCAAAGAAGAGGATTTGAAATCAAGGCAGAATTGCAGGAAACAGATTTCAGGAGGTAGATTCGAATCGCCTTTAAAGCACATGAAAAGCGGCAAAACGTTGACAATGATGCCCTTGGCCAAAAAGGGCGTATGCGTTTTTTCCTGAATATATTCAGGAAAAAACGCATACGCCCTTTTTGGCCAACCAAGCAACCTGGAAAGGCAAATCAGCGCTACAAAGAAGTCTCGCTTCCCATCGGTCAAAAGGGCCATGCTGAAAAAAGTGTCAAAACCAGAAATGCAGGACAGGCCATGGAGAAATGGGAGCCTTGCTACACTGATGGGCGGGATGTAAATTGCCAACAGCCACTCTGGAGAAGTGTACGGTGTGTCCTGAAACATCTAAAAAACACAGCTTAGAGAGCACAGGGCACTTCCACGCATGGGGGGATAAAGTGGGAAAATTGAAAATCAGCAAGACACAAGCACCCCAAAGTTTAGGGCTGCTCTGTTGACAAGGACCTCCACTTCATTCCACCTTAAATATCCCAGGAAAGCGAAAAATGGATAAAAAAGTTGTGGTCCTTATGTACAATGGAATATCACTCAGCCATGAAATCAATGTCATAAGGCTAGTAGCAGCATGATGAGTGGATTTAGGTAAGACGATTCTAAGTGAAATAAGTCACACAGAAAAGGACACTTCTCATAAGGTGTCACTTATAGAGGGAATGTAAAAACCGTTACACTTGAACTGAATTACAAAACAGAACAGAGTCACACATGCAGAAAACACACTATGGCTGCTTAACGGGAAAGGTGAGGTGGGGTGATACATAAAACAAGAGCTTCAAATTAGCTCAGATACCGTTCCATAAACCCAATATGTAATAGACAAGACCTACTCCTTGCTCAGAGAACTGGACTCAACACGCCCGATTCACCGCACAAGAATATATCTGACTAGTAATAATCTTAAAACCTATGTATTGATATCTCTCTGTTAGTGTGTCAAGTGGGTGTAAGGCGGCATAAACACAGCCGTGAAAAGCAGCTAAACCCCATTATAAAAATAAATTACTTTTAAAAACCCATGAAACAAAGACAGGGAAAGAGAGAGAAATTCTTACACAATTTGTTCAGGGGCTGTGATGCAACCTGGACTGACCATATCTAGACCCACAGCTGGATGAGACATAAGGGTGGACACTCTTGGGGCTGAGAGGTTTGGTGAGGTTGGGTGAGCAAACGCAGACCCTTTAAAGTAATACTGCGTGCTACCCATCGCATGGGTCCCAAATCTCCAGGTTCAAGGGCAACTTCCTACATCGAAAACATGCATGAGAAACCCAGAAGATGGTACACCGTGTGATGGGGAAAGGTTTCTAAAACGCACCTCATTTCTCATCTCCTTGTGCTCGGGTTCGCCATTCCAGCCACTTTACTAGCAATCTCCCTACTTGGAGCCTCAGCACCTTTAACCTCCTGTTCCGTACAGGTTGCAATTTGTCCTGAGGATGAACGGGAAGACGGGGAACCAATGAGAGACTAGCTCTTGGTGTTGGGACAGGCACAGGTCACTCTATTTTCCCATCAGGAAGAAGAATTAACCACAGGCTCAGCCTGACCCCCGGAACCAGAACAGGGCCTGAAGCCATCCTGCGCTTTTGCGGCCAGCTCCCAAAAAAGCGACTTGTAAAATGGAGCTTCAGGGCACTGCAATTCACAAACCTGCAGAGTTATAAATGATAACTCTCGTCCAAAAATATATTGAGGGAAGGCAAAGAAGAGGATTTGAAATCAAGGCAGAATTGCAGGAAACAGATTTCAGGAGGTAGATTCGAATCGCCTTTAAAGCACATGAAAAGCGGCAAAACGTTGACAATGATGCCCTTGGCCAAAAAGGGCGTATGCGTTTTTTCCTGAATATATTCAGGAAAAAACGCATACGCCCTTTTTGGCCAACCAAGCAACCTGGAAAGGCAAATCAGCGCTACAAAGAAGTCTCGCTTCCCATCGGTCAAAAGGGCCATGCTGAAAAAAGTGTCAAAACCAGAAATGCAGGACAGGCCATGGAGAAATGGGAGCCTTGCTACACTGATGGGCGGGATGTAAATTGCCAACAGCCACTCTGGAGAAGTGTACGGTGTGTCCTGAAACATCTAAAAAACACAGCTTAGAGAGCACAGGGCACTTCCACGCATGGGGGGATAAAGTGGGAAAATTGAAAATCAGCAAGACACAAGCACCCCAAAGTTTAGGGCTGCTCTGTTGACAAGGACCTCGACTTCATTCCACCTTAAATATCCCAGGAAAGCGAAAAATGGATAAAAAAGTTGTGGTCCTTATGTACAATGGAATATCACTCAGCCATGAAATCAATGTCATAAGGCTAGTAGCAGCATGATGAGTGGATTTAGGTAAGACGATTCTAAGTGAAATAAGTCACACAGAAAAGGACACTTCTCATAAGGTGTCACTTATAGAGGGAATGTAAAAACCGTTACACTTGAACTGAATTACAAAACAGAACAGAGTCACACATGCAGAAAACACACTATGGCTGCTTAACGGGAAAGGTGAGGTGGGGTGATACATAAAACAAGAGCTTCAAATTAGCTCAGATACTGTTCCATAAACCCAATATGTAATAGACAAGACCTACTCCTTGCTCAGAGAACTGGACTCAACACGCCCGATTCACCGCACAAGAATATATCTGACTAGTAATAATCTTAAAACCTATGTATTGATATCTCTCTGTTAGTGTGTCAAGTGGGTGTAAGGCGGCATAAACACAGCCGTGAAAAGCAGCTAAACCCCATTATAAAAATAAATTACTTTTAAAAACCCATGAAACAAAGACAGGGAAAGAGAGAGAAATTCTTACACAATTTGTTCAGGGGCTGTGATGCAACCTGGACTGACCATATCTAGACCCACAGCTGGATGAGACATAAGGGTGGACACTCTTGGGGCTGAGAGGTTTGGTGAGGTTGGGTGAGCAAACGCAGACCCTTTAAAGTAATACTGCGTGCTACCCATCGCATGGGTCCCAAATCTCCAGGTTCAAGGGCAACTTCCTACATCGAAAACATGCATGAGAAACCCAGAAGATGGTACACCGTGTGATGGGGAAAGGTTTCTAAAACGCACCTCATTTCTCATCTCCTTGTGCTCGGGTTCGCCATGCCAGCCACTTTACTAGCAATCTCCCTACTTGGAGCCTCAGCACCTTTAACCTCCTGTTCCGTACAGGTTGCAATTTGTCCTGAGGATGAACGGGAAGACGGGGAACCAATGAGAGACTAGCTCTTGGTGTTGGGACAGGCACAGGTCACTCTATTTTCCCATCAGGAAGAAGAATTAACCACAGGCTCAGCCTGCCCCCCGGAACCAGAACAGGGCCTGAAGCCATCCTGCGCTTTTGCGGCCAGCTCCCAAAAAAGCGACTTGTAAAATGGAGCTTCAGGGCACTGCAATTCACAAACCTGCAGAGTTATAAATGATAACTCTCGTCCACAAATATATTGAGGGAAGGCAAAGAAGAGGATTTGAAATCAAGGCAGAATTGCAGGAAACAGATTTCAGGAGGTAGATTCGAATCGCCTTTAAAGCACATGAAAAGCGGCAAAACGTTGACAATGATGCCCTTGGCCAAAAAGGGCGTATGCGTTTTTTCCTGAATATATTCAGGAAAAAACGCATACGCCCTTTTTGGCCAACCAAGCAACCTGGAAAGGCAAATCAGCGCTACAAAGAAGTCTCGCTTCCCATCGGTCAAAAGGGCCATGCTGAAAAAAGTGTCAAAACCAGAAATGCAGGACAGGCCATGGAGAAATGGGAGCCTTGCTACACTGATGGGCGGGATGTAAATTGCCAACAGCCACTCTGGAGAAGTGTACGGTGTGTCCTGAAACATCTAAAAAACACAGCTTAGAGAGCACAGGGCACTTCCACGCATGGGGGGATAAAGTGGGAAAATTGAAAATCAGCAAGACACAAGCACCCCAAAGTTTAGGGCTGCTCTGTTGACAAGGACCTCCACTTCATTCCACCTTAAATATCCCAGGAAAGCGAAAAATGGATAAAAAAGTTGTGGTCCTTATGTACAATGGAATATCACTCAGCCATGAAATCAATGTCATAAGGCTAGTAGCAGCATGATGAGTGGATTTAGGTAAGACGATTCTAAGTGAAATAAGTCACACAGAAAAGGACACTTCTCATAAGGTGTCACTTATAGAGGGAATGTAAAAACCGTTACACTTGAACTGAATTACAAAACAGAACAGAGTCACACATGCAGAAAACACACTATGGCTGCTTAACGGGAAAGGTGAGGTGGGGTGATACATAAAACAAGAGCTTCAAATTAGCTCAGATACCGTTCCATAAACCCAATATGTAATAGACAAGACCTACTCCTTGCTCAGAGAACTGGACTCAACACGCCCGATTCACCGCACAAGAATATATCTGACTAGTAATAATCTTAAAACCTATGTATTGATATCTCTCTGTTAGTGTGTCAAGTGGGTGTAAGGCGGCATAAACACAGCCGTGAAAAGCAGCTAAACCCCATTATAAAAATAAATTACTTTTAAAAACCCATGAAACAAAGACAGGGAAAGAGAGAGAAATTCTTACACAATTTGTTCAGGGGCTGTGATGCAACCTGGACTGACCATATCTAGACCCACAGCTGGATGAGACATAAGGGTGGACACTCTTGGGGCTGAGAGGTTTGGTGAGGTTGGGTGAGCAAACGCAGACCCTTTAAAGTAATACTGCGTGCTACCCATCGCATGGGTCCCAAATCTCCAGGTTCAAGGGCAACTTCCTACATCGAAAACATGCATGAGAAACCCAGAAGATGGTACACCGTGTGATGGGGAAAGGTTTCTAAAACGCACCTCATTTCTCATCTCCTTGTGCTCGGGTTCGCCATGCCAGCCACTTTACTAGCAATCTCCCTACTTGGAGCCTCAGCACCTTTAACCTCCTGTTCCGTACAGGTTGCAATTTGTCCTGAGGATGAACGGGAAGACGGGGAACCAATGAGAGACTAGCTCTTGGTGTTGGGACAGGCACAGGTCACTCTATTTTCCCATCAGGAAGAAGAATTAACCACAGGCTCAGCCTGCCCCCCGGAACCAGAACAGGGCCTGAAGCCATCCTGCGCTTTTGCGGCCAGCTCCCAAAAAAGCGACTTGTAAAATGGAGCTTCAGGGCACTGCAATTCACAAACCTGCAGAGTTATAAATGATAACTCTCGTCCACAAATATATTGAGGGAAGGCAAAGAAGAGGATTTGAAATCAAGGCAGAATTGCAGGAAACAGATTTCAGGAGGTAGATTCGAATCGCCTTTAAAGCACATGAAAAGCGGCAAAACGTTGACAATGATGCCCTTGGCCAAAAAGGGCGTATGCGTTTTTTCCTGAATATATTCAGGAAAAAACGCATACGCCCTTTTTGGCCAACCAAGCAACCTGGAAAGGCAAATCAGCGCTACAAAGAAGTCTCGCTTCCCATCGGTCAAAAGGGCCATGCTGAAAAAAGTGTCAAAACCAGAAATGCAGGACAGGCCATGGAGAAATGGGAGCCTTGCTACACTGATGGGCGGGATGTAAATTGCCAACAGCCACTCTGGAGAAGTGTACGGTGTGTCCTGAAACATCTAAAAAACACAGCTTAGAGAGCACAGGGCACTTCCACGCATGGGGGGATAAAGTGGGAAAATTGAAAATCAGCAAGACACAAGCACCCCAAAGTTTAGGGCTGCTCTGTTGACAAGGACCTCCACTTCATTCCACCTTAAATATCCCAGGAAAGCGAAAAATGGATAAAAAAGTTGTGGTCCTTATGTACAATGGAATATCACTCAGCCATGAAATCAATGTCATAAGGCTAGTAGCAGCATGATGAGTGGATTTAGGTAAGACGATTCTAAGTGAAATAAGTCACACAGAAAAGGACACTTCTCATAAGGTGTCACTTATAGAGGGAATGTAAAAACCGTTACACTTGAACTGAATTACAAAACAGAACAGAGTCACACATGCAGAAAACACACTATGGCTGCTTAACGGGAAAGGTGAGGTGGGGTGATACATAAAACAAGAGCTTCAAATTAGCTCAGATACCGTTCCATAAACCCAATATGTAATAGACAAGACCTACTCCTTGCTCAGAGAACTGGACTCAACACGCCCGATTCACCGCACAAGAATATATCTGACTAGTAATAATCTTAAAACCTATGTATTGATATCTCTCTGTTAGTGTGTCAAGTGGGTGTAAGGCGGCATAAACACAGCCGTGAAAAGCAGCTAAACCCCATTATAAAAATAAATTACTTTTAAAAACCCATGAAACAAAGACAGGGAAAGAGAGAGAAATTCTTACACAATTTGTTCAGGGGCTGTGATGCAACCTGGACTGACCATATCTAGACCCACAGCTGGATGAGACATAAGGGTGGACACTCTTGGGGCTGAGAGGTTTGGTGAGGTTGGGTGAGCAAACGCAGACCCTTTAAAGTAATACTGCGTGCTACCCATCGCATGGGTCCCAAATCTCCAGGTTCAAGGGCAACTTCCTACATCGAAAACATGCATGAGAAACCCAGAAGATGGTACACCGTGTGATGGGGAAAGGTTTCTAAAACGCACCTCATTTCTCATCTCCTTGTGCTCGGGTTCGCCATGCCAGCCACTTTACTAGCAATCTCCCTACTTGGAGCCTCAGCACCTTTAACCTCCTGTTCCGTACAGGTTGCAATTTGTCCTGAGGATGAACGGGAAGACGGGGAACCAATGAGAGACTAGCTCTTGGTGTTGGGACAGGCACAGGTCACTCTATTTTCCCATCAGGAAGAAGAATTAACCACAGGCTCAGCCTGCCCCCCGGAACCAGAACAGGGCCTGAAGCCATCCTGCGCTTTTGCGGCCAGCTCCCAAAAAAGCGACTTGTAAAATGGAGCTTCAGGGCACTGCAATTCACAAACCTGCAGAGTTATAAATGATAACTCTCGTCCACAAATATATTGAGGGAAGGCAAAGAAGAGGATTTGAAATCAAGGCAGAATTGCAGGAAACAGATTTCAGGAGGTAGATTCGAATCGCCTTTAAAGCACATGAAAAGCGGCAAAACGTTGACAATGATGCCCTTGGCCAAAAAGGGCGTATGCGTTTTTTCCTGAATATATTCAGGAAAAAACGCATACGCCCTTTTTGGCCAACCAAGCAACCTGGAAAGGCAAATCAGCGCTACAAAGAAGTCTCGCTTCCCATCGGTCAAAAGGGCCATGCTGAAAAAAGTGTCAAAACCAGAAATGCAGGACAGGCCATGGAGAAATGGGAGCCTTGCTACACTGATGGGCGGGATGTAAATTGCCAACAGCCACTCTGGAGAAGTGTACGGTGTGTCCTGAAACATCTAAAAAACACAGCTTAGAGAGCACAGGGCACTTCCACGCATGGGGGGATAAAGTGGGAAAATTGAAAATCAGCAAGACACAAGCACCCCAAAGTTTAGGGCTGCTCTGTTGACAAGGACCTCGACTTCATTCCACCTTAAATATCCCAGGAAAGCGAAAAATGGATAAAAAAGTTGTGGTCCTTATGTACAATGGAATATCACTCAGCCATGAAATCAATGTCATAAGGCTAGTAGCAGCATGATGAGTGGATTTAGGTAAGACGATTCTAAGTGAAATAAGTCACACAGAAAAGGACACTTCTCATAAGGTGTCACTTATAGAGGGAATGTAAAAACCGTTACACTTGAACTGAATTACAAAACAGAACAGAGTCACACATGCAGAAAACACACTATGGCTGCTTAACGGGAAAGGTGAGGTGGGGTGATACATAAAACAAGAGCTTCAAATTAGCTCAGATACCGTTCCATAAACCCAATATGTAATAGACAAGACCTACTCCTTGCTCAGAGAACTGGACTCAACACGCCCGATTCACCGCACAAGAATATATCTGACTAGTAATAATCTTAAAACCTATGTATTGATATCTCTCTGTTAGTGTGTCAAGTGGGTGTAAGGCGGCATAAACACAGCCGTGAAAAGCAGCTAAACCCCATTATAAAAATAAATTACTTTTAAAAACCCATGAAACAAAGACAGGGAAAGAGAGAGAAATTCTTACACAATTTGTTCAGGGGCTGTGATGCAACCTGGACTGACCATATCTAGACCCACAGCTGGATGAGACATAAGGGTGGACACTCTTGGGGCTGAGAGGTTTGGTGAGGTTGGGTGAGCAAACGCAGACCCTTTAAAGTAATACTGCGTGCTACCCATCGCATGGGTCCCAAATCTCCAGGTTCAAGGGCAACTTCCTACATCGAAAACATGCATGAGAAACCCAGAAGATGGTACACCGTGTGATGGGGAAAGGTTTCTAAAACGCACCTCATTTCTCATCTCCTTGTGCTCGGGTTCGCCATGCCAGCCACTTTACTAGCAATCTCCCTACTTGGAGCCTCAGCACCTTTAACCTCCTGTTCCGTACAGGTTGCAATTTGTCCTGAGGATGAACGGGAAGACGGGGAACCAATGAGAGACTAGCTCTTGGTGTTGGGACAGGCACAGGTCACTCTATTTTCCCATCAGGAAGAAGAATTAACCACAGGCTCAGCCTGCCCCCCGGAACCAGAACAGGGCCTGAAGCCATCCTGCGCTTTTGCGGCCAGCTCCCAAAAAAGCGACTTGTAAAATGGAGCTTCAGGGCACTGCAATTCACAAACCTGCAGAGTTATAAATGATAACTCTCGTCCACAAATATATTGAGGGAAGGCAAAGAAGAGGATTTGAAATCAAGGCAGAATTGCAGGAAACAGATTTCAGGAGGTAGATTCGAATCGCCTTTAAAGCACATGAAAAGCGGCAAAACGTTGACAATGATGCCCTTGGCCAAAAAGGGCGTATGCGTTTTTTCCTGAATATATTCAGGAAAAAACGCATACGCCCTTTTTGGCCAACCAAGCAACCTGGAAAGGCAAATCAGCGCTACAAAGAAGTCTCGCTTCCCATCGGTCAAAAGGGCCATGCTGAAAAAAGTGTCAAAACCAGAAATGCAGGACAGGCCATGGAGAAATGGGAGCCTTGCTACACTGATGGGCGGGATGTAAATTGCCAACAGCCACTCTGGAGAAGTGTACGGTGTGTCCTGAAACATCTAAAAAACACAGCTTAGAGAGCACAGGGCACTTCCACGCATGGGGGGATAAAGTGGGAAAATTGAAAATCAGCAAGACACAAGCACCCCAAAGTTTAGGGCTGCTCTGTTGACAAGGACCTCCACTTCATTCCACCTTAAATATCCCAGGAAAGCGAAAAATGGATAAAAAAGTTGTGGTCCTTATGTACAATGGAATATCACTCAGCCATGAAATCAATGTCATAAGGCTAGTAGCAGCATGATGAGTGGATTTAGGTAAGACGATTCTAAGTGAAATAAGTCACACAGAAAAGGACACTTCTCATAAGGTGTCACTTATAGAGGGAATGTAAAAACCGTTACACTTGAACTGAATTACAAAACAGAACAGAGTCACACATGCAGAAAACACACTATGGCTGCTTAACGGGAAAGGTGAGGTGGGGTGATACATAAAACAAGAGCTTCAAATTAGCTCAGATACCGTTCCATAAACCCAATATGTAATAGACAAGACCTACTCCTTGCTCAGAGAACTGGACTCAACACGCCCGATTCACCGCACAAGAATATATCTGACTAGTAATAATCTTAAAACCTATGTATTGATATCTCTCTGTTAGTGTGTCAAGTGGGTGTAAGGCGGCATAAACACAGCCGTGAAAAGCAGCTAAACCCCATTATAAAAATAAATTACTTTTAAAAACCCATGAAACAAAGACAGGGAAAGAGAGAGAAATTCTTACACAATTTGTTCAGGGGCTGTGATGCAACCTGGACTGACCATATCTAGACCCACAGCTGGATGAGACATAAGGGTGGACACTCTTGGGGCTGAGAGGTTTGGTGAGGTTGGGTGAGCAAACGCAGACCCTTTAAAGTAATACTGCGTGCTACCCATCGCATGGGTCCCAAATCTCCAGGTTCAAGGGCAACTTCCTACATCGAAAACATGCATGAGAAACCCAGAAGATGGTACACCGTGTGATGGGGAAAGGTTTCTAAAACGCACCTCATTTCTCATCTCCTTGTGCTCGGGTTCGCCATGCCAGCCACTTTACTAGCAATCTCCCTACTTGGAGCCTCAGCACCTTTAACCTCCTGTTCCGTACAGGTTGCAATTTGTCCTGAGGATGAACGGGAAGACGGGGAACCAATGAGAGACTAGCTCTTGGTGTTGGGACAGGCACAGGTCACTCTATTTTCCCATCAGGAAGAAGAATTAACCACAGGCTCAGCCTGCCCCCCGGAACCAGAACAGGGCCTGAAGCCATCCTGCGCTTTTGCGGCCAGCTCCCAAAAAAGCGACTTGTAAAATGGAGCTTCAGGGCACTGCAATTCACAAACCTGCAGAGTTATAAATGATAACTCTCGTCCACAAATATATTGAGGGAAGGCAAAGAAGAGGATTTGAAATCAAGGCAGAATTGCAGGAAACAGATTTCAGGAGGTAGATTCGAATCGCCTTTAAAGCACATGAAAAGCGGCAAAACGTTGACAATGATGCCCTTGGCCAAAAAGGGCGTATGCGTTTTTTCCTGAATATATTCAGGAAAAAACGCATACGCCCTTTTTGGCCAACCAAGCAACCTGGAAAGGCAAATCAGCGCTACAAAGAAGTCTCGCTTCCCATCGGTCAAAAGGGCCATGCTGAAAAAAGTGTCAAAACCAGAAATGCAGGACAGGCCATGGAGAAATGGGAGCCTTGCTACACTGATGGGCGGGATGTAAATTGCCAACAGCCACTCTGGAGAAGTGTACGGTGTGTCCTGAAACATCTAAAAAACACAGCTTAGAGAGCACAGGGCACTTCCACGCATGGGGGGATAAAGTGGGAAAATTGAAAATCAGCAAGACACAAGCACCCCAAAGTTTAGGGCTGCTCTGTTGACAAGGACCTCCACTTCATTCCACCTTAAATATCCCAGGAAAGCGAAAAATGGATAAAAAAGTTGTGGTCCTTATGTACAATGGAATATCACTCAGCCATGAAATCAATGTCATAAGGCTAGTAGCAGCATGATGAGTGGATTTAGGTAAGACGATTCTAAGTGAAATAAGTCACACAGAAAAGGACACTTCTCATAAGGTGTCACTTATAGAGGGAATGTAAAAACCGTTACACTTGAACTGAATTACAAAACAGAACAGAGTCACACATGCAGAAAACACACTATGGCTGCTTAACGGGAAAGGTGAGGTGGGGTGATACATAAAACAAGAGCTTCAAATTAGCTCAGATACCGTTCCATAAACCCAATATGTAATAGACAAGACCTACTCCTTGCTCAGAGAACTGGACTCAACACGCCCGATTCACCGCACAAGAATATATCTGACTAGTAATAATCTTAAAACCTATGTATTGATATCTCTCTGTTAGTGTGTCAAGTGGGTGTAAGGCGGCATAAACACAGCCGTGAAAAGCAGCTAAACCCCATTATAAAAATAAATTACTTTTAAAAACCCATGAAACAAAGACAGGGAAAGAGAGAGAAATTCTTACACAATTTGTTCAGGGGCTGTGATGCAACCTGGACTGACCATATCTAGACCCACAGCTGGATGAGACATAAGGGTGGACACTCTTGGGGCTGAGAGGTTTGGTGAGGTTGGGTGAGCAAACGCAGACCCTTTAAAGTAATACTGCGTGCTACCCATCGCATGGGTCCCAAATCTCCAGGTTCAAGGGCAACTTCCTACATCGAAAACATGCATGAGAAACCCAGAAGATGGTACACCGTGTGATGGGGAAAGGTTTCTAAAACGCACCTCATTTCTCATCTCCTTGTGCTCGGGTTCGCCATGCCAGCCACTTTACTAGCAATCTCCCTACTTGGAGCCTCAGCACCTTTAACCTCCTGTTCCGTACAGGTTGCAATTTGTCCTGAGGATGAACGGGAAGACGGGGAACCAATGAGAGACTAGCTCTTGGTGTTGGGACAGGCACAGGTCACTCTATTTTCCCATCAGGAAGAAGAATTAACCACAGGCTCAGCCTGCCCCCCGGAACCAGAACAGGGCCTGAAGCCATCCTGCGCTTTTGCGGCCAGCTCCCAAAAAAGCGACTTGTAAAATGGAGCTTCAGGGCACTGCAATTCACAAACCTGCAGAGTTATAAATGATAACTCTCGTCCACAAATATATTGAGGGAAGGCAAAGAAGAGGATTTTAAATCAAGGCAGAATTGCAGGAAACAGATTTCAGGAGGTAGATTCGAATCGCCTTTAAAGCACATGAAAAGCGGCAAAACGTTGACAATGATGCCCTTGGCCAAAAAGGGCGTATGCGTTTTTTCCTGAATATATTCAGGAAAAAACGCATACGCCCTTTTTGGCCAACCAAGCAACCTGGAAAGGCAAATCAGCGCTACAAAGAAGTCTCGCTTCCCATCGGTCAAAAGGGCCATGCTGAAAAAAGTGTCAAAACCAGAAATGCAGGACAGGCCATGGAGAAATGGGAGCCTTGCTACACTGATGGGCGGGATGTAAATTGCCAACAGCCACTCTGGAGAAGTGTACGGTGTGTCCTGAAACATCTAAAAAACACAGCTTAGAGAGCACAGGGCACTTCCACGCATGGGGGGATAAAGTGGGAAAATTGAAAATCAGCAAGACACAAGCACCCCAAAGTTTAGGGCTGCTCTGTTGACAAGGACCTCCACTTCATTCCACCTTAAATATCCCAGGAAAGCGAAAAATGGATAAAAAAGTTGTGGTCCTTATGTACAATGGAATATCACTCAGCCATGAAATCAATGTCATAAGGCTAGTAGCAGCATGATGAGTGGATTTAGGTAAGACGATTCTAAGTGAAATAAGTCACACAGAAAAGGACACTTCTCATAAGGTGTCACTTATAGAGGGAATGTAAAAACCGTTACACTTGAACTGAATTACAAAACAGAACAGAGTCACACATGCAGAAAACACACTATGGCTGCTTAACGGGAAAGGTGAGGTGGGGTGATACATAAAACAAGAGCTTCAAATTAGCTCAGATACCGTTCCATAAACCCAATATGTAATAGACAAGACCTACTCCTTGCTCAGAGAACTGGACTCAACACGCCCGATTCACCGCACAAGAATATATCTGACTAGTAATAATCTTAAAACCTATGTATTGATATCTCTCTGTTAGTGTGTCAAGTGGGTGTAAGGCGGCATAAACACAGCCGTGAAAAGCAGCTAAACCCCATTATAAAAATAAATTACTTTTAAAAACCCATGAAACAAAGACAGGGAAAGAGAGAGAAATTCTTACACAATTTGTTCAGGGGCTGTGATGCAACCTGGACTGACCATATCTAGACCCACAGCTGGATGAGACATAAGGGTGGACACTCTTGGGGCTGAGAGGTTTGGTGAGGTTGGGTGAGCAAACGCAGACCCTTTAAAGTAATACTGCGTGCTACCCATCGCATGGGTCCCAAATCTCCAGGTTCAAGGGCAACTTCCTACATCGAAAACATGCATGAGAAACCCAGAAGATGGTACACCGTGTGATGGGGAAAGGTTTCTAAAACGCACCTCATTTCTCATCTCCTTGTGCTCGGGTTCGCCATGCCAGCCACTTTACTAGCAATCTCCCTACTTGGAGCCTCAGCACCTTTAACCTCCTGTTCCGTACAGGTTGCAATTTGTCCTGAGGATGAACGGGAAGACGGGGAACCAATGAGAGACTAGCTCTTGGTGTTGGGACAGGCACAGGTCACTCTATTTTCCCATCAGGAAGAAGAATTAACCACAGGCTCAGCCTGCCCCCCGGAACCAGAACAGGGCCTGAAGCCATCCTGCGCTTTTGCGGCCAGCTCCCAAAAAAGCGACTTGTAAAATGGAGCTTCAGGGCACTGCAATTCACAAACCTGCAGAGTTATAAATGATAACTCTCGTCCACAAATATATTGAGGGAAGGCAAAGAAGAGGATTTGAAATCAAGGCAGAATTGCAGGAAACAGATTTCAGGAGGTAGATTCGAATCGCCTTTAAAGCACATGAAAAGCGGCAAAACGTTGACAATGATGCCCTTGGCCAAAAAGGGCGTATGCGTTTTTTCCTGAATATATTCAGGAAAAAACGCATACGCCCTTTTTGGCCAACCAAGCAACCTGGAAAGGCAAATCAGCGCTACAAAGAAGTCTCGCTTCCCATCGGTCAAAAGGGCCATGCTGAAAAAAGTGTCAAAACCAGAAATGCAGGACAGGCCATGGAGAAATGGGAGCCTTGCTACACTGATGGGCGGGATGTAAATTGCCAACAGCCACTCTGGAGAAGTGTACGGTGTGTCCTGAAACATCTAAAAAACACAGCTTAGAGAGCACAGGGCACTTCCACGCATGGGGGGATAAAGTGGGAAAATTGAAAATCAGCAAGACACAAGCACCCCAAAGTTTAGGGCTGCTCTGTTGACAAGGACCTCCACTTCATTCCACCTTAAATATCCCAGGAAAGCGAAAAATGGATAAAAAAGTTGTGGTCCTTATGTACAATGGAATATCACTCAGCCATGAAATCAATGTCATAAGGCTAGTAGCAGCATGATGAGTGGATTTAGGTAAGACGATTCTAAGTGAAATAAGTCACACAGAAAAGGACACTTCTCATAAGGTGTCACTTATAGAGGGAATGTAAAAACCGTTACACTTGAACTGAATTACAAAACAGAACAGAGTCACACATGCAGAAAACACACTATGGCTGCTTAACGGGAAAGGTGAGGTGGGGTGATACATAAAACAAGAGCTTCAAATTAGCTCAGATACCGTTCCATAAACCCAATATGTAATAGACAAGACCTACTCCTTGCTCAGAGAACTGGACTCAACACGCCCGATTCACCGCACAAGAATATATCTGACTAGTAATAATCTTAAAACCTATGTATTGATATCTCTCTGTTAGTGTGTCAAGTGGGTGTAAGGCGGCATAAACACAGCCGTGAAAAGCAGCTAAACCCCATTATAAAAATAAATTACTTTTAAAAACCCATGAAACAAAGACAGGGAAAGAGAGAGAAATTCTTACACAATTTGTTCAGGGGCTGTGATGCAACCTGGACTGACCATATCTAGACCCACAGCTGGATGAGACATAAGGGTGGACACTCTTGGGGCTGAGAGGTTTGGTGAGGTTGGGTGAGCAAACGCAGACCCTTTAAAGTAATACTGCGTGCTACCCATCGCATGGGTCCCAAATCTCCAGGTTCAAGGGCAACTTCCTACATCGAAAACATGCATGAGAAACCCAGAAGATGGTACACCGTGTGATGGGGAAAGGTTTCTAAAACGCACCTCATTTCTCATCTCCTTGTGCTCGGGTTCGCCATGCCAGCCACTTTACTAGCAATCTCCCTACTTGGAGCCTCAGCACCTTTAACCTCCTGTTCCGTACAGGTTGCAATTTGTCCTGAGGATGAACGGGAAGACGGGGAACCAATGAGAGACTAGCTCTTGGTGTTGGGACAGGCACAGGTCACTCTATTTTCCCATCAGGAAGAAGAATTAACCACAGACTCAGCCTGCCCCCCGGAACCAGAACAGGGCCTGAAGCCATCCTGCGCTTTTGCGGCCAGCTCCCAAAAAAGCGACTTGTAAAATGGAGCTTCAGGGCACTGCAATTCACAAACCTGCAGAGTTATAAATGATAACTCTCGTCCACAAATATATTGAGGGAAGGCAAAGAAGAGGATTTGAAATCAAGGCAGAATTGCAGGAAACAGATTTCAGGAGGTAGATTCGAATCGCCTTTAAAGCACATGAAAAGCGGCAAAACGTTGACAATGATGCCCTTGGCCAAAAAGGGCGTATGCGTTTTTTCCTGAATATATTCAGGAAAAAACGCATACGCCCTTTTTGGCCAACCAAGCAACCTGGAAAGGCAAATCAGCGCTACAAAGAAGTCTCGCTTCCCATCGGTCAAAAGGGCCATGCTGAAAAAAGTGTCAAAACCAGAAATGCAGGACAGGCCATGGAGAAATGGGAGCCTTGCTACACTGATGGGCGGGATGTAAATTGCCAACAGCCACTCTGGAGAAGTGTACGGTGTGTCCTGAAACATCTAAAAAACACAGCTTAGAGAGCACAGGGCACTTCCACGCATGGGGGGATAAAGTGGGAAAATTGAAAATCAGCAAGACACAAGCACCCCAAAGTTTAGGGCTGCTCTGTTGACAAGGACCTCCACTTCATTCCACCTTAAATATCCCAGGAAAGCGAAAAATGGATAAAAAAGTTGTGGTCCTTATGTACAATGGAATATCACTCAGCCATGAAATCAATGTCATAAGGCTAGTAGCAGCATGATGAGTGGATTTAGGTAAGACGATTCTAAGTGAAATAAGTCACACAGAAAAGGACACTTCTCATAAGGTGTCACTTATAGAGGGAATGTAAAAACCGTTACACTTGAACTGAATTACAAAACAGAACAGAGTCACACATGCAGAAAACACACTATGGCTGCTTAACGGGAAAGGTGAGGTGGGGTGATACATAAAACAAGAGCTTCAAATTAGCTCAGATACCGTTCCATAAACCCAATATGTAATAGACAAGACCTACTCCTTGCTCAGAGAACTGGACTCAACACGCCCGATTCACCGCACAAGAATATATCTGACTAGTAATAATCTTAAAACCTATGTATTGATATCTCTCTGTTAGTGTGTCAAGTGGGTGTAAGGCGGCATAAACACAGCCGTGAAAAGCAGCTAAACCCCATTATAAAAATAAATTACTTTTAAAAACCCATGAAACAAAGACAGGGAAAGAGAGAGAAATTCTTACACAATTTGTTCAGGGGCTGTGATGCAACCTGGACTGACCATATCTAGACCCACAGCTGGATGAGACATAAGGGTGGACACTCTTGGGGCTGAGAGGTTTGGTGAGGTTGGGTGAGCAAACGCAGACCCTTTAAAGTAATACTGCGTGCTACCCATCGCATGGGTCCCAAATCTCCAGGTTCAAGGGCAACTTCCTACATCGAAAACATGCATGAGAAACCCAGAAGATGGTACACCGTGTGATGGGGAAAGGTTTCTAAAACGCACCTCATTTCTCATCTCCTTGTGCTCGGGTTCGCCATTCCAGCCACTTTACTAGCAATCTCCCTACTTGGAGCCTCAGCACCTTTAACCTCCTGTTCCGTACAGGTTGCAATTTGTCCTGAGGATGAACGGGAAGACGGGGAACCAATGAGAGACTAGCTCTTGGTGTTGGGACAGGCACAGGTCACTCTATTTTCCCATCAGGAAGAAGAATTAACCACAGGCTCAGCCTGACCCCCGGAACCAGAACAGGGCCTGAAGCCATCCTGCGCTTTTGCGGCCAGCTCCCAAAAAAGCGACTTGTAAAATGGAGCTTCAGGGCACTGCAATTCACAAACCTGCAGAGTTATAAATGATAACTCTCGTCCACAAATATATTGAGGGAAGGCAAAGAAGAGGATTTGAAATCAAGGCAGAATTGCAGGAAACAGATTTCAGGAGGTAGATTCGAATCGCCTTTAAAGCACATGAAAAGCGGCAAAACGTTGACAATGATGCCCTTGGCCAAAAAGGGCGTATGCGTTTTTTCCTGAATATATTCAGGAAAAAACGCATACGCCCTTTTTGGCCAACCAAGCAACCTGGAAAGGCAAATCAGCGCTACAAAGAAGTCTCGCTTCCCATCGGTCAAAAGGGCCATGCTGAAAAAAGTGTCAAAACCAGAAATGCAGGACAGGCCATGGAGAAATGGGAGCCTTGCTACACTGATGGGCGGGATGTAAATTGCCAACAGCCACTCTGGAGAAGTGTACGGTGTGTCTTGAAACATCTAAAAAACACAGCTTAGAGAGCACAGGGCACTTCCACGCATGGGGGGATAAAGTGGGAAAATTGAAAATCAGCAAGACACAAGCACCCCAAAGTTTAGGGCTGCTCTGTTGACAAGGACCTCCACTTCATTCCACCTTAAATATCCCAGGAAAGCGAAAAATGGATAAAAAAGTTGTGGTCCTTATGTACAATGGAATATCACTCAGCCATGAAATCAATGTCATAAGGCTAGTAGCAGCATGATGAGTGGATTTAGGTAAGACGATTCTAAGTGAAATAAGTCACACAGAAAAGGACACTTCTCATAAGGTGTCACTTATAGAGGGAATGTAAAAACCGTTACACTTGAACTGAATTACAAAACAGAACAGAGTCACACATGCAGAAAACACACTATGGCTGCTTAACGGGAAAGGTGAGGTGGGGTGATACATAAAACAAGAGCTTCAAATTAGCTCAGATACCGTTCCATAAACCCAATATGTAATAGACAAGACCTACTCCTTGCTCAGAGAACTGGACTCAACACGCCCGATTCACCGCACAAGAATATATCTGACTAGTAATAATCTTAAAACCTATGTATTGATATCTCTCTGTTAGTGTGTCAAGTGGGTGTAAGGCGGCATAAACACAGCCGTGAAAAGCAGCTAAACCCCATTATAAAAATAAATTACTTTTAAAAACCCATGAAACAAAGACAGGGAAAGAGAGAGAAATTCTTACACAATTCGTTCAGGGGCTGTGATGCAACCTGGACTGACCATATCTAGACCCACAGCTGGATGAGACATAAGGGTGGACACTCTTGGGGCTGAGAGGTTTGGTGAGGTTGGGTGAGCAAACGCAGACCCTTTAAAGTAATACTGCGTGCTACCCATCGCATGGGTCCCAAATCTCCAGGTTCAAGGGCAACTTCCTACATCGAAAACATGCATGAGAAACCCAGAAGATGGTACACCGTGTGATGGGGAAAGGTTTCTAAAACGCACCTCATTTCTCATCTCCTTGTGCTCGGGTTCGCCATTCCAGCCACTTTACTAGCAATCTCCCTACTTGGAGCCTCAGCACCTTTAACCTCCTGTTCCGTACAGGTTGCAATTTGTCCTGAGGATGAACGGGAAGACGGGGAACCAATGAGAGACTAGCTCTTGGTGTTGGGACAGGCACAGGTCACTCTATTTTCCCATCAGGAAGAAGAATTAACCACAGGCTCAGCCTGCCCCACGGAACCAGAACAGGGCCTGAAGCCATCCTGCGCTTTTGCGGCCAGCTCCCAAAAAAGCGACTTGTAAAATGGAGCTTCAGGGCACTGCAATTCACAAACCTGCAGAGTTATAAATGATAACTCTCGTCCACAAATATATTGAGGGAAGGCAAAGAAGAGGATTTGAAATCAAGGCAGAATTGCAGGAAACAGATTTCAGGAGGTAGATTCGAATCGCCTTTAAAGCACATGAAAAGCGGCAAAACGTTGACAATGATGCCCTTGGCCAAAAAGGGCGTATGCGTTTTTTCCTGAATATATTCAGGAAAAAACGCATACGCCCTTTTTGGCCAACCAAGCAACCTGGAAAGGCAAATCAGCGCTACAAAGAAGTCTCGCTTCCCATCGGTCAAAAGGGCCATGCTGAAAAAAGTGTCAAAACCAGAAATGCAGGACAGGCCATGGAGAAATGGGAGCCTTGCTACACTGATGGGCGGGATGTAAATTGCCAACAGCCACTCTGGAGAAGTGTACGGTGTGTCCTGAAACATCTAAAAAACACAGCTTAGAGAGCACAGGGCACTTCCACGCATGGGGGGATAAAGTGGGAAAATTGAAAATCAGCAAGACACAAGCACCCCAAAGTTTAGGGCTGCTCTGTTGACAAGGACCTCCACTTCATTCCACCTTAAATATCCCAGGAAAGCGAAAAATGGATAAAAAAGTTGTGGTCCTTATGTACAATGGAATATCACTCAGCCATGAAATCAATGTCATAAGGCTAGTAGCAGCATGATGAGTGGATTTAGGTAAGACGATTCTAAGTGAAATAAGTCACACAGAAAAGGACACTTCTCATAAGGTGTCACTTATAGAGGGAATGTAAAAACCGTTACACTTGAACTGAATTACAAAACAGAACAGAGTCACACATGCAGAAAACACACTATGGCTGCTTAACGGGAAAGGTGAGGTGGGGTGATACATAAAACAAGAGCTTCAAATTAGCTCAGATACCGTTCCATAAACCCAATATGTAATAGACAAGACCTACTCCTTGCTCAGAGAACTGGACTCAACACGCCCGATTCACCGCACAAGAATATATCTGACTAGTAATAATCTTAAAACCTATGTATTGATATCTCTCTGTTAGTGTGTCAAGTGGGTGTAAGGCGGCATAAACACAGCCGTGAAAAGCAGCTAAACCCCATTATAAAAATAAATTACTTTTAAAAACCCATGAAACAAAGACAGGGAAAGAGAGAGAAATTCTTACACAATTTGTTCAGGGGCTGTGATGCAACCTGGACTGACCATATCTAGACCCACAGCTGGATGAGACATAAGGGTGGACACTCTTGGGGCTGAGAGGTTTGGTGAGGTTGGGTGAGCAAACGCAGACCCTTTAAAGTAATACTGCGTGCTACCCATCGCATGGGTCCCAAATCTCCAGGTTCAAGGGCAACTTCCTACATCGAAAACATGCATGAGAAACCCAGAAGATGGTACACCGTGTGATGGGGAAAGGTTTCTAAAACGCACCTCATTTCTCATCTCCTTGTGCTCGGGTTCGCCATTCCAGCCACTTTACTAGCAATCTCCCTACTTGGAGCCTCAGCACCTTTAACCTCCTGTTCCGTACAGGTTGCAATTTGTCCTGAGGATGAACGGGAAGACGGGGAACCAATGAGAGACTAGCTCTTGGTGTTGGGACAGGCACAGGTCACTCTATTTTCCCATCAGGAAGAAGAATTAACCACAGGCTCAGCCTGACCCCCGGAACCAGAACAGGGCCTGAAGCCATCCTGCGCTTTTGCGGCCAGCTCCCAAAAAAGCGACTTGTAAAATGGAGCTTCAGGGCACTGCAATTCACAAACCTGCAGAGTTATAAATGATAACTCTCGTCCACAAATATATTGAGGGAAGGCAAAGAAGAGGATTTGAAATCAAGGCAGAATTGCAGGAAACAGATTTCAGGAGGTAGATTCGAATCGCCTTTAAAGCACATGAAAAGCGGCAAAACGTTGACAATGATGCCCTTGGCCAAAAAGGGCGTATGCGTTTTTTCCTGAATATATTCAGGAAAAAACGCATACGCCCTTTTTGGCCAACCAAGCAACCTGGAAAGGCAAATCAGCGCTACAAAGAAGTCTCGCTTCCCATCGGTCAAAAGGGCCATGCTGAAAAAAGTGTCAAAACCAGAAATGCAGGACAGGCCATGGAGAAATGGGAGCCTTGCTACACTGATGGGCGGGATGTAAATTGCCAACAGCCACTCTGGAGAAGTGTACGGTGTGTCTTGAAACATCTAAAAAACACAGCTTAGAGAGCACAGGGCACTTCCACGCATGGGGGGATAAAGTGGGAAAATTGAAAATCAGCAAGACACAAGCACCCCAAAGTTTAGGGCTGCTCTGTTGACAAGGACCTCCACTTCATTCCACCTTAAATATCCCAGGAAAGCGAAAAATGGATAAAAAAGTTGTGGTCCTTATGTACAATGGAATATCACTCAGCCATGAAATCAATGTCATAAGGCTAGTAGCAGCATGATGAGTGGATTTAGGTAAGACGATTCTAAGTGAAATAAGTCACACAGAAAAGGACACTTCTCATAAGGTGTCACTTATAGAGGGAATGTAAAAACCGTTACACTTGAACTGAATTACAAAACAGAACAGAGTCACACATGCAGAAAACACACTATGGCTGCTTAACGGGAAAGGTGAGGTGGGGTGATACATAAAACAAGAGCTTCAAATTAGCTCAGATACCGTTCCATAAACCCAATATGTAATAGACAAGACCTACTCCTTGCTCAGAGAACTGGACTCAACACGCCCGATTCACCGCACAAGAATATATCTGACTAGTAATAATCTTAAAACCTATGTATTGATATCTCTCTGTTAGTGTGTCAAGTGGGTGTAAGGCGGCATAAACACAGCCGTGAAAAGCAGCTAAACCCCATTATAAAAATAAATTACTTTTAAAAACCCATGAAACAAAGACAGGGAAAGAGAGAGAAATTCTTACACAATTTGTTCAGGGGCTGTGATGCAACCTGGACTGACCATATCTAGACCCACAGCTGGATGAGACATAAGGGTGGACACTCTTGGGGCTGAGAGGTTTGGTGAGGTTGGGTGAGCAAACGCAGACCCTTTAAAGTAATACTGCGTGCTACCCATCGCATGGGTCCCAAATCTCCAGGTTCAAGGGCAACTTCCTACATCGAAAACATGCATGAGAAACCCAGAAGATGGTACACCGTGTGATGGGGAAAGGTTTCTAAAACGCACCTCATTTCTCATCTCCTTGTGCTCGGGTTCGCCATTCCAGCCACTTTACTAGCAATCTCCCTACTTGGAGCCTCAGCACCTTTAACCTCCTGTTCCGTACAGGTTGCAATTTGTCCTGAGGATGAACGGGAAGACGGGGAACCAATGAGAGACTAGCTCTTGGTGTTGGGACAGGCACAGGTCACTCTATTTTCCCATCAGGAAGAAGAATTAACCACAGGCTCAGCCTGCCCCCCGGAACCAGAACAGGGCCTGAAGCCATCCTGCGCTTTTGCGGCCAGCTCCCAAAAAAGCGACTTGTAAAATGGAGCTTCAGGGCACTGCAATTCACAAACCTGCAGAGTTATAAATGATAACTCTCGTCCACAAATATATTGAGGGAAGGCAAAGAAGAGGATTTGAAATCAAGGCAGAATTGCAGGAAACAGATTTCAGGAGGTAGATTCGAATCGCCTTTAAAGCACATGAAAAGCGGCAAAACGTTGACAATGATGCCCTTGGCCAAAAAGGGCGTATGCGTTTTTTCCTGAATATATTCAGGAAAAAACGCATACGCCCTTTTTGGCCAACCAAGCAACCTGGAAAGGCAAATCAGCGCTACAAAGAAGTCTCGCTTCCCATCGGTCAAAAGGGCCATGCTGAAAAAAGTGTCAAAACCAGAAATGCAGGACAGGCCATGGAGAAATGGGAGCCTTGCTACACTGATGGGCGGGATGTAAATTGCCAACAGCCACTCTGGAGAAGTGTACGGTGTGTCCTGAAACATCTAAAAAACACAGCTTAGAGAGCACAGGGCACTTCCACGCATGGGGGGATAAAGTGGGAAAATTGAAAATCAGCAAGACACAAGCACCCCAAAGTTTAGGGCTGCTCTGTTGACAAGGACCTCCACTTCATTCCACCTTAAATATCCCAGGAAAGCGAAAAATGGATAAAAAAGTTGTGGTCCTTATGTACAATGGAATATCACTCAGCCATGAAATCAATGTCATAAGGCTAGTAGCAGCATGATGAGTGGATTTAGGTAAGACGATTCTAAGTGAAATAAGTCACACAGAAAAGGACACTTCTCATAAGGTGTCACTTATAGAGGGAATGTAAAAACCGTTACACTTGATCTGAATTACAAAACAGAACAGAGTCACACATGCAGAAAACACACTATGGCTGCTTAACGGGAAAGGTGAGGTGGGGTGATACATAAAACAAGAGCTTCAAATTAGCTCAGATACCGTTCCATAAACCCAATATGTAATAGACAAGACCTACTCCTTGCTCAGAGAACTGGACTCAACACGCCCGATTCACCGCACAAGAATATATCTGACTAGTAATAATCTTAAAACCTATGTATTGATATCTCTCTGTTAGTGTGTCAAGTGGGTGTAAGGCGGCATAAACACAGCCGTGAAAAGCAGCTAAACCCCATTATAAAAATAAATTACTTTTAAAAACCCATGAAACAAAGACAGGGAAAGAGAGAGAAATTCTTACACAATTTGTTCAGGGGCTGTGATGCAACCTGGACTGACCATATCTAGACCCACAGCTGGATGAGACATAAGGGTGGACACTCTTGGGGCTGAGAGGTTTGGTGAGGTTGGGTGAGCAAACGCAGACCCTTTAAAGTAATACTGCGTGCTACCCATCGCATGGGTCCCAAATCTCCAGGTTCAAGGGCAACTTCCTACATCGAAAACATGCATGAGAAACCCAGAAGATGGTACACCGTGTGATGGGGAAAGGTTTCTAAAACGCACCTCATTTCTCATCTCCTTGTGCTCGGGTTCGCCATTCCAGCCACTTTACTAGCAATCTCCCTACTTGGAGCCTCAGCACCTTTAACCTCCTGTTCCGTACAGGTTGCAATTTGTCCTGAGGATGAACGGGAAGACGGGGAACCAATGAGAGACTAGCTCTTGGTGTTGGGACAGGCACAGGTCACTCTATTTTCCCATCAGGAAGAAGAATTAACCACAGGCTCAGCCTGACCCCCGGAACCAGAACAGGGCCTGAAGCCATCCTGCGCTTTTGCGGCCAGCTCCCAAAAAAGCGACTTGTAAAATGGAGCTTCAGGGCACTGCAATTCACAAACCTGCAGAGTTATAAATGATAACTCTCGTCCACAAATATATTGAGGGAAGGCAAAGAAGAGGATTTGAAATCAAGGCAGAATTGCAGGAAACAGATTTCAGGAGGTAGATTCGAATCGCCTTTAAAGCACATGAAAAGCGGCAAAACGTTGACAATGATGCCCTTGGCCAAAAAGGGCGTATGCGTTTTTTCCTGAATATATTCAGGAAAAAACGCATACGCCCTTTTTGGCCAACCAAGCAACCTGGAAAGGCAAATCAGCGCTACAAAGAAGTCTCGCTTCCCATCGGTCAAAAGGGCCATGCTGAAAAAAGTGTCAAAACCAGAAATGCAGGACAGGCCATGGAGAAATGGGAGCCTTGCTACACTGATGGGCGGGATGTAAATTGCCAACAGCCACTCTGGAGAAGTGTACGGTGTGTCCTGAAACATCTAAAAAACACAGCTTAGAGAGCACAGGGCACTTCCACGCATGGGGGGATAAAGTGGGAAAATTGAAAATCAGCAAGACACAAGCACCCCAAAGTTTAGGGCTGCTCTGTTGACAAGGACCTCCACTTCATTCCACCTTAAATATCCCAGGAAAGCGAAAAATGGATAAAAAAGTTGTGGTCCTTATGTACAATGGAATATCACTCAGCCATGAAATCAATGTCATAAGGCTAGTAGCAGCATGATGAGTGGATTTAGGTAAGACGATTCTAAGTGAAATAAGTCACACAGAAAAGGACACTTCTCATAAGGTGTCACTTATAGAGGGAATGTAAAAACCGTTACACTTGAACTGAATTACAAAACAGAACACAGTCACACATGCAGAAAACACACTATGGCTGCTTAACGGGAAAGGTGAGGTGGGGTGATACATAAAACAAGAGCTTCAAATTAGCTCAGATACCGTTCCATAAACCCAATATGTAATAGACAAGACCTACTCCTTGCTCAGAGAACTGGACTCAACACGCCCGATTCACCGCACAAGAATATATCTGACTAGTAATAATCTTAAAACCTATGTATTGATATCTCTCTGTTAGTGTGTCAAGTGGGTGTAAGGCGGCATAAACACAGCCGTGAAAAGCAGCTAAACCCCATTATAAAAATAAATTACTTTTAAAAACCCATGAAACAAAGACAGGGAAAGAGAGAGAAATTCTTACACAATTTGTTCAGGGGCTGTGATGCAACCTGGACTGACCATATCTAGACCCACAGCTGGATGAGACATAAGGGTGGACACTCTTGGGGCTGAGAGGTTTGGTGAGGTTGGGTGAGCAAACGCAGACCCTTTAAAGTAATACTGCGTGCTACCCATCGCATGGGTCCCAAATCTCCAGGTTCAAGGGCAACTTCCTACATCGAAAACATGCATGAGAAACCCAGAAGATGGTACACCGTGTGATGGGGAAAGGTTTCTAAAACGCACCTCATTTCTCATCTCCTTGTGCTCGGGTTCGCCATGCCAGCCACTTTACTAGCAATCTCCCTACTTGGAGCCTCAGCACCTTTAACCTCCTGTTCCGTACAGGTTGCAATTTGTCCTGAGGATGAACGGGAAGACGGGGAACCAATGAGAGACTAGCTCTTGGTGTTGGGACAGGCACAGGTCACTCTATTTTCCCATCAGGAAGAAGAATTAACCACAGGCTCAGCCTGCCCCCCGGAACCAGAACAGGGCCTGAAGCCATCCTGCGCTTTTGCGGCCAGCTCCCAAAAAAGCGACTTGTAAAATGGAGCTTCAGGGCACTGCAATTCACAAACCTGCAGAGTTATAAATGATAACTCTCGTCCACAAATATATTGAGGGAAGGCAAAGAAGAGGATTTGAAATCAAGGCAGAATTGCAGGAAACAGATTTCAGGAGGTAGATTCGAATCGCCTTTAAAGCACATGAAAAGCGGCAAAACGTTGACAATGATGCCCTTGGCCAAAAAGGGCGTATGCGTTTTTTCCTGAATATATTCAGGAAAAAACGCATACGCCCTTTTTGGCCAACCAAGCAACCTGGAAAGGCAAATCAGCGCTACAAAGAAGTCTCGCTTCCCATCGGTCAAAAGGGCCATGCTGAAAAAAGTGTCAAAACCAGAAATGCAGGACAGGCCATGGAGAAATGGGAGCCTTGCTACACTGATGGGCGGGATGTAAATTGCCAACAGCCACTCTGGAGAAGTGTACGGTGTGTCCTGAAACTTCTAAGAAACACAGCTTAGAGAGCATAGGGCACTTCCACGCATGGGGGGATAAAGTGGGAAAATTGAAAATCAGCAAGACACAAGCACCCCAAAGTTTAGGGCTGCTCTGTTGACAAGGACCTCCACTTCATTCCACCTTAAATATCCCAGGAAAGCGAAAAATGGATCAAAAAGTTGTGGTCCTTATGTACAATGGAATATCACTCAGCCATGAAATCAATGTCATAAGGCTAGTAGCAGCATGATGAGTGGATTTAGGTAAGACGATTCTAAGTGAAATAAGTCACACAGAAAAGGACACTTCTCATAAGGTGTCACTTATAGAGGGAATGTAAAAACCGTTACACTTGATCTGAATTACAAAACAGAACAGAGTCACACATGCAGAAAACACACTATGGCTGCTTAACGGGAAAGGTGAGGTGGGGTGATACATAAAACAAGAGCTTCAAATTAGCTCAGATACCGTTCCATAAACCCAATATGTAATAGACAAGACCTACTCCTTGCTCAGAGAACTGGACTCAACACGCCCGATTCACCGCACAAGAATATATCTGACTAGTAATAATCTTAAAACCTATGTATTGATATCTCTCTGTTAGTGTGTCAAGTGGGTGTAAGGCGGCATAAACACAGCCGTGAAAAGCAGCTAAACCCCATTATAAAAATAAATTACTTTTAAAAACCCATGAAACAAAGACAGGGAAAGAGAGAGAAATTCTTACACAATTTGTTCAGGGGCTGTGATGCAACCTGGACTGACCATATCTAGACCCACAGCTGGATGAGACATAAGGGTGGACACTCTTGGGGCTGAGAGGTTTGGTGAGGTTGGGTGAGCAAACGCAGACCCTTTAAAGTAATACTGCGTGCTACCCATCGCATGGGTCCCAAATCTCCAGGTTCAAGGGCAACTTCCTACATCGAAAACATGCATGAGAAACCCAGAAGATGGTACACCGTGTGATGGGGAAAGGTTTCTAAAACGCACCTCATTTCTCATCTCCTTGTGCTCGGGTTCGCCATGCCAGCCACTTTACTAGCAATCTCCCTACTTGGAGCCTCAGCACCTTTAACCTCCTGTTCCGTACAGGTTGCAATTTGTCCTGAGGATGAACGGGAAGACGGGGAACCAATGAGAGACTAGCTCTTGGTGTTGGGACAGGCACAGGTCACTCTATTTTCCCATCAGGAAGAAGAATTAACCACAGGCTCAGCCTGCCCCCCGGAACCAGAACAGGGCCTGAAGCCATCCTGCGCTTTTGCGGCCAGCTCCCAAAAAAGCGACTTGTAAAATGGAGCTTCAGGGCACTGCAATTCACAAACCTGCAGAGTTATAAATGATAACTCTCGTCCACAAATATATTGAGGGAAGGCAAAGAAGAGGATTTGAAATCAAGGCAGAATTGCAGGAAACAGATTTCAGGAGGTAGATTCGAATCGCCTTTAAAGCACATGAAAAGCGGCAAAACGTTGACAATGATGCCCTTGGCCAAAAAGGGCGTATGCGTTTTTTCCTGAATATATTCAGGAAAAAACGCATACGCCCTTTTTGGCCAACCAAGCAACCTGGAAAGGCAAATCAGCGCTACAAAGAAGTCTCGCTTCCCATCGGTCAAAAGGGCCATGCTGAAAAAAGTGTCAAAACCAGAAATGCAGGACAGGCCATGGAGAAATGGGAGCCTTGCTACACTGATGGGCGGGATGTAAATTGCCAACAGCCACTCTGGAGAAGTGTACGGTGTGTCCTGAAACATCTAAAAAACACAGCTTAGAGAGCACAGGGCACTTCCACGCATGGGGGGATAAAGTGGGAAAATTGAAAATCAGCAAGACACAAGCACCCCAAAGTTTAGGGCTGCTCTGTTGACAAGGACCTCGACTTCATTCCACCTTAAATATCCCAGGAAAGCGAAAAATGGATAAAAAAGTTGTGGTCCTTATGTACAATGGAATATCACTCAGCCATGAAATCAATGTCATAAGGCTAGTAGCAGCATGATGAGTGGATTTAGGTAAGACGATTCTAAGTGAAATAAGTCACACAGAAAAGGACACTTCTCATAAGGTGTCACTTATAGAGGGAATGTAAAAACCGTTACACTTGAACTGAATTACAAAACAGAACAGAGTCACACATGCAGAAAACACACTATGGCTGCTTAACGGGAAAGGTGAGGTGGGGTGATACATAAAACAAGAGCTTCAAATTAGCTCAGATACCGTTCCATAAACCCAATATGTAATAGACAAGACCTACTCCTTGCTCAGAGAACTGGACTCAACACGCCCGATTCACCGCACAAGAATATATCTGACTAGTAATAATCTTAAAACCTATGTATTGATATCTCTCTGTTAGTGTGTCAAGTGGGTGTAAGGCGGCATAAACACAGCCGTGAAAAGCAGCTAAAGCCCATTATAAAAATAAATTACTTTTAAAAACCCATGAAACAAAGACAGGGAAAGAGAGAGAAATTCTTACACAATTTGTTCAGGGGCTGTGATGCAACCTGGACTGACCATATCTAGACCCACAGCTGGATGAGACATAAGGGTGGACACTCTTGGGGCTGAGAGGTTTGGTGAGGTTGGGTGAGCAAACGCAGACCCTTTAAAGTAATACTGCGTGCTACCCATCGCATGGGTCCCAAATCTCCAGGTTCAAGGGCAACTTCCTACATCGAAAACATGCATGAGAAACCCAGAAGATGGTACACCGTGTGATGGGGAAAGGTTTCTAAAACGCACCTCATTTCTCATCTCCTTGTGCTCGGGTTCGCCATTCCAGCCACTTTACTAGCAATCTCCCTACTTGGAGCCTCAGCACCTTTAACCTCCTGTTCCGTACAGGTTGCAATTTGTCCTGAGGATGAACGGGAAGACGGGGAACCAATGAGAGACTAGCTCTTGGTGTTGGGACAGGCACAGGTCACTCTATTTTCCCATCAGGAAGAAGAATTAACCACAGGCTCAGCCTGCCCCCCGGAACCAGAACAGGGCCTGAAGCCATCCTGCGCTTTTGCGGCCAGCTCCCAAAAAAGCGACTTGTAAAATGGAGCTTCAGGGCACTGCAATTCACAAACCTGCAGAGTTATAAATGATAACTCTCGTCCACAAATATATTGAGGGAAGGCAAAGAAGAGGATTTGAAATCAAGGCAGAATTGCAGGAAACTGATTTCAGGAGGTAGATTCGAATCGCCTTTAAAGCACATGAAAAGCGGCAAAACGTTGACAATGATGCCCTTGGCCAAAAAGGGCGTATGCGTTTTTTCCTGAATATATTCAGGAAAAAACGCATACGCCCTTTTTGGCCAACCAAGCAATCTGGAAAGGCAAATCAGCGCTACAAAGAAGTCTCGCTTCCCATCGGTCAAAAGGGCCATGCTGAAAAAAGTGTCAAAACCAGAAATGCAGGACAGGCCATGGAGAAATGGGAGCCTTGCTACACTGATGGGCGGGATGTAAATTGCCAACAGCCACTCTGGAGAAGTGTACGGTGTGTCCTGAAACATCTAAAAAACACAGCTTAGAGAGCATAGGGCACTTCCACGCATGGGGGGATAAAGTGGGAAAATTGAAAATCAGCAAGACACAAGCACCCCAAAGTTTAGGGCTGCTCTGTTGACAAGGACCTCCACTTCATTCCACCTTAAATATCCCAGGAAAGCGAAAAATGGATCAAAAAGTTGTGGTCCTTATGTACAATGGAATATCACTCAGCCATGAAATCAATGTCATAAGGCTAGTAGCAGCATGATGAGTGGATTTAGGTAAGACGATTCTAAGTGAAATAAGTCACACAGAAAAGGACACTTCTCATAAGGTGTCACTTATAGAGGGAATGTAAAAACCGTTACACTTGAACTGAATTACAAAACAGAACACAGTCACACATGCAGAAAGCACACTATGGCTGCTTAACGGGAAAGGTGAGGTGGGGTGATACATAAAACAAGAGCTTCAAATTAGCTCAGATACCGTTCCATAAACCCAATATGTAATAGACAAGACCTACTCCTTGCTCAGAGAACTGGACTCAACACGCCCGATTCACCGCACAAGAATATATCTGACTAGTAATAATCTTAAAACCTATGTATTGATATCTCTCTGTTAGTGTGTCAAGTGGGTGTAAGGCGGCATAAACACAGCCGTGAAAAGCAGCTAAACCCCATTATAAAAATAAATTACTTTTAAAAACCCATGAAACAAAGACAGGGAAAGAGAGAGAAATTCTTACACAATTTGTTCAGGGGCTGTGATGCAACCTGGACTGACCATATCTAGACCCACAGCTGGATGAGACATAAGGGTGGACACTCTTGGGGCTGAGAGGTTTGGTGAGGTTGGGTGAGCAAACGCAGACCCTTTAAAGTAATACTGCGTGCTACCCATCGCATGGGTCCCAAATCTCCAGGTTCAAGGGCAACTTCCTACATCGAAAACATGCATGAGAAACCCAGAAGATGGTACACCGTGTGATGGGGAAAGGTTTCTAAAACGCACCTCATTTCTCATCTCCTTGTGCTCGGGTTCGCCATTCCAGCCACTTTACTAGCAATCTCCCTACTGGAGCCTCAGCACCTTTAACCTCCTGTTCCGTACAGGTTGCAATTTGTCCTGAGGATGAACGGGAAGACGGGGAACCAATGAGAGACTAGCTCTTGGTGTTGGGACAGGCACAGGTCACTCTATTTTCCCATCAGGAAGAAGAATTAACCACAGGCTCAGCCTGACCCCCGGAACCAGAACAGGGCCTGAAGCCATCCTGCGCTTTTGCGGCCAGCTCCCAAAAAAGCGACTTGTAAAATGGAGCTTCAGGGCACTGCAATTCACAAACCTGCAGAGTTATAAATGATAACTCTCGTCCACAAATATATTGAGGGAAGGCAAAGAAGAGGATTTGAAATCAAGGCAGAATTGCAGGAAACTGATTTCAGGAGGTAGATTCGAATCGCCTTTAAAGCACATGAAAAGCGGCAAAACGTTGACAATGATGCCCTTGGCCAAAAAGGGCGTATGCGTTTTTTCCTGAATATATTCAGGAAAAAACGCATACGCCCTTTTTGGCCAAACAAGCAATCTGGAAAGGCAAATCAGCGCTACAAAGAAGTCTCGCTTCCCATCGGTCAAAAGGGCCATGCTAAAAAAAGTGTCAAAACCAGAAATGCAGGACAGGCCATGGAGAAATGGGAGCCTTGCTACACTGATGGGCGGGATGTAAATTGCCAACAGCCACTCTGGAGAAGTGTACGGTGTGTCCTGAAACATCTAAAAAACACAGCTTAGAGAGCATAGGGCACTTCCACGCATGGGGGGATAAAGTGGGAAAATTGAAAATCAGCAAGACACAAGCACCCCAAAGTTTAGGGCTGCTCTGTTGACAAGGACCTCCACTTCATTCCACCTTAAATATCCCAGGAAAGCGAAAAATGGATAAAAAAGTTGTGGTCCTTATGTACAATGGAATATCACTCAGCCATGAAATCAATGTCATAAGGCTAGTAGCAGCATGATGAGTGGATTTAGGTAAGACGATTCTAAGTGAAATAAGTCACACAGAAAAGGACACTTCTCATAAGGTGTCACTTATAGAGGGAATGTAAAAACCGTTACACTTGAACTGAATTACAAAACAGAACAGAGTCACACATGCAGAAAACACACTATGGCTGCTTAACGGGAAAGGTGAGGTGGGGTGATACATAAAACAAGAGCTTCAAATTAGCTCAGATACCGTTCCATAAACCCAATATGTAATAGACAAGACCTACTCCTTGCTCAGAGAACTGGACTCAACACGCCCGATTCACCGCACATGAATATATCTGACTAGTAATAATATTAAAACCTATGTATTGATATCTCTCTGTTAGTGTGTCAAGTGGGTGTAAAGCGGCATAAACACAGCCGTGAAAAGCAGCTAAACCCCATTAAAAAATAAATTACTTTTAAAAACCCATGAAACAAAGACAGTGAAAGAGAGAGAAATTCTTACACAATTTGTTCAGGGGCTGTGATGCAACCTGGACTGACCATATCTAGACCCACAGCTGGATGAGACATAAGGGTGGACACTCTTGGGGCTGAGAGGTTTGGTGAGGTTGGGTGAGCAAACGCAGACCCTTTAAAGTAATACTGCGTGCTACCCATCGCATGGGTCCCAAATCTCCAGGTTCAAGGGCAACTTCCTACATCGAAAACATGCATGAGAAACCAAGAAGATGGTACACCGTGTGATGGGGAAAGGTTTCTAAAACGCACCTCATTTCTCATCTCCTTGTGCTCGGGTTCGCCATTCCAGCCACTTTACTAGCAATCTCCCTACTTGGAGCCTCAGCACCTTTAACCTCCTGTTCCGTACAGGTTGCAATTTGTCCTGAGGATGAACGGGAAGACGGGGAACCAATGAGAGACTAGCTCTTGGTGTTGGGACAGGCACAGGTCACTCTATTTTCCCATCAGGAAGAAGAATTAACCACAGGCTCAGCCTGCCCCCCGGAACCAGAACAGGGCCTGAAGCCATCCTGCGCTTTTGCGGCCAGCTCCCAAAAAAGCGACTTGTAAAATGGAGCTTCAGGGCACTGCAATTCACAAACCTGCAGAGTTATAAATGATAACTCTCGTCCACAAATATATTGAGGGAAGGCAAAGAAGAGGATTTGAAATCAAGGCAGAATTGCAGGAAACAGATTTCAGGAGGTAGATTCGAATCGCCTTTAAAGCACATGAAAAGCGGCAAAACGTTGACAATGATGCCCTTGGCCAAAAAGGGCGTATGCGTTTTTTCCTGAATATATTCAGGAAAAAACGCATACGCCCTTTTTGGCCAACCAAGCAACCTGGAAAGGCAAATCAGCGCTACAAAGAAGTCTCGCTTCCCATCGGTCAAAAGGGCCATGCTGAAAAAAGTGTCAAAACCAGAAATGCAGGACAGGCCATGGAGAAATGGGAGCCTTGCTACACTGATGGGCGGGATGTAAATTGCCAACAGCCACTCTGGAGAAGTGTACGGTGTGTCCTGAAACATCTAAAAAACACAGCTTAGAGAGCACAGGGCACTTCCACGCATGGGGGGATAAAGTGGGAAAATTGAAAATCAGCAAGACACAAGCACCCCAAAGTTTAGGGCTGCTCTGTTGACAAGGACCTCCACTTCATTCCACCTTAAATATCCCAGGAAAGCGAAAAATGGATAAAAAAGTTGTGGTCCTTATGTACAATGGAATATCACTCAGCCATGAAATCAATGTCATAAGGCTAGTAGCAGCATGATGAGTGGATTTAGGTAAGACGATTCTAAGTGAAATAAGTCACACAGAAAAGGACACTTCTCATAAGGTGTCACTTATAGAGGGAATGTAAAAACCGTTACACTTGAACTGAATTACAAAACAGAACAGAGTCACACATGCAGAAAACACACTATGGCTGCTTAACGGGAAAGGTGAGGTGGGGTGATACATAAAACAAGAGCTTCAAATTAGCTCAGATACCGTTCCATAAACCCAATATGTAATAGACAAGACCTACTCCTTGCTCAGAGAACTGGACTCAACACGCCCGATTCACCGCACAAGAATATATCTGACTAGTAATAATCTTAAAACCTATGTATTGATATCTCTCTGTTAGTGTGTCAAGTGGGTGTAAGGCGGCATAAACACAGCCGTGAAAAGCAGCTAAAGCCCATTATAAAAATAAATTACTTTTAAAAACCCATGAAACAAAGACAGGGAAAGAGAGAGAAATTCTTACACAATTTGTTCAGGGGCTGTGATGCAACCTGGACTGACCATATCTAGACCCACAGCTGGATGAGACATAAGGGTGGACACTCTTGGGGCTGAGAGGTTTGGTGAGGTTGGGTGAGCAAACGCAGACCCTTTAAAGTAATACTGCGTGCTACCCATCGCATGGGTCCCAAATCTCCAGGTTCAAGGGCAACTTCCTACATCGAAAACATGCATGAGAAACCCAGAAGATGGTACACCGTGTGATGGGGAAAGGTTTCTAAAACGCACCTCATTTCTCATCTCCTTGTGCTCGGGTTCGCCATTCCAGCCACTTTACTAGCAATCTCCCTACTTGGAGCCTCAGCACCTTTAACCTCCTGTTCCGTACAGGTTGCAATTTGTCCTGAGGATGAACGGGAAGACGGGGAACCAATGAGAGACTAGCTCTTGGTGTTGGGACAGGCACAGGTCACTCTATTTTCCCATCAGGAAGAAGAATTAACCACAGGCTCAGCCTGCCCCCCGGAACCAGAACAGGGCCTGAAGCCATCCTGCGCTTTTGCGGCCAGCTCCCAAAAAAGCGACTTGTAAAATGGAGCTTCAGGGCACTGCAATTCACAAACCTGCAGAGTTATAAATGATAACTCTCGTCCACAAATATATTGAGGGAAGGCAAAGAAGAGGATTTGAAATCAAGGCAGAATTGCAGGAAACTGATTTCAGGAGGTAGATTCGAATCGCCTTTAAAGCACATGAAAAGCGGCAAAACGTTGACAATGATGCCCTTGGCCAAAAAGGGCGTATGCGTTTTTTCCTGAATATATTCAGGAAAAAAGGCATACGCCCTTTTTGGCCAACCAAGCAATCTGGAAAGGCAAATCAGCGCTACAAAGAAGTCTCGCTTCCCATCGGTCAAAAGGGCCATGCTGAAAAAAGTGTCAAAACCAGAAATGCAGGACAGGCCATGGAGAAATGGGAGCCTTGCTACACTGATGGGCGGGATGTAAATTGCCAACAGCCACTCTGGAGAAGTGTACGGTGTGTCCTGAAACATCTAAAAAACACAGCTTAGAGAGCATAGGGCACTTCCACGCATGGGGGGATAAAGTGGGAAAATTGAAAATCAGCAAGACACAAGCACCCCAAAGTTTAGGGCTGCTCTGTTGACAAGGACCTCCACTTCATTCCACCTTAAATATCCCAGGAAAGCGAAAAATGGATCAAAAAGTTGTGGTCCTTATGTACAATGGAATATCACTCAGCCATGAAATCAATGTCATAAGGCTAGTAGCAGCATGATGAGTGGATTTAGGTAAGACGATTCTAAGTGAAATAAGTCACACAGAAAAGGACACTTCTCATAAGGTGTCACTTATAGAGGGAATGTAAAAACCGTTACACTTGAACTGAATTACAAAACAGAACACAGTCACACATGCAGAAAACACACTATGGCTGCTTAACGGGAAAGGTGAGGTGGGGTGATACATAAAACAAGAGCTTCAAATTAGCTCAGATACCGTTCCATAAACCCAATATGTAATAGACAAGACCTACTCCTTGCTCAGAGAACTGGACTCAACACGCCCGATTCACCGCACAAGAATATATCTGACTAGTAATAATCTTAAAACCTATGTATTGATATCTCTCTGTTAGTGTGTCAAGTGGGTGTAAGGCGGCATAAACACAGCCGTGAAAAGCAGCTAAACCCCATTATAAAAATAAATTACTTTTAAAAACCCATGAAACAAAGACAGGGAAAGAGAGAGAAATTCTTACACAATTTGTTCAGGGGCTGTGATGCAACCTGGACTGACCATATCTAGACCCACAGCTGGATGAGACATAAGGGTGGACACTCTTGGGGCTGAGAGGTTTGGTGAGGTTGGGTGAGCAAACGCAGACCCTTTAAAGTAATACTGCGTGCTACCCATCGCATGGGTCCCAAATCTCCAGGTTCAAGGGCAACTTCCTACATCGAAAACATGCATGAGAAACCCAGAAGATGGTACACCGTGTGATGGGGAAAGGTTTCTAAAACGCACCTCATTTCTCATCTCCTTGTGCTCGGGTTCGCCATTCCAGCCACTTTACTAGCAATCTCCCTACTGGAGCCTCAGCACCTTTAACCTCCTGTTCCGTACAGGTTGCAATTTGTCCTGAGGATGAACGGGAAGACGGGGAACCAATGAGAGACTAGCTCTTGGTGTTGGGACAGGCACAGGTCACTCTATTTTCCCATCAGGAAGAAGAATTAACCACAGGCTCAGCCTGACCCCCGGAACCAGAACAGGGCCTGAAGCCATCCTGCGCTTTTGCGGCCAGCTCCCAAAAAAGCGACTTGTAAAATGGAGCTTCAGGGCACTGCAATTCACAAACCTGCAGAGTTATAAATGATAACTCTCGTCCACAAATATATTGAGGGAAGGCAAAGAAGAGGATTTGAAATCAAGGCAGAATTGCAGGAAACAGATTTCAGGAGGTAGATTCGAATCGCCTTTAAAGCACATGAAAAGCGGCAAAACGTTGACAATGATGCCCTTGGCCAAAAAGGGCGTATGCGTTTTTTCCTGAATATATTCAGGAAAAAACGCATACGCCCTTTTTGGCCAACCAAGCAACCTGGAAAGGCAAATCAGCGCTACAAAGAAGTCTCGCTTCCCATCGGTCAAAAGGGCCATGCTGAAAAAAGTGTCAAAACCAGAAATGCAGGACAGGCCATGGAGAAATGGGAGCCTTGCTACACTGATGGGCGGGATGTAAATTGCCAACAGCCACTCTGGAGAAGTGTACGGTGTGTCCTGAAACATCTAAAAAACACAGCTTAGAGAGCACAGGGCACTTCCACGCATGGGGGGATAAAGTGGGAAAATTGAAAATCAGCAAGACACAAGCACCCCAAAGTTTAGGGCTGCTCTGTTGACAAGGACCTCCACTTCATTCCACCTTAAATATCCCAGGAAAGCGAAAAATGGATAAAAAAGTTGTGGTCCTTATGTACAATGGAATATCACTCAGCCATGAAATCAATGTCATAAGGCTAGTAGCAGCATGATGAGTGGATTTAGGTAAGACGATTCTAAGTGAAATAAGTCACACAGAAAAGGACACTTCTCATAAGGTGTCACTTATAGAGGGAATGTAAAAACCGTTACACTTGAACTGAATTACAAAACAGAACAGAGTCACACATGCAGAAAACACACTATGGCTGCTTAACGGGAAAGGTGAGGTGGGGTGATACATAAAACAAGAGCTTCAAATTAGCTCAGATACCGTTCCATAAACCCAATATGTAATAGACAAGACCTACTCCTTGCTCAGAGAACTGGACTCAACACGCCCGATTCACCGCACATGAATATATCTGACTAGTAATAATATTAAAACCTATGTATTGATATCTCTCTGTTAGTGTGTCAAGTGGGTGTAAAGCGGCATAAACACAGCCGTGAAAAGCAGCTAAACCCCATTAAAAAATAAATTACTTTTAAAAACCCATGAAACAAAGACAGTGAAAGAGAGAGAAATTCTTACACAATTTGTTCAGGGGCTGTGATGCAACCTGGACTGACCATATCTAGACCCACAGCTGGATGAGACATAAGGGTGGACACTCTTGGGGCTGAGAGGTTTGGTGAGGTTGGGTGAGCAAACGCAGACCCTTTAAAGTAATACTGCGTGCTACCCATCGCATGGGTCCCAAATCTCCAGGTTCAAGGGCAACTTCCTACATCGAAAACATGCATGAGAAACCAAGAAGATGGTACACCGTGTGATGGGGAAAGGTTTCTAAAACGCACCTCATTTCTCATCTCCTTGTGCTCGGGTTCGCCATTCCAGCCACTTTACTAGCAATCTCCCTACTTGGAGCCTCAGCACCTTTAACATCCTGTTCCGTACAGGTTGCAATTTGTCCTGAGGATGAACGGGAAGACGGGGAACCAATGAGAGACTAGCTCTTGGTGTTGGGACAGGCACAGGTCACTCTATTTTCCCATCAGGAAGAAGAATTAACCACAGGCTCAGCCTGCCCCCCGGAACCAGAACAGGGCCTGAAGCCATCCTGCGCTTTTGCGGCCAGCTCCCAAAAAAGCGACTTGTAAAATGGAGCTTCAGGGCACTGCAATTCACAAACCTGCAGAGTTATAAATGATAACTCTCGTCCACAAATATATTGAGGGAAGGCAAAGAAGAGGATTTGAAATCAAGGCAGAATTGCAGGAAACAGATTTCAGGAGGTAGATTCGAATCGCCTTTAAAGCACATGAAAAGCGGCAAAACGTTGACAATGATGCCCTTGGCCAAAAAGGGCGTATGCGTTTTTTCCTGAATATATTCAGGAAAAAACGCATACGCCCTTTTTGGCCAACCAAGCAACCTGGAAAGGCAAATCAGCGCTACAAAGAAGTCTCGCTTCCCATCGGTCAAAAGGGCCATGCTGAAAAAAGTGTCAAAACCAGAAATGCAGGACAGGCCATGGAGAAATGGGAGCCTTGCTACACTGATGGGCGGGATGTAAATTGCCAACAGCCACTCTGGAGAAGTGTACGGTGTGTCCTGAAACATCTAAAAAACACAGCTTAGAGAGCACAGGGCACTTCCACGCATGGGGGGATAAAGTGGGAAAATTGAAAATCAGCAAGACACAAGCACCCCAAAGTTTAGGGCTGCTCTGTTGACAAGGACCTCCACTTCATTCCACCTTAAATATCCCAGGAAAGCGAAAAATGGATAAAAAAGTTGTGGTCCTTATGTACAATGGAATATCACTCAGCCATGAAATCAATGTCATAAGGCTAGTAGCAGCATGATGAGTGGATTTAGGTAAGACGATTCTAAGTGAAATAAGTCACACAGAAAAGGACACTTCTCATAAGGTGTCACTTATAGAGGGAATGTAAAAACCGTTACACTTGAACTGAATTACAAAACAGAACAGAGTCACACATGCAGAAAACACACTATGGCTGCTTAACGGGAAAGGTGAGGTGGGGTGATACATAAAACAAGAGCTTCAAATTAGCTCAGATACCGTTCCATAAACCCAATATGTAATAGACAAGACCTACTCCTTGCTCAGAGAACTGGACTCAACACGCCCGATTCACCGCACAAGAATATATCTGACTAGTAATAATCTTAAAACCTATGTATTGATATCTCTCTGTTAGTGTGTCAAGTGGGTGTAAGGCGGCATAAACACAGCCGTGAAAAGCAGCTAAACCCCATTATAAAAATAAATTACTTTTAAAAACCCATGAAACAAAGACAGGGAAAGAGAGAGAAATTCTTACACAATTTGTTCAGGGGCTGTGATGCAACCTGGACTGACCATATCTAGACCCACAGCTGGATGAGACATAAGGGTGGACACTCTTGGGGCTGAGAGGTTTGGTGAGGTTGGGTGAGCAAACGCAGACCCTTTAAAGTAATACTGCGTGCTACCCATCGCATGGGTCCCAAATCTCCAGGTTCAAGGGCAACTTCCTACATCGAAAACATGCATGAGAAACCCAGAAGATGGTACACCGTGTGATGGGGAAAGGTTTCTAAAACGCACCTCATTTCTCATCTCCTTGTGCTCGGGTTCGCCATTCCAGCCACTTTACTAGCAATCTCCCTACTTGGAGCCTCAGCACCTTTAACCTCCTGTTCCGTACAGGTTGCAATTTGTCCTGAGGATGAACGGGAAGACGGGGAACCAATGAGAGACTAGCTCTTGGTGTTGGGACAGGCACAGGTCACTCTATTTTCCCATCAGGAAGAAGAATTAACCACAGGCTCAGCCTGCCCCCCGGAACCAGAACAGGGCCTGAAGCCATCCTGCGCTTTTGCGGCCAGCTCCCAAAAAAGCGACTTGTAAAATGGAGCTTCAGGGCACTGCAATTCACAAACCTGCAGAGTTATAAATGATAACTCTCGTCCACAAATATATTGAGGGAAGGCAAAGAAGAGGATTTGAAATCAAGGCAGAATTGCAGGAAACAGATTTCAGGAGGTAGATTCGAATCGCCTTTAAAGCACATGAAAAGCGGCAAAACGTTGACAATGATGCCCTTGGCCAAAAAGGGCGTATGCGTTTTTTCCTGAATATATTCAGGAAAAAACGCATACGCCCTTTTTGGCCAACCAAGCAACCTGGAAAGGCAAATCAGCGCTACAAAGAAGTCTCGCTTCCCATCGGTCAAAAGGGCCATGCTGAAAAAAGTGTCAAAACCAGAAATGCAGGACAGGCCATGGAGAAATGGGAGCCTTGCTACACTGATGGGCGGGATGTAAATTGCCAACAGCCACTCTGGAGAAGTGTACGGTGTGTCCTGAAACATCTAAAAAACACAGCTTAGAGAGCATAGGGCACTTCCACGCATGGGGGGATAAAGTGGGAAAATTGAAAATCAGCAAGACACAAGCACCCCAAAGTTTAGGGCTGCTCTGTTGACAAGGACCTCGACTTCATTCCACCTTAAATATCCCAGGAAAGCGAAAAATGGATAAAAAAGTTGTGGTCCTTATGTACAATGGAATATCACTCAGCCATGAAATCAATGTCATAAGGCTAGTAGCAGCATGATGAGTGGATTTAGGTAAGACGATTCTAAGTGAAATAAGTCACACATAAAAGGACACTTCTCATAAGGTGTCACTTATAGAGGGAATGTAAAAACCGTTACACTTGAACTGAATTACAAAACAGAACAGAGTCACACATGCAGAAAACACACTATGGCTGCTTAACGGGAAAGGTGAGGTGGGGTGATACATAAAACAAGAGCTTCAAATTAGCTCAGATACCGTTCCATAAACCCAATATGTAATAGACAAGACCTACTCCTTGCTCAGAGAACTGGACTCAACACGCCCGATTCACCGCACAAGAATATATCTGACTAGTAATAATCTTAAAACCTATGTATTGATATCTCTCTGTTAGTGTGTCAAGTGGGTGTAAGGCGGCATAAACACAGCCGTGAAAAGCAGCTAAACCCCATTATAAAAATAAATTACTTTTAAAAACCCATGAAACAAAGACAGGGAAAGAGAGAGAAATTCTTACACAATTTGTTCAGGGGCTGTGATGCAACCTGGACTGACCATATCTAGACCCACAGCTGGATGAGACATAAGGGTGGACACTCTTGGGGCTGAGAGGTTTGGTGAGGTTGGGTGAGCAAACGCAGACCCTTTAAAGTAATACTGCATGCTACCCATCGCATGGGTCCCAAATCTCCAGGTTCAAGGGCAACTTCCTACATCGAAAACATGCATGAGAAACCCAGAAGATGGTACACCGTGTGATGGGGAAAGGTTTCTAAAACGCACCTCATTTCTCATCTCCTTGTGCTCGGGTTCGCCATGCCAGCCACTTTACTAGCAATCTCCCTACTTGGAGCCTCAGCACCTTTAACCTCCTGTTCCGTACAGGTTGCAATTTGTCCTGAGGATGAACGGGAAGACGGGGAACCAATGAGAGACTAGCTCTTGGTGTTGGGACAGGCACAGGTCACTCTATTTTCCCATCAGGAAGAAGAATTAACCACAGGCTCAGCCTGCCCCCCGGAACCAGAACAGGGCCTGAAGCCATCCTGCGCTTTTGCGGCCAGCTCCCAAAAAAGCGACTTGTAAAATGGAGCTTCAGGGCACTGCAATTCACAAACCTGCAGAGTTATAAATGATAACTCTCGTCCACAAATATATTGAGGGAAGGCAAAGAAGAGGATTTGAAATCAAGGCAGAATTGCAGGAAACAGATTTCAGGAGGTAGATTCGAATCGCCTTTAAAGCACATGAAAAGCGGCAAAACGTTGACAATGATGCCCTTGGCCAAAAAGGGCGTATGCGTTTTTTCCTGAATATATTCAGGAAAAAACGCATACGCCCTTTTTGGCCAACCAAGCAACCTGGAAAGGCAAATCAGCGCTACAAAGAAGTCTCGCTTCCCATCGGTCAAAAGGGCCATGCTGAAAAAAGTGTCAAAACCAGAAATGCAGGACAGGCCATGGAGAAATGGGAGCCTTGCTACACTGATGGGCGGGATGTAAATTGCCAACAGCCACTCTGGAGAAGTGTACGGTGTGTCCTGAAACATCTAAAAAACACAGCTTAGAGAGCATAGGGCACTTCCACGCATGGGGGGATAAAGTGGGAAAATTGAAAATCAGCAAGACACAAGCACCCCAAAGTTTAGGGCTGCTCTGTTGACAAGGACCTCCACTTCATTCCACCTTAAATATCCCAGGAAAGCGAAAAATGGATAAAAAAGTTGTGGTCCTTATGTACAATGGAATATCACTCAGCCATGAAATCAATGTCATAAGGCTAGTAGCTGCATGATGAGTGGATTTAGGTAAGACGATTCTAAGTGAAATAAGTCACACAGAAAAGGACACTTCTCATAAGGTGTCACTTATAGAGGGAATGTAAAAACCGTTACACTTGAACTGAATTACAAAACAGAACAGAGTCACACATGCAGAAAACACACTATGGCTGCTTAACGGGAAAGGTGAGGTGGGGTGATACATAAAACAAGAGTTTCAAATTAGCTCAGATACCGTTCCATAAACCCAATATGTAATAGACAAGACCTACTCCTTGCTCAGAGAACTGGACTCAACACGCCCGATTCACCGCACAAGAATATATCTGACTAGTAATAATCTTAAAACCTATGTATTGATATCTCTCTGTTAGTGTGTCAAGTGGGTGTAAAGCGGCATAAACACAGCCGTGAAAAGCAGCTAAACCCCATTATAAAAATAAATTACTTTTAAAAACCCATGAAACAAAGACAGGGAAAGAGAGAGAAATTCTTACACAATTCCTTCAGGGGCTGTGATGCAACCTGGATTGACCATATCTAGACCCACAGCTGGATGAGACATAAGGGTCGACACTCTTGGGGCTGAGAGGTTTGGTGAGGTTGGGTGAGCAAACGCAGACCCTTTAAAGTAATACTGCGTGCTACCCATCGCATGGGTCCCAAATCTCCAGGTTCAAGGGCATCTTCCTACATCGAAAACATGCATGAGAAACCCAGAAGATGGTACACCGTGTGATGGGGAAAGGTTTCTAAAACGCACCTCATTTCTCATCTCCTTGTGCTCGGGTTCGCCATTCCAGCCACTTTACCAGCAATCTCCCTTCTTGGAGCATCAGCACCTTTAACCTCCTGTTCCGTACAGGTTGCAATTTGTCCTGAGGATGAACGGGAAGACGGGGAACCAATGAGAGACTAGCTCTTGGTGTTGGGACAGGCACAGGTCACTCTATTTTCCCATCAGGAAGAAGAATTAACCACAGGCTCAGCCTGCCCCCCGGAACCAGAACAGGGCCTGAAGCCATCCTGCGCTTTTGCGGCCAGCTCCCAAAAAAGCGACTTGTAAAATGGAGCTTCAGGGCACTGCAATTCACAAACCTGCAGAGTTACAAATGATAACTCTCGTCCACAAATATATTGAGGGAAGGCAAAGAAGAGGATTTGAAATCAAGGCAGAATTGCAGGAAACAGATTTCAGGAGGTAGATTCGAATCGCCTTTAAAGCACATGAAATGCAGCAAAACGTTGACAATGATGCCCTTGGCCAAAAAGGGCGTATGCGTTTTTTCCTGAATATATTCAGGAAAAAACGCATACGCCCTTTTTGGCCAACCAAGCAACCTGGAAAGGCAAATCAGCGCTACAAAGAAGTCTCGCTTCCCATCGGTCAAAAGGGCCATGCTGAAAAAAGTGTCAAAACCAGAAATGCAGGACAGGCCATGGAGAAATGGGAGCCTTGCTACACTGATGGGTGGGATGTAAATTGCCAACAGCCACTCTGGAGAAGTGTACGGTGTGTCCTGAAACATCTAAAAAACACAGCTTAGAGAGCATAGGGCACTTCCACGCATGGGGGGATAAAGTGGGAAAATTGAAAATCAGCAAGACACAAGCACCCCAAAGTTTAGGGCTGCTCTGTTGACAAGGACCTCCACTTCATTCCACCTTAAATATCCCAGGAAAGCGAAAAATGGATAAAAAAGTTGTGGTCCTTATGTACAATGGAATATCACTCAGCCATGAAATCAATGTCATAAGGCTAGTAGCAGCATGATGAGTGGATTTAGGTAAGACGATTCTAAGTGAAATAAGTCACACAGAAAAGGACACTTCTCATAAGGTGTCACTTATAGAGGGAATGTAAAAACCGTTACACTTGAACTGAATTACAAAACAGAACAGAGTCACACATGCAGAAAACACACTATGGCTGCTTAACGGGAAAGGTGAGGTGGGGTGATACATAAAACAAGAGCTTCAAATTAGCTCAGATACCGTTCCATAAACCCAATATGTAATAGACAAGACCTACTCCTTGCTCAGAGAACTGGACTCAACACGCCCGATTCACCGCACAAGAATATATCTGACTAGTAATAATCTTAAAACCTATGTATTGATATCTCTCTGTTAGTGTGTCAAGTGGGTGTAAGGCGGCATAAACACAGCCGTGAAAAGCAGCTAAACCCCATTATAAAAATAAATTACTTTTAAAAACCCATGAAACAAAGACAGGGAAAGAGAGAGAAATTCTTACACAATTTGTTCAGGGGCTGTGATGCAACCTGGACTGACCATATCTAGACCCACAGCTGGATGAGACATAAGGGTGGACACTCTTGGGGCTGAGAGGTTTGGTGAGGTTGGGTGAGCAAACGCAGACCCTTTAAAGTAATACTGCGTGCTACCCATCGCATGGGTCCCAAATCTCCAGGTTCAAGGGCAACTTCCTACATCGAAAACATGCATGAGAAACCCAGAAGATGGTACACCGTGTGATGGGGAAAGGTTTCTAAAACGCACCTCATTTCTCATCTCCTTGTGCTCGGGTTCGCCATTCCAGCCACTTTACTAGCAATCTCCCTACTTGGAGCCTCAGCACCTTTAACCTCCTGTTCCGTACAGGTTGCAATTTGTCCTGAGGATGAACGGGAAGACGGGGAACCAATGAGAGACTAGCTCTTGGTGTTGGGACAGGCACAGGTCACTCTATTTTCCCATCAGGAAGAAGAATTAACCACAGGCTCAGCCTGCCCCCCGGAACCAGAACAGGGCCTGAAGCCATCCTGCGCTTTTGCGGCCAGCTCCCAAAAAAGCGACTTGTAAAATGGAGCTTCAGGGCACTGCAATTCACAAACCTGCAGAGTTATAAATGATAACTCTCGTCCACAAATATATTGAGGGAAGGCAAAGAAGAGGATTTGAAATCAAGGCAGAATTGCAGGAAACAGATTTCAGGAGGTAGATTCGAATCGCCTTTAAAGCACATGAAAAGCGGCAAAACGTTGACAATGATGCCCTTGGCCAAAAAGGGCGTATGCGTTTTTTCCTGAATATATTCAGGAAAAAACGCATACGCCCTTTTTGGCCAACCAAGCAACCTGGAAAGGCAAATCAGCGCTACAAAGAAGTCTCGCTTCCCATCGGTCAAAAGGGCCATGCTGAAAAAAGTGTCAAAACCAGAAATGCAGGACAGGCCATGGAGAAATGGGAGCCTTGCTACACTGATGGGCGGGATGTAAATTGCCAACAGCCACTCTGGAGAAGTGTACGGTGTGTCCTGAAACATCTAAAAAACACAGCTTAGAGAGCACAGGGCACTTCCACGCATGGGGGGATAAAGTGGGAAAATTGAAAATCAGCAAGACACAAGCACCCCAAAGTTTAGGGCTGCTCTGTTGACAAGGACCTCCACTTCATTCCACCTTAAATATCCCAGGAAAGCGAAAAATGGATAAAAAAGTTGTGGTCCTTATGTACAATGGAATATCACTCAGCCATGAAATCAATGTCATAAGGCTAGTAGCAGCATGATGAGTGGATTTAGGTAAGACGATTCTAAGTGAAATAAGTCACACAGAAAAGGACACTTCTCATAAGGTGTCACTTATAGAGGGAATGTAAAAACCGTTACACTTGAACTGAATTACAAAACAGAACACAGTCACACATGCAGAAAACACACTATGGCTGCTTAACGGGAAAGGTGAGGTGGGGTGATACATAAAACAAGAGCTTCAAATTAGCTCAGATACCGTTCCATAAACCCAATATGTAATAGACAAGACCTACTCCTTGCTCAGAGAACTGGACTCAACACGCCCGATTCACCGCACAAGAATATATCTGACTAGTAATAATCTTAAAACCTATGTATTGATATCTCTCTGTTAGTGTGTCAAGTGGGTGTAAGGCGGCATAAACACAGCCGTGAAAAGCAGCTAAAGCCCATTATAAAAATAAATTACTTTTAAAAACCCATGAAACAAAGACAGGGAAAGAGAGAGAAATTCTTACACAATTTGTTCAGGGGCTGTGATGCAACCTGGACTGACCATATCTAGACCCACAGCTGGATGAGACATAAGGGTGGACACTCTTGGGGCTGAGAGGTTTGGTGAGGTTGGGTGAGCAAACGCAGACCCTTTAAAGTAATACTGCGTGCTACCCATCGCATGGGTCCCAAATCTCCAGGTTCAAGGGCAACTTCCTACATCGAAAACATGCATGAGAAACCCAGAAGATGGTACACCGTGTGATGGGGAAAGGTTTCTAAAACGCACCTCATTTCTCATCTCCTTGTGCTCGGGTTCGCCATTCCAGCCACTTTACTAGCAATCTCCCTACTTGGAGCCTCAGCACCTTTAACCTCCTGTTCCGTACAGGTTGCAATTTGTCCTGAGGATGAACGGGAAGACGGGGAACCAATGAGAGACTAGCTCTTGGTGTTGGGACAGGCACAGGTCACTCTATTTTCCCATCAGGAAGAAGAATTAACCACAGGCTCAGCCTGCCCCCCGGAACCAGAACAGGGCCTGAAGCCATCCTGCGCTTTTGCGGCCAGCTCCCAAAAAAGCGACTTGTAAAATGGAGCTTCAGGGCACTGCAATTCACAAACCTGCAGAGTTATAAATGATAACTCTCGTCCACAAATATATTGAGGGAAGGCAAAGAAGAGGATTTGAAATCAAGGCAGAATTGCAGGAAACAGATTTCAGGAGGTAGATTCGAATCGCCTTTAAAGCACATGAAAAGCGGCAAAACGTTGACAATGATGCCCTTGGCCAAAAAGGGCGTATGCGTTTTTTCCTGAATATATTCAGGAAAAAACGCATACGCCCTTTTTGGCCAACCAAGCAACCTGGAAAGGCAAATCAGCGCTACAAAGAAGTCTCGCTTCCCATCGGTCAAAAGGGCCATGCTGAAAAAAGTGTCAAAACCAGAAATGCAGGACAGGCCATGGAGAAATGGGAGCCTTGCTACACTGATGGGCGGGATGTAAATTGCCAACAGCCACTCTGGAGAAGTGTACGGTGTGTCCTGAAACATCTAAAAAACACAGCTTAGAGAGCATAGGGCACTTCCACGCATGGGGGGATAAAGTGGGAAAATTGAAAATCAGCAAGACACAAGCACCCCAAAGTTTAGGGCTGCTCTGTTGACAAGGACCTCCACTTCATTCCACCTTAAATATCCCAGGAAAGCGAAAAATGGATAAAAAAGTTGTGGTCCTTATGTACAATGGAATATCACTCAGCCATGAAATCAATGTCATAAGGCTAGTAGCTGCATGATGAGTGGATTTAGGTAAGACGATTCTAAGTGAAATAAGTCACACAGAAAAGGACACTTCTCATAAGGTGTCACTTATAGAGGGAATGTAAAAACCGTTACACTTGAACTGAATTACAAAACAGAACAGAGTCACACATGCAGAAAACACACTATGGCTGCTTAACGGGAAAGGTGAGGTGGGGTGATACATAAAACAAGAGTTTCAAATTAGCTCAGATACCGTTCCATAAACCCAATATGTAATAGACAAGACCTACTCCTTGCTCAGAGAACTGGACTCAACACGCCCGATTCACCGCACAAGAATATATCTGACTAGTAATAATCTTAAAACCTATGTATTGATATCTCTCTGTTAGTGTGTCAAGTGGGTGTAAAGCGGCATAAACACAGCCGTGAAAAGCAGCTAAACCCCATTATAAAAATAAATTACTTTTAAAAACCCATGAAACAAAGACAGGGAAAGAGAGAGAAATTCTTACACAATTCCTTCAGGGGCTGTGATGCAACCTGGATTGACCATATCTAGACCCACAGCTGGATGAGACATAAGGGTCGACACTCTTGGGGCTGAGAGGTTTGGTGAGGTTGGGTGAGCAAACGCAGACCCTTTAAAGTAATACTGCGTGCTACCCATCGCATGGGTCCCAAATCTCCAGGTTCAAGGGCATCTTCCTACATCGAAAACATGCATGAGAAACCCAGAAGATGGTACACCGTGTGATGGGGAAAGGTTTCTAAAACGCACCTCATTTCTCATCTCCTTGTGCTCGGGTTCGCCATTCCAGCCACTTTACCAGCAATCTCCCTTCTTGGAGCATCAGCACCTTTAACCTCCTGTTCCGTACAGGTTGCAATTTGTCCTGAGGATGAACGGGAAGACGGGGAACCAATGAGAGACTAGCTCTTGGTGTTGGGACAGGCACAGGTCATTCTATTTTCCCATCAGGAAGAAGAATTAACCACAGGCTCAGCCTGCCCCCCGGAACCAGAACAGGGCCTGAAGCCATCCTGCGCTTTTGCGGCCAGCTCCCAAAAAAGCGACTTGTAAAATGGAGCTTCAGGGCACTGCAATTCACAAACCTGCAGAGTTACAAATGATAACTCTCGTCCACAAATATATTGAGGGAAGGCAAAGAAGAGGATTTGAAATCAAGGCAGAATTGCAGGAAACAGATTTCAGGAGGTAGATTCGAATCGCCTTTAAAGCACATGAAATGCAGCAAAACGTTGACAATGATGCCCTTGGCCAAAAAGGGCGTATGCGTTTTTTCCTGAATATATTCAGGAAAAAACGCATACGCCCTTTTTGGCCAACCAAGCAACCTGGAAAGGCAAATCAGCGCTACAAAGAAGTCTCGCTTCCCATCGGTCAAAAGGGCCATGCTGAAAAAAGTGTCAAAACCAGAAATGCAGGACAGGCCATGGAGAAATGGGAGCCTTGCTACACTGATGGGTGGGATGTAAATTGCCAACAGCCACTCTGGAGAAGTGTACGGTGTGTCCTGAAACATCTAAAAAACACAGCTTAGAGAGCATAGGGCACTTCCACGCATGGGGGGATAAAGTGGGAAAATTGAAAATCAGCAAGACACAAGCACCCCAAAGTTTAGGGCTGCTCTGTTGACAAGGACCTCCACTTCATTCCACCTTAAATATCCCAGGAAAGCGAAAAATGGATAAAAAAGTTGTGGTCCTTATGTACAATGGAATATCACTCAGCCATGAAATCAATGTCATAAGGCTAGTAGCAGCATGATGAGTGGATTTAGGTAAGACGATTCTAAGTGAAATAAGTCACACAGAAAAGGACACTTCTCATAAGGTGTCACTTATAGAGGGAATGTAAAAACCGTTACACTTGAACTGAATTACAAAACAGAACAGAGTCACACATGCAGAAAACACACTATGGCTGCTTAACGGGAAAGGTGAGGTGGGGTGATACATAAAACAAGAGCTTCAAATTAGCTCAGATACCGTTCCATAAACCCAATATGTAATAGACAAGACCTACTCCTTGCTCAGAGAACTGGACTCAACACGCCCGATTCACCGCACAAGAATATATCTGACTAGTAATAATCTTAAAACCTATGTATTGATATCTCTCTGTTAGTGTGTCAAGTGGGTGTAAGGCGGCATAAACACAGCCGTGAAAAGCAGCTAAACCCCATTATAAAAATAAATTACTTTTAAAAACCCATGAAACAAAGACAGGGAAAGAGAGAGAAATTCTTACACAATTTGTTCAGGGGCTGTGATGCAACCTGGACTGACCATATCTAGACCCACAGCTGGATGAGACATAAGGGTGGACACTCTTGGGGCTGAGAGGTTTGGTGAGGTTGGGTGAGCAAACGCAGACCCTTTAAAGTAATACTGCGTGCTACCCATCGCATGGGTCCCAAATCTCCAGGTTCAAGGGCAACTTCCTACATCGAAAACATGCATGAGAAACCCAGAAGATGGTACACCGTGTGATGGGGAAAGGTTTCTAAAACGCACCTCATTTCTCATCTCCTTGTGCTCGGGTTCGCCATTCCAGCCACTTTACTAGCAATCTCCCTACTTGGAGCCTCAGCACCTTTAACCTCCTGTTCCGTACAGGTTGCAATTTGTCCTGAGGATGAACGGGAAGACGGGGAACCAATGAGAGACTAGCTCTTGGTGTTGGGACAGGCACAGGTCACTCTATTTTCCCATCAGGAAGAAGAATTAACCACAGGCTCAGCCTGCCCCCCGGAACCAGAACAGGGCCTGAAGCCATCCTGCGCTTTTGCGGCCAGCTCCCAAAAAAGCGACTTGTAAAATGGAGCTTCAGGGCACTGCAATTCACAAACCTGCAGAGTTATAAATGATAACTCTCGTCCACAAATATATTGAGGGAAGGCAAAGAAGAGGATTTGAAATCAAGGCAGAATTGCAGGAAACAGATTTCAGGAGGTAGATTCGAATCGCCTTTAAAGCACATGAAAAGCGGCAAAACGTTGACAATGATGCCCTTGGCCAAAAAGGGCGTATGCGTTTTTTCCTGAATATATTCAGGAAAAAACGCATACGCCCTTTTTGGCCAACCAAGCAACCTGGAAAGGCAAATCAGCGCTACAAAGAAGTCTCGCTTCCCATCGGTCAAAAGGGCCATGCTGAAAAAAGTGTCAAAACCAGAAATGCAGGACAGGCCATGGAGAAATGGGAGCCTTGCTACACTGATGGGCGGGATGTAAATTGCCAACAGCCACTCTGGAGAAGTGTACGGTGTGTCCTGAAACATCTAAAAAACACAGCTTAGAGAGCATAGGGCACTTCCACGCATGGGGGGATAAAGTGGGAAAATTGAAAATCAGCAAGACACAAGCACCCCAAAGTTTAGGGCTGCTCTGTTGACAAGGACCTCCACTTCATTCCACCTTAAATATCCCAGGAAAGCGAAAAATGGATAAAAAAGTTGTGGTCCTTATGTACAATGGAATATCACTCAGCCATGAAATCAATGTCATAAGGCTAGTAGCTGCATGATGAGTGGATTTAGGTAAGACGATTCTAAGTGAAATAAGTCACACAGAAAAGGACACTTCTCATAAGGTGTCACTTATAGAGGGAATGTAAAAACCGTTACACTTGAACTGAATTACAAAACAGAACAGAGTCACACATGCAGAAAACACACTATGGCTGCTTAACGGGAAAGGTGAGGTGGGGTGATACATAAAACAAGAGTTTCAAATTAGCTCAGATACCGTTCCATAAACCCAATATGTAATAGACAAGACCTACTCCTTGCTCAGAGAACTGGACTCAACACGCCCGATTCACCGCACAAGAATATATCTGACTAGTAATAATCTTAAAACCTATGTATTGATATCTCTCTGTTAGTGTGTCAAGTGGGTGTAAAGCGGCATAAACACAGCCGTGAAAAGCAGCTAAACCCCATTATAAAAATAAATTACTTTTAAAAACCCATGAAACAAAGACAGGGAAAGAGAGAGAAATTCTTACACAATTCCTTCAGGGGCTGTGATGCAACCTGGATTGACCATATCTAGACCCACAGCTGGATGAGACATAAGGGTCGACACTCTTGGGGCTGAGAGGTTTGGTGAGGTTGGGTGAGCAAACGCAGACCCTTTAAAGTAATACTGCGTGCTACCCATCGCATGGGTCCCAAATCTCCAGGTTCAAGGGCATCTTCCTACATCGAAAACATGCATGAGAAACCCAGAAGATGGTACACCGTGTGATGGGGAAAGGTTTCTAAAACGCACCTCATTTCTCATCTCCTTGTGCTCGGGTTCGCCATTCCAGCCACTTTACCAGCAATCTCCCTTCTTGGAGCATCAGCACCTTTAACCTCCTGTTCCGTACAGGTTGCAATTTGTCCTGAGGATGAACGGGAAGACGGGGAACCAATGAGAGACTAGCTCTTGGTGTTGGGACAGGCACAGGTCATTCTATTTTCCCATCAGGAAGAAGAATTAACCACAGGCTCAGCCTGCCCCCCGGAACCAGAACAGGGCCTGAAGCCATCCTGCGCTTTTGCGGCCAGCTCCCAAAAAAGCGACTTGTAAAATGGAGCTTCAGGGCACTGCAATTCACAAACCTGCAGAGTTACAAATGATAACTCTCGTCCACAAATATATTGAGGGAAGGCAAAGAAGAGGATTTGAAATCAAGGCAGAATTGCAGGAAACAGATTTCAGGAGGTAGATTCGAATCGCCTTTAAAGCACATGAAATGCAGCAAAACGTTGACAATGATGCCCTTGGCCAAAAAGGGCGTATGCGTTTTTTCCTGAATATATTCAGGAAAAAACGCATACGCCCTTTTTGGCCAACCAAGCAACCTGGAAAGGCAAATCAGCGCTACAAAGAAGTCTCGCTTCCCATCGGTCAAAAGGGCCATGCTGAAAAAAGTGTCAAAACCAGAAATGCAGGACAGGCCATGGAGAAATGGGAGCCTTGCTACACTGATGGGTGGGATGTAAATTGCCAACAGCCACTCTGGAGAAGTGTACGGTGTGTCCTGAAACATCTAAAAAACACAGCTTAGAGAGCATAGGGCACTTCCACGCATGGGGGGATAAAGTGGGAAAATTGAAAATCAGCAAGACACAAGCACCCCAAAGTTTAGGGCTGCTCTGTTGACAAGGACCTCCACTTCATTCCACCTTAAATATCCCAGGAAAGCGAAAAATGGATAAAAAAGTTGTGGTCCTTATGTACAATGGAATATCACTCAGCCATGAAATCAATGTCATAAGGCTAGTAGCAGCATGATGAGTGGATTTAGGTAAGACGATTCTAAGTGAAATAAGTCACACAGAAAAGGACACTTCTCATAAGGTGTCACTTATAGAGGGAATGTAAAAACCGTTACACTTGAACTGAATTACAAAACAGAACAGAGTCACACATGCAGAAAACACACTATGGCTGCTTAACGGGAAAGGTGAGGTGGGGTGATACATAAAACAAGAGCTTCAAATTAGCTCAGATACCGTTCCATAAACCCAATATGTAATAGACAAGACCTACTCCTTGCTCAGAGAACTGGACTCAACACGCCCGATTCACCGCACAAGAATATATCTGACTAGTAATAATCTTAAAACCTATGTATTGATATCTCTCTGTTAGTGTGTCAAGTGGGTGTAAGGCGGCATAAACACAGCCGTGAAAAGCAGCTAAACCCCATTATAAAAATAAATTACTTTTAAAAACCCATGAAACAAAGACAGGGAAAGAGAGAGAAATTCTTACACAATTTGTTCAGGGGCTGTGATGCAACCTGGACTGACCATATCTAGACCCACAGCTGGATGAGACATAAGGGTGGACACTCTTGGGGCTGAGAGGTTTGGTGAGGTTGGGTGAGCAAACGCAGACCCTTTAAAGTAATACTGCGTGCTACCCATCGCATGGGTCCCAAATCTCCAGGTTCAAGGGCAACTTCCTACATCGAAAACATGCATGAGAAACCCAGAAGATGGTACACCGTGTGATGGGGAAAGGTTTCTAAAACGCACCTCATTTCTCATCTCCTTGTGCTCGGGTTCGCCATTCCAGCCACTTTACTAGCAATCTCCCTACTTGGAGCCTCAGCACCTTTAACCTCCTGTTCCGTACAGGTTGCAATTTGTCCTGAGGATGAACGGGAAGACGGGGAACCAATGAGAGACTAGCTCTTGGTGTTGGGACAGGCACAGGTCACTCTATTTTCCCATCAGGAAGAAGAATTAACCACAGGCTCAGCCTGCCCCCCGGAACCAGAACAGGGCCTGAAGCCATCCTGCGCTTTTGCGGCCAGCTCCCAAAAAAGCGACTTGTAAAATGGAGCTTCAGGGCACTGCAATTCACAAACCTGCAGAGTTATAAATGATAACTCTCGTCCACAAATATATTGAGGGAAGGCAAAGAAGAGGATTTGAAATCAAGGCAGAATTGCAGGAAACAGATTTCAGGAGGTAGATTCGAATCGCCTTTAAAGCACATGAAAAGCGGCAAAACGTTGACAATGATGCCCTTGGCCAAAAAGGGCGTATGCGTTTTTTCCTGAATATATTCAGGAAAAAACGCATACGCCCTTTTTGGCCAACCAAGCAACCTGGAAAGGCAAATCAGCGCTACAAAGAAGTCTCGCTTCCCATCGGTCAAAAGGGCCATGCTGAAAAAAGTGTCAAAACCAGAAATGCAGGACAGGCCATGGAGAAATGGGAGCCTTGCTACACTGATGGGCGGGATGTAAATTGCCAACAGCCACTCTGGAGAAGTGTACGGTGTGTCCTGAAACATCTAAAAAACACAGCTTAGAGAGCACAGGGCACTTCCACGCATGGGGGGATAAAGTGGGAAAATTGAAAATCAGCAAGACACAAGCACCCCAAAGTTTAGGGCTGCTCTGTTGACAAGGACCTCCACTTCATTCCACCTTAAATATCCCAGGAAAGCGAAAAATGGATAAAAAAGTTGTGGTCCTTATGTACAATGGAATATCACTCAGCCATGAAATCAATGTCATAAGGCTAGTAGCAGCATGATGAGTGGATTTAGGTAAGACGATTCTAAGTGAAATAAGTCACACAGAAAAGGACACTTCTCATAAGGTGTCACTTATAGAGGGAATGTAAAAACCGTTACACTTGAACTGAATTACAAAACAGAACAGAGTCACACATGCAGAAAACACACTATGGCTGCTTAACGGGAAAGGTGAGGTGGGGTGATACATAAAACAAGAGCTTCAAATTAGCTCAGATACCGTTCCATAAACCCAATATGTAATAGACAAGACCTACTCCTTGCTCAGAGAACTGGACTCAACACGCCCGATTCACCGCACAAGAATATATCTGACTAGTAATAATCTTAAAACCTATGTATTGATATCTCTCTGTTAGTGTGTCAAGTGGGTGTAAGGCGGCATAAACACAGCCGTGAAAAGCAGCTAAACCCCATTATAAAAATAAATTACTTTTAAAAACCCATGAAACAAAGACAGGGAAAGAGAGAGAAATTCTTACACAATTTGTTCAGGGGCTGTGATGCAACCTGGACTGACCATATCTAGACCCACAGCTGGATGAGACATAAGGGTGGACACTCTTGGGGCTGAGAGGTTTGGTGAGGTTGGGTGAGCAAACGCAGACCCTTTAAAGTAATACTGCGTGCTACCCATCGCATGGGTCCCAAATCTCCAGGTTCAAGGGCAACTTCCTACATCGAAAACATGCATGAGAAACCCAGAAGATGGTACACCGTGTGATGGGGAAAGGTTTCTAAAACGCACCTCATTTCTCATCTCCTTGTGCTCGGGTTCGCCATTCCAGCCACTTTACTAGCAATCTCCCTACTTGGAGCCTCAGCACCTTTAACCTCCTGTTCCGTACAGGTTGCAATTTGTCCTGAGGATGAACGGGAAGACGGGGAACCAATGAGAGACTAGCTCTTGGTGTTGGGACAGGCACAGGTCACTCTATTTTCCCATCAGGAAGAAGAATTAACCACAGGCTCAGCCTGACCCCCGGAACCAGAACAGGGCCTGAAGCCATCCTGCGCTTTTGCGGCCAGCTCCCAAAAAAGCGACTTGTAAAATGGAGCTTCAGGGCACTGCAATTCACAAACCTGCAGAGTTATAAATGATAACTCTCGTCCACAAATATATTGAGGGAAGGCAAAGAAGAGGATTTGAAATCAAGGCAGAATTGCAGGAAACAGATTTCAGGAGGTAGATTCGAATCGCCTTTAAAGCACATGAAAAGCGGCAAAACGTTGACAATGATGCCCTTGGCCAAAAAGGGCGTATGCGTTTTTTCCTGAATATATTCAGGAAAAAACGCATACGCCCTTTTTGGCCAACCAAGCAACCTGGAAAGGCAAATCAGCGCTACAAAGAAGTCTCGCTTCCCATCGGTCAAAAGGGCCATGCTGAAAAAAGTGTCAAAACCAGAAATGCAGGACAGGCCATGGAGAAATGGGAGCCTTGCTACACTGATGGGCGGGATGTAAATTGCCAACAGCCACTCTGGAGAAGTGTACGGTGTGTCCTGAAACATCTAAAAAACACAGCTTAGAGAGCACAGGGCACTTCCACGCATGGGGGGATAAAGTGGGAAAATTGAAAATCAGCAAGACACAAGCACCCCAAAGTTTAGGGCTGCTCTGTTGACAAGGACCTCCACTTCATTCCACCTTAAATATCCCAGGAAAGCGAAAAATGGATAAAAAAGTTGTGGTCCTTATGTACAATGGAATATCACTCAGCCATGAAATCAATGTCATAAGGCTAGTAGCAGCATGATGAGTGGATTTAGGTAAGACGATTCTAAGTGAAATAAGTCACACAGAAAAGGACACTTCTCATAAGGTGTCACTTATAGAGGGAATGTAAAAACCGTTACACTTGAACTGAATTACAAAACAGAACAGAGTCACACATGCAGAAAACACACTATGGCTGCTTAACGGGAAAGGTGAGGTGGGGTGATACATAAAACAAGAGCTTCAAATTAGCTCAGATACCGTTCCATAAACCCAATATGTAATAGACAAGACCTACTCCTTGCTCAGAGAACTGGACTCAACACGCCCGATTCACCGCACAAGAATATATCTGACTAGTAATAATCTTAAAACCTATGTATTGATATCTCTCTGTTAGTGTGTCAAGTGGTTGTAAGGCGGCATAAACACAGCCGTGAAAAGCAGCTAAACCCCATTATAAAAATAAATTACTTTTAAAAACCCATGAAACAAAGACAGGGAAAGAGAGAGAAATTCTTACACAATTTGTTCAGGGGCTGTGATGCAACCTGGACTGACCATATCTAGACCCACAGCTGGATGAGACATAAGGGTGGACACTCTTGGGGCTGAGAGGTTTGGTGAGGTTGGGTGAGCAAACGCAGACCCTTTAAAGTAATACTGCGTGCTACCCATCGCATGGGTCCCAAATCTCCAGGTTCAAGGGCAACTTCCTACATCGAAAACATGCATGAGAAACCCAGAAGATGGTACACCGTGTGATGGGGAAAGGTTTCTAAAACGCACCTCATTTCTCATCTCCTTGTGCTCGGGTTCGCCATTCCAGCCACTTTACTAGCAATCTCCCTACTTGGAGCCTCAGCACCTTTAACCTCCTGTTCCGTACAGGTTGCAATTTGTCCTGAGGATGAACGGGAAGACGGGGAACCAATGAGAGACTAGCTCTTGGTGTTGGGACAGGCACAGGTCACTCTATTTTCCCATCAGGAAGAAGAATTAACCACAGGCTCAGCCTGACCCCCGGAACCAGAACAGGGCCTGAAGCCATCCTGCGCTTTTGCGGCCAGCTCCCAAAAAAGCGACTTGTAAAATGGAGCTTCAGGGCACTGCAATTCACAAACCTGCAGAGTTATAAATGATAACTCTCGTCCACAAATATATTGAGGGAAGGCAAAGAAGAGGATTTGAAATCAAGGCAGAATTGCAGGAAACAGATTTCAGGAGGTAGATTCGAATCGCCTTTAAAGCACATGAAAAGCGGCAAAACGTTGACAATGATGCCCTTGGCCAAAAAGGGCGTATGCGTTTTTTCCTGAATATATTCAGGAAAAAACGCATACGCCCTTTTTGGCCAACCAAGCAACCTGGAAAGGCAAATCAGCGCTACAAAGAAGTCTCGCTTCCCATCGGTCAAAAGGGCCATGCTGAAAAAAGTGTCAAAACCAGAAATGCAGGACAGGCCATGGAGAAATGGGAGCCTTGCTACACTGATGGGCGGGATGTAAATTGCCAACAGCCACTCTGGAGAAGTGTACGGTGTGTCCTGAAACATCTAAAAAACACAGCTTAGAGAGCACAGGGCACTTCCACGCATGGGGGGATAAAGTGGGAAAATTGAAAATCAGCAAGACACAAGCACCCCAAAGTTTAGGGCTGCTCTGTTGACAAGGACCTCGACTTCATTCCACCTTAAATATCCCAGGAAAGCGAAAAATGGATAAAAAAGTTGTGGTCCTTATGTACAATGGAATATCACTCAGCCATGAAATCAATGTCATAAGGCTAGTAGCAGCATGATGAGTGGATTTAGGTAAGACGATTCTAAGTGAAATAAGTCACACAGAAAAGGACACTTCTCATAAGGTGTCACTTATAGAGGGAATGCAAAAACCGTTACACTTGAACTGAATTACAAAACAGAACAGAGTCACACATGCAGAAAACACACTATGGCTGCTTAACGGGAAAGGTGAGGTGGGGTGATACATAAAACAAGAGCTTCAAATTAGCTCAGATACCGTTCCATAAACCCAATATGTAATAGACAAGACCTACTCCTTGCTCAGAGAACTGGACTCAACACGCCCGATTCACCGCACAAGAATATATCTGACTAGTAATAATCTTAAAACCTATGTATTGATATCTCTCTGTTAGTGTGTCAAGTGGGTGTAAGGCGGCATAAACACAGCCGTGAAAAGCAGCTAAACCCCATTATAAAAATAAATTACTTTTAAAAACCCATGAAACAAAGACAGGGAAAGAGAGAGAAATTCTTACACAATTTGTTCAGGGGCTGTGATGCAACCTGGACTGACCATATCTAGACCCACAGCTGGATGAGACATAAGGGTGGACACTCTTGGGGCTGAGAGGTTTGGTGAGGTTGGGTGAGCAAACGCAGACCCTTTAAAGTAATACTGCGTGCTACCCATCGCATGGGTCCCAAATCTCCAGGTTCAAGGGCAACTTCCTACATCGAAAACATGCATGAGAAACCCAGAAGATGGTACACCGTGTGATGGGGAAAGGTTTCTAAAACGCACCTCATTTCTCATCTCCTTGTGCTCGGGTTCGCCATTCCAGCCACTTTACTAGCAATCTCCCTACTTGGAGCCTCAGCACCTTTAACCTCCTGTTCCGTACAGGTTGCAATTTGTCCTGAGGATGAACGGGAAGACGGGGAACCAATGAGAGACTAGCTCTTGGTGTTGGGACAGGCACAGGTCACTCTATTTTCCCATCAGGAAGAAGAATTAACCACAGGCTCAGCCTGCCCCCCGGAACCAGAACAGGGCCTGAAGCCATCCTGCGCTTTTGCGGCCAGCTCCCAAAAAAGCGACTTGTAAAATGGAGCTTCAGGGCACTGCAATTCACAAACCTGCAGAGTTATAAATGATAACTCTCGTCCACAAATATATTGAGGGAAGGCAAAGAAGAGGATTTGAAATCAAGGCAGAACTGCAGGAAACAGATTTCAGGAGGTAGATTCGAATCGCCTTTAAAGCACATGAAATGCGGCAAAACGTTGACAATGATGCCCTTGGCCAAAAAGGGCGTATGCGTTTTTTCCTGAATATATTCAGGAAAAAACGCATACGCCCTTTTTGGCCAACCAAGCAACCTGGAAAGGCAAATCAGCGCTACAAAGAAGTCTCGCTTCCCATCGGTCAAAAGGGCCATGCTGAAAAAAGTGTCAAAACCAGAAATGCAGGACAGGCCATGGAGAAATGGGAGCCTTGCTACACTGATGGGCGGGATGTAAATTGCCAACAGCCACTCTGGAGAAGTGTACGGTGTGTCCTGAAACATCTAAAAAACACAGCTTAGAGAGCACAGGGCACTTCCACGCATGGGGGGATAAAGTGGGAAAATTGAAAATCAGCAAGACACAAGCACCCCAAAGTTTAGGGCTGCTCTGTTGACAAGGACCTCCACTTCATTCCACCTTAAATATCCCAGGAAAGCGAAAAATGGATAAAAAAGTTGTGGTCCTTATGTACAATGGAATATCACTCAGCCATGAAATCAATGTCATAAGGCTAGTAGCAGCATGATGAGTGGATTTAGGTAAGACGATTCTAAGTGAAATAAGTCACACAGAAAAGGACACTTCTCATAAGGTGTCACTTATAGAGGGAATGTAAAAACCGTTACACTTGAACTGAATTACAAAACAGAACAGAGTCACACATGCAGAAAACACACTATGGCTGCTTAACGGGAAAGGTGAGGTGGGGTGATACATAAAACAAGAGCTTCAAATTAGCTCAGATACCGTTCCATAAACCCAATATGTAATAGACAAGACCTACTCCTTGCTCAGAGAACTGGACTCAACACGCCCGATTCACCGCACAAGAATATATCTGACTAGTAATAATCTTAAAACCTATGTATTGATATCTCTCTGTTAGTGTGTCAAGTGGGTGTAAGGCGGCATAAACACAGCCGTGAAAAGCAGCTAAACCCCATTATAAAAATAAATTACTTTTAAAAACCCATGAAACAAAGACAGGGAAAGAGAGAGAAATTCTTACACAATTTGTTCAGGGGCTGTGATGCAACCTGGACTGACCATATCTAGACCCACAGCTGGATGAGACATAAGGGTGGACACTCTTGGGGCTGAGAGGTTTGGTGAGGTTGGGTGAGCAAACGCAGACCCTTTAAAGTAATACTGCGTGCTACCCATCGCATGGGTCCCAAATCTCCAGGTTCAAGGGCAACTTCCTACATCGAAAACATGCATGAGAAACCCAGAAGATGGTACACCGTGTGATGGGGAAAGGTTTCTAAAACGCACCTCATTTCTCATCTCCTTGTGCTCGGGTTCGCCATTCCAGCCACTTTACTAGCAATCTCCCTACTTGGAGCCTCAGCACCTTTAACCTCCTGTTCCGTACAGGTTGCAATTTGTCCTGAGGATGAACGGGAAGACGGGGAACCAATGAGAGACTAGCTCTTGGTGTTGGGACAGGCACAGGTCACTCTATTTTCCCATCAGGAAGAAGAATTAACCACAGGCTCAGCCTGACCCCCGGAACCAGAACAGGGCCTGAAGCCATCCTGCGCTTTTGCGGCCAGCTCCCAAAAAAGCGACTTGTAAAATGGAGCTTCAGGGCACTGCAATTCACAAACCTGCAGAGTTATAAATGATAACTCTCGTCCACAAATATATTGAGGGAAGGCAAAGAAGAGGATTTGAAATCAAGGCAGAATTGCAGGAAACAGATTTCAGGAGGTAGATTCGAATCGCCTTTAAAGCACATGAAAAGCGGCAAAACGTTGACAATGATGCCCTTGGCCAAAAAGGGCGTATGCGTTTTTTCCTGAATATATTCAGGAAAAAACGCATACGCCCTTTTTGGCCAACCAAGCAACCTGGAAAGGCAAATCAGCGCTACAAAGAAGTCTCGCTTCCCATCGGTCAAAAGGGCCATGCTGAAAAAAGTGTCAAAACCAGAAATGCAGGACAGGCCATGGAGAAATGGGAGCCTTGCTACACTGATGGGCGGGATGTAAATTGCCAACAGCCACTCTGGAGAAGTGTACGGTGTGTCCTGAAACATCTAAAAAACACAGCTTAGAGAGCACAGGGCACTTCCACGCATGGGGGGATAAAGTGGGAAAATTGAAAATCAGCAAGACACAAGCACCCCAAAGTTTAGGGCTGCTCTGTTGACAAGGACCTCGACTTCATTCCACCTTAAATATCCCAGGAAAGCGAAAAATGGATAAAAAAGTTGTGGTCCTTATGTACAATGGAATATCACTCAGCCATGAAATCAATGTCATAAGGCTAGTAGCAGCATGATGAGTGGATTTAGGTAAGACGATTCTAAGTGAAATAAGTCACACAGAAAAGGACACTTCTCATAAGGTGTCACTTATAGAGGGAATGTAAAAACCGTTACACTTGAACTGAATTACAAAACAGAACAGAGTCACACATGCAGAAAACACACTATGGCTGCTTAACGGGAAAGGTGAGGTGGGGTGATACATAAAACAAGAGCTTCAAATTAGCTCAGATACCGTTCCATAAACCCAATATGTAATAGACAAGACCTACTCCTTGCTCAGAGAACTGGACTCAACACGCCCGATTCACCGCACAAGAATATATCTGACTAGTAATAATCTTAAAACCTATGTATTGATATCTCTCTGTTAGTGTGTCAAGTGGGTGTAAGGCGGCATAAACACAGCCGTGAAAAGCAGCTAAACCCCATTATAAAAATAAATTACTTTTAAAAACCCATGAAACAAAGACAGGGAAAGAGAGAGAAATTCTTACACAATTTGTTCAGGGGCTGTGATGCAACCTGGACTGACCATATCTAGACCCACAGCTGGATGAGACATAAGGGTGGACACTCTTGGGGCTGAGAGGTTTGGTGAGGTTGGGTGAGCAAACGCAGACCCTTTAAAGTAATACTGCGTGCTACCCATCGCATGGGTCCCAAATCTCCAGGTTCAAGGGCAACTTCCTACATCGAAAACATGCATGAGAAACCCAGAAGATGGTACACCGTGTGATGGGGAAAGGTTTCTAAAACGCACCTCATTTCTCATCTCCTTGTGCTCGGGTTCGCCATGCCAGCCACTTTACTAGCAATCTCCCTACTTGGAGCCTCAGCACCTTTAACCTCCTGTTCCGTACAGGTTGCAATTTGTCCTGAGGATGAACGGGAAGACGGGGAACCAATGAGAGACTAGCTCTTGGTGTTGGGACAGGCACAGGTCACTCTATTTTCCCATCAGGAAGAAGAATTAACCACAGGCTCAGCCTGCCCCCCGGAACCAGAACAGGGCCTGAAGCCATCCTGCGCTTTTGCGGCCAGCTCCCAAAAAAGCGACTTGTAAAATGGAGCTTCAGGGCACTGCAATTCACAAACCTGCAGAGTTATAAATGATAACTCTCGTCCACAAATATATTGAGGGAAGGCAAAGAAGAGGATTTGAAATCAAGGCAGAATTGCAGGAAACAGATTTCAGGAGGTAGATTCGAATCGCCTTTAAAGCACATGAAAAGCGGCAAAACGTTGACAATGATGCCCTTGGCCAAAAAGGGCGTATGCGTTTTTTCCTGAATATATTCAGGAAAAAACGCATACGCCCTTTTTGGCCAACCAAGCAACCTGGAAAGGCAAATCAGCGCTACAAAGAAGTCTCGCTTCCCATCGGTCAAAAGGGCCATGCTGAAAAAAGTGTCAAAACCAGAAATGCAGGACAGGCCATGGAGAAATGGGAGCCTTGCTACACTGATGGGCGGGATGTAAATTGCCAACAGCCACTCTGGAGAAGTGTACGGTGTGTCCTGAAACATCTAAAAAACACAGCTTAGAGAGCACAGGGCACTTCCACGCATGGGGGGATAAAGTGGGAAAATTGAAAATCAGCAAGACACAAGCACCCCAAAGTTTAGGGCTGCTCTGTTGACAAGGACCTCGACTTCATTCCACCTTAAATATCCCAGGAAAGCGAAAAATGGATAAAAAAGTTGTGGTCCTTATGTACAATGGAATATCACTCAGCCATGAAATCAATGTCATAAGGCTAGTAGCAGCATGATGAGTGGATTTAGGTAAGACGATTCTAAGTGAAATAAGTCACACAGAAAAGGACACTTCTCATAAGGTGTCACTTATAGAGGGAATGTAAAAACCGTTACACTTGAACTGAATTACAAAACAGAACAGAGTCACACATGCAGAAAACACACTATGGCTGCTTAACGGGAAAGGTGAGGTGGGGTGATACATAAAACAAGAGCTTCAAATTAGCTCAGATACCGTTCCATAAACCCAATATGTAATAGACAAGACCTACTCCTTGCTCAGAGAACTGGACTCAACACGCCCGATTCACCGCACAAGAATATATCTGACTAGTAATAATCTTAAAACCTATGTATTGATATCTCTCTGTTAGTGTGTCAAGTGGGTGTAAGGCGGCATAAACACAGCCGTGAAAAGCAGCTAAAGCCCATTATAAAAATAAATTACTTTTAAAAACCCATGAAACAAAGACAGGGAAAGAGAGAGAAATTCTTACACAATTTGTTCAGGGGCTGTGATGCAACCTGGACTGACCATATCTAGACCCACAGCTGGATGAGACATAAGGGTGGACACTCTTGGGGCTGAGAGGTTTGGTGAGGTTGGGTGAGCAAACGCAGACCCTTTAAAGTAATACTGCGTGCTACCCATCGCATGGGTCCCAAATCTCCAGGTTCAAGGGCAACTTCCTACATCGAAAACATGCATGAGAAACCCAGAAGATGGTACACCGTGTGATGGGGAAAGGTTTCTAAAACGCACCTCATTTCTCATCTCCTTGTGCTCGGGTTCGCCATTCCAGCCACTTTACTAGCAATCTCCCTACTTGGAGCCTCAGCACCTTTAACCTCCTGTTCCGTACAGGTTGCAATTTGTCCTGAGGATGAACGGGAAGACGGGGAACCAATGAGAGACTAGCTCTTGGTGTTGGGACAGGCACAGGTCACTCTATTTTCCCATCAGGAAGAAGAATTAACCACAGGCTCAGCCTGCCCCCCGGAACCAGAACAGGGCCTGAAGCCATCCTGCGCTTTTGCGGCCAGCTCCCAAAAAAGCGACTTGTAAAATGGAGCTTCAGGGCACTGCAATTCACAAACCTGCAGAGTTATAAATGATAACTCTCGTCCACAAATATATTGAGGGAAGGCAAAGAAGAGGATTTGAAATCAAGGCAGAATTGCAGGAAACTGATTTCAGGAGGTAGATTCGAATCGCCTTTAAAGCACATGAAAAGCGGCAAAACGTTGACAATGATGCCCTTGGCCAAAAAGGGCGTATGCGTTTTTTCCTGAATATATTCAGGAAAAAACGCATACGCCCTTTTTGGCCAACCAAGCAATCTGGAAAGGCAAATCAGCGCTACAAAGAAGTCTCGCTTCCCATCGGTCAAAAGGGCCATGCTGAAAAAAGTGTCAAAACCAGAAATGCAGGACAGGCCATGGAGAAATGGGAGCCTTGCTACACTGATGGGCGGGATGTAAATTGCCAACAGCCACTCTGGAGAAGTGTACGGTGTGTCCTGAAACATCTAAAAAACACAGCTTAGAGAGCATAGGGCACTTCCACGCATGGGGGGATAAAGTGGGAAAATTGAAAATCAGCAAGACACAAGCACCCCAAAGTTTAGGGCTGCTCTGTTGACAAGGACCTCCACTTCATTCCACCTTAAATATCCCAGGAAAGCGAAAAATGGATCAAAAAGTTGTGGTCCTTATGTACAATGGAATATCACTCAGCCATGAAATCAATGTCATAAGGCTAGTAGCAGCATGATGAGTGGATTTAGGTAAGACGATTCTAAGTGAAATAAGTCACACAGAAAAGGACACTTCTCATAAGGTGTCACTTATAGAGGGAATGTAAAAACCGTTACACTTGAACTGAATTACAAAAGAGAACACAGTCACACATGCAGAAAACACACTATGGCTGCTTAACGGGAAAGGTGAGGTGGGGTGATACATAAAACAAGAGCTTCAAATTAGCTCAGATACCGTTCCATAAACCCAATATGTAATAGACAAGACCTACTCCTTGCTCAGAGAACTGGACTCAACACGCCCGATTCACCGCACAAGAATATATCTGACTAGTAATAATCTTAAAACCTATGTATTGATATCTCTCTGTTAGTGTGTCAAGTGGGTGTAAGGCGGCATAAACACAGCCGTGAAAAGCAGCTAAACCCCATTATAAAAATAAATTACTTTTAAAAACCCATGAAACAAAGACAGGGAAAGAGAGAGAAATTCTTACACAATTTGTTCAGTGGCTGTGATGCAACCTGGACTGACCATATCTAGACCCACAGCTGGATGAGACATAAGGGTGGACACTCTTGGGGCTGAGAGGTTTGGTGAGGTTGGGTGAGCAAACGCAGACCCTTTAAAGTAATACTGCGTGCTACCCATCGCATGGGTCCCAAATCTCCAGGTTCAAGGGCAACTTCCTACATCGAAAACATGCATGAGAAACCCAGAAGATGGTACACCGTGTGATGGGGAAAGGTTTCTAAAACGCACCTCATTTCTCATCTCCTTGTGCTCGGGTTCGCCATTCCAGCCACTTTACTAGCAATCTCCCTACTGGAGCCTCAGCACCTTTAACCTCCTGTTCCGTACAGGTTGCAATTTGTCCTGAGGATGAACGGGAAGACGGGGAACCAATGAGAGACTAGCTCTTGGTGTTGGGACAGGCACAGGTCACTCTATTTTCCCATCAGGAAGAAGAATTAACCACAGGCTCAGCCTGACCCCCGGAACCAGAACAGGGCCTGAAGCCATCCTGCGCTTTTGCGGCCAGCTCCCAAAAAAGCGACTTGTAAAATGGAGCTTCAGGGCACTGCAATTCACAAACCTGCAGAGTTATAAATGATAACTCTCATCCACAAATATATTGAGGGAAGGCAAAGAAGAGGATTTGAAATCAAGGCAGAATTGCAGGAAACTGATTTCAGGAGGTAGATTCGAATCGCCTTTAAAGCACATGAAAAGCGGCAAAACGTTGACAATGATGCCCTTGGCCAAAAAGGGCGTATGCGTTTTTTCCTGAATATATTCAGGAAAAAACGCATACGCCCTTTTTGGCCAACCAAGCAATCTGGAAAGGCAAATCAGCGCTACAAAGAAGTCTCGCTTCCCATCGGTCAAAAGGGCCATGCTGAAAAAAGTGTCAAAACCAGAAATGCAGGACAGGCCATGGAGAAATGGGAGCCTTGCTACACTGATGGGCGGGATGTAAATTGCCAACAGCCACTCTGGAGAAGTGTACGGTGTGTCCTGAAACATCTAAAAAACACAGCTTAGAGAGCATAGGGCACTTCCACGCATGGGGGGATAAAGTGGGAAAATTGAAAATCAGCAAGACACAAGCACCCCAAAGTTTAGGGCTGCTCTGTTGACAAGGACCTCCACTTCATTCCACCTTAAATATCCCAGGAAAGCGAAAAATGGATCAAAAAGTTGTGGTCCTTATGTACAATGGAATATCACTCAGCCATGAAATCAATGTCATAAGGCTAGTAGCAGCATGATGAGTGGATTTAGGTAAGACGATTCTAAGTGAAATAAGTCACACAGAAAAGGACACTTCTCATAAGGTGTCACTTATAGAGGGAATGTAAAAACCGTTACACTTGAACTGAATTACAAAACAGAACACAGTCACACATGCAGAAAACACACTATGGCTGCTTAACGGGAAAGGTGAGGTGGGGTGATACATAAAACAAGAGCTTCAAATTAGCTCAGATACCGTTCCATAAACCCAATATGTAATAGACAAGACCTACTCCTTGCTCAGAGAACTGGACTCAACACGCCCGATTCACCGCACAAGAATATATCTGACTAGTAATAATCTTAAAACCTATGTATTGATATCTCTCTGTTAGTGTGTCAAGTGGGTGTAAGGCGGCATAAACACAGCCGTGAAAAGCAGCTAAACCCCATTATAAAAATAAATTACTTTTAAAAACCCATGAAACAAAGACAGGGAAAGAGAGAGAAATTCTTACACAATTTGTTCAGGGGCTGTGATGCAACCTGGACTGACCATATCTAGACCCACAGCTGGATGAGACATAAGGGTGGACACTCTTGGGGCTGAGAGGTTTGGTGAGGTTGGGTGAGCAAACGCAGACCCTTTAAAGTAATACTGCGTGCTACCCATCGCATGGGTCCCAAATCTCCAGGTTCAAGGGCAACTTCCTACATCGAAAACATGCATGAGAAACCCAGAAGATGGTACACCGTGTGATGGGGAAAGGTTTCTAAAACGCACCTCATTTCTCATCTCCTTGTGCTCGGGTTCGCCATTCCAGCCACTTTACTAGCAATCTCCCTACTGGAGCCTCAGCACCTTTAACCTCCTGTTCCGTACAGGTTGCAATTTGTCCTGAGGATGAACGGGAAGACGGGGAACCAATGAGAGACTAGCTCTTGGTGTTGGGACAGGCACAGGTCACTCTATTTTCCCATCAGGAAGAAGAATTAACCACAGGCTCAGCCTGACCCCCGGAACCAGAACAGGGCCTGAAGCCATCCTGCGCTTTTGCGGCCAGCTCCCAAAAAAGCGACTTGTAAAATGGAGCTTCAGGGCACTGCAATTCACAAACCTGCAGAGTTATAAATGATAACTCTCGTCCACAAATATATTGAGGGAAGGCAAAGAAGAGGATTTGAAATCAAGGCAGAATTGCAGGAAACTGATTTCAGGAGGTAGATTCGAATCGCCTTTAAAGCACATGAAAAGCGGCAAAACGTTGACAATGATGCCCTTGGCCAAAAAGGGCGTATGCGTTTTTTCCTGAATATATTCAGGAAAAAACGCATACGCCCTTTTTGGCCAAACAAGCAATCTGGAAAGGCAAATCAGCGCTACAAAGAAGTCTCGCTTCCCATCGGTCAAAAGGGCCATGCTAAAAAAAGTGTCAAAACCAGAAATGCAGGACAGGCCATGGAGAAATGGGAGCCTTGCTACACTGATGGGCGGGATGTAAATTGCCAACAGCCACTCTGGAGAAGTGTACGGTGTGTCCTGAAACATCTAAAAAACACAGCTTAGAGAGCATAGGGCACTTCCACGCATGGGGGGATAAAGTGGGAAAATTGAAAATCAGCAAGACACAAGCACCCCAAAGTTTAGGGCTGCTCTGTTGACAAGGACCTCCACTTCATTCCACCTTAAATATCCCAGGAAAGCGAAAAATGGATAAAAAAGTTGTGGTCCTTATGTACAATGGAATATCACTCAGCCATGAAATCAATGTCATAAGGCTAGTAGCAGCATGATGAGTGGATTTAGGTAAGACGATTCTAAGTGAAATAAGTCACACAGAAAAGGACACTTCTCATAAGGTGTCACTTATAGAGGGAATGTAAAAACCGTTACACTTGAACTGAATTACAAAACAGAACAGAGTCACACATGCAGAAAACACACTATGGCTGCTTAACGGGAAAGGTGAGGTGGGGTGATACATAAAACAAGAGCTTCAAATTAGCTCAGATACCGTTCCATAAACCCAATATGTAATAGACAAGACCTACTCCTTGCTCAGAGAACTGGACTCAACACGCCCGATTCACCGCACAAGAATATATCTGACTAGTAATAATCTTAAAACCTATGTATTGATATCTCTCTGTTAGTGTGTCAAGTGGGTGTAAGGCGGCATAAACACAGCCGTGAAAAGCAGCTAAACCCCATTATAAAAATAAATTACTTTTAAAAACCCATGAAACAAAGACAGGGAAAGAGAGAGAAATTCTTACACAATTTGTTCAGGGGCTGTGATGCAACCTGGACTGACCATATCTAGACCCACAGCTGGATGAGACATAAGCGTGGACACTCTTGGGGCTGAGAGGTTTGGTGAGGTTTGGTGAGCAAACGCAGACCCTTTAAAGTAATACTGCGTGCTACCCATCGCATGGGTCCCAAATCTCCAGGTTCAAGGGCAACTTCCTACATCGAAAACATGCATGAGAAACCCAGAAGATGGTACACCGTGTGATGGGGAAAGGTTTCTAAAACGCACCTCATTTCTCATCTCCTTGTGCTCGGGTTCGCCATTCCAGCCACTTTACTAGCAATCTCCCTACTTGGAGCCTCAGCACCTTTAACCTCCTGTTCCGTACAGGTTGCAATTTGTCCTGAGGATGAACGGGAAGACGGGAAACCAATGAGAGACTAGCTCTTGGTGTTGGGACAGGCACAGGTCACTCTATTTTCCCATCATGAAGAAGAATTAACCACAGGCTCAGCCTGCCCCCCGGAACCAGAACAGGGCCTGAAGCCATCCTGCGCTTTTGCGGCCAGCTCCCAAAAAAGCGACTTGTAAAATGGAGCTTCAGGGCACTGCAATTCACAAACCTGCAGAGTTATAAATGATAACTCTCGTCCACAAATATATTGAGGGAAGGCAAAGAAGAGGATTTGAAATCAAGGCAGAATTGCAGGAAACAGATTTCAGGAGGTAGATTCGAATCGCCTTTAAAGCACATGAAAAGCGGCAAAACGTTGACAATGATGCCCTTGGCCAAAAAGGGCGTATGCGTTTTTTCCTGAATATATTCAGGAAAAAACGCATACGCCCTTTTTGGCCAACCAAGCAACCTGGAAAGGCAAATCAGCGCTACAAAGAAGTCTCGCTTCCCATCGGTCAAAAGGGCCATGCTGAAAAAAGTGTCAAAACCAGAAATGCAGGACAGGCCATGGAGAAATGGGAGCCTTGCTACACTGATGGGCGGGATGTAAATTGCCAACAGCCACTCTGGAGAAGTGTACGGTGTGTCCTGAAACATCTAAAAAACACAGCTTAGAGAGCATAGGGCACTTCCACGCATGGGGGGATAAAGTGGGAAAATTGAAAATCAGCAAGACACAAGCACCCCAAAGTTTAGGGCTGCTCTGTTGACAAGGACCTCCACTTCATTCCACCTTAAATATCCCAGGAAAGCGAAAAATGGATAAAAAAGTTGTGGTCCTTATGTACAATGGAATATCACTCAGCCATGAAATCAATGTCATAAGGCTAGTAGCAGCATGATGAGTGGATTTAGGTAAGACGATTCTAAGTGAAATAAGTCACACAGAAAAGGACACTTCTCATAAGGTGTCACTTATAGAGGGAATGTAAAAACCGTTACACTTGAACTGAATTACAAAACAGAACAGAGTCACACATGCAGAAAACACACTATGGCTGCTTAACGGGAAAGGTGAGGTGGGGTGATACATAAAACAAGAGCTTCAAATTAGCTCAGATACCGTTCCATAAACCCAATATGTAATAGACAAGACCTACTCCTTGCTCAGAGAACTGGACTCAACACGCCCGATTCACCGCACAAGAATATATCTGACTAGTAATAATCTTAAAACCTATGTATTGATATCTCTCTGTTAGTGTGTCAAGTGGGTGTAAGGCGGCATAAACACAGCCGTGAAAAGCAGCTAAACCCCATTATAAAAATAAATTACTTTTAAAAACCCATGAAACAAAGACAGGGAAAGAGAGAGAAATTCTTACAAAATTTGTTCAGGGGCTGTGATGCAACCTGGACTGACCATATCTAGACCCACAGCTGGATGAGACATAAGGGTGGACACTCTTGGGGCTGAGAGGTTTGGTGAGGTTGGGTGAGCAAACGCAGACCCTTTAAAGTAATACTGCGTGCTACCCATCGCATGGGTCCCAAATCTCCAGGTTCAAGGGCAACTTCCTACATCGAAAACATGCATGAGAAACCCAGAAGATGGTACACCGTGTGATGGGGAAAGGTTTCTAAAACGCACCTCATTTCTCATCTCCTTGTGCTCGGGTTCGCCATTCCAGCCACTTTACTAGCAATCTCCCTACTTGGAGCCTCAGCACCTTTAACCTCCTGTTCCGTACAGGTTGCAATTTGTCCTGAGGATGAACGGGAAGACGGGGAACCAATGAGAGACTAGCTCTTGGTGTTGGGACAGGCACAGGTCACTCTATTTTCCCATCAGGAAGAAGAATTAACCACAGGCTCAGCCTGACCCCCGGAACCAGAACAGGGCCTGAAGCCATCCTGCGCTTTTGCGGCCAGCTCCCAAAAAAGCGACTTGTAAAATGGAGCTTCAGGGCACTGCAATTCACAAACCTGCAGAGTTATAAATGATAACTCTCGTCCACAAATATATTGAGGGAAGGCAAAGAAGAGGATTTGAAATCAAGGCAGAATTGCAGGAAACAGATTTCAGGAGGTAGATTCGAATCGCCTTTAAAGCACATGAAAAGCGGCAAAACGTTGACAATGATGCCCTTGGCCAAAAAGGGCGTATGCGTTTTTTCCTGAATATATTCAGGAAAAAACGCATACGCCCTTTTTGGCCAACCAAGCAACCTGGAAAGGCAAATCAGCGCTACAAAGAAGTCTCGCTTCCCATCGGTCAAAAGGGCCATGCTGAAAAAAGTGTCAAAACCAGAAATGCAGGACAGGCCATGGAGAAATGGGAGCCTTGCTACACTGATGGGCGGGATGTAAATTGCCAACAGCCACTCTGGAGAAGTGTACGGTGTGTCCTGAAACATCTAAAAAACACAGCTTAGAGAGCACAGGGCACTTCCACGCATGGGGGGATAAAGTGGGAAAATTGAAAATCAGCAAGACACAAGCACCCCAAAGTTTAGGGCTGCTCTGTTGACAAGGACCTCGACTTCATTCCACCTTAAATATCCCAGGATAGCGAAAAATGGATAAAAAAGTTGTGGTCCTTATGTACAATGGAATATCACTCAGCCATGAAATCAATGTCATAAGGCTAGTAGCAGCATGATGAGTGGATTTAGGTAAGACGATTCTAAGTGAAATAAGTCACACAGAAAAGGACACTTCTCATAAGGTGTCACTTATAGAGGGAATGTAAAAACCGTTACACTTGAACTGAATTACAAAACAGAACAGAGTCACACATGCAGAAAACACACTATGGCTGCTTAACGGGAAAGGTGAGGTGGGGTGATACATAAAACAAGAGCTTCAAATTAGCTCAGATACCGTTCCATAAACCCAATATGTAATAGACAAGACCTACTCCTTGCTCAGAGAACTGGACTCAACACGCCCGATTCACCGCACAAGAATATATCTGACTAGTAATAATCTTAAAACCTATGTATTGATATCTCTCTGTTAGTGTGTCAAGTGGGTGTAAGGCGGCATAAACACAGCCGTGAAAAGCAGCTAAACCCCATTATAAAAATAAATTACTTTTAAAAACCCATGAAACAAAGACAGGGAAAGAGAGAGAAATTCTTACACAATTTGTTCAGGGGCTGTGATGCAACCTGGACTGACCATATCTAGACCCACAGCTGGATGAGACATAAGGGTGGACACTCTTGGGGCTGAGAGGTTTGGTGAGGTTGGGTGAGCAAACGCAGACCCTTTAAAGTAATACTGCGTGCTACCCATCGCATGGGTCCCAAATCTCCAGGTTCAAGGGCAACTTCCTACATCGAAAACATGCATGAGAAACCCAGAAGATGGTACACCGTGTGATGGGGAAAGGTTTCTAAAACGCACCTCATTTCTCATCTCCTTGTGCTCGGGTTCGCCATGCCAGCCACTTTACTAGCAATCTCCCTACTTGGAGCCTCAGCACCTTTAACCTCCTGTTCCGTACAGGTTGCAATTTGTCCTGAGGATGAACGGGAAGACGGGGAACCAATGAGAGACTAGCTCTTGGTGTTGGGACAGGCACAGGTCACTCTATTTTCCCATCAGGAAGAAGAATTAACCACAGGCTCAGCCTGCCCCCCGGAACCAGAACAGGGCCTGAAGCCATCCTGCGCTTTTGCGGCCAGCTCCCAAAAAAGCGACTTGTAAAATGGAGCTTCAGGGCACTGCAATTCACAAACCTGCAGAGTTATAAATGATAACTCTCGTCCACAAATATATTGAGGGAAGGCAAAGAAGAGGATTTGAAATCAAGGCAGAATTGCAGGAAACTGATTTCAGGAGGTAGATTCGAATCGCCTTTAAAGCACATGAAAAGCGGCAAAACGTTGACAATGATGCCCTTGGCCAAAAAGGGCGTATGCGTTTTTTCCTGAATATATTCAGGAAAAAACGCATACGCCCTTTTTGGCCAACCAAGCAACCTGGAAAGGCAAATCAGCGCTACAAAGAAGTCTCGCTTCCCATCGGTCAAAAGGGCCATGCTGAAAAAAGTGTCAAAACCAGAAATGCAGGACAGGCCATGGAGAAATGGGAGCCTTGCTACACTGATGGGCGGGATGTAAATTGCCAACAGCCACTCTGGAGAAGTGTACGGTGTGTCCTGAAACATCTAAAAAACACAGCTTAGAGAGCACAGGGCACTTCCACGCATGGGGGGATAAAGTGGGAAAATTGAAAATCAGCAAGACACAAGCACCCCAAAGTTTAGGGCTGCTCTGTTGACAAGGACCTCCACTTCATTCCACCTTAAATATCCCAGGAAAGCGAAAAATGGATAAAAAAGTTGTGGTCCTTATGTACAATGGAATATCACTCAGCCATGAAATCAATGTCATAAGGCTAGTAGCAGCATGATGAGTGGATTTAGGTAAGACGATTCTAAGTGAAATAAGTCACACAGAAAAGGACACTTCTCATAAGGTGTCACTTATAGAGGGAATGTAAAAACCGTTACACTTGAACTGAATTACAAAACAGAACAGAGTCACACATGCAGAAAACACACTATGGCTGCTTAACGGGAAAGGTGAGGTGGGGTGATACATAAAACAAGAGCTTCAAATTAGCTCAGATACCGTTCCATAAACCCAATATGTAATAGACAAGACCTACTCCTTGCTCAGAGAACTGGACTCAACACGCCCGATTCACCGCACAAGAATATATCTGACTAGTAATAATCTTAAAACCTATGTATTGATATCTCTCTGTTAGTGTGTCAAGTGGGTGTAAGGCGGCATAAACACAGCCGTGAAAAGCAGCTAAACCCCATTATAAAAATAAATTACTTTTAAAAACCCATGAAACAAAGACAGGGAAAGAGAGAGAAATTCTTACACAATTTGTTCAGGGGCTGTGATGCAACCTGGACTGACCATATCTAGACCCACAGCTGGATGAGACATAAGGGTGGACACTCTTGGGGCTGAGAGGTTTGGTGAGGTTGGGTGAGCAAACGCAGACCCTTTAAAGTAATACTGCGTGCTACCCATCGCATGGGTCCCAAATCTCCAGGTTCAAGGGCAACTTCCTACATCGAAAACATGCATGAGAAACCCAGAAGATGGTACACCGTGTGATGGGGAAAGGTTTCTAAAACGCACCTCATTTCTCATCTCCTTGTGCTCGGGTTCGCCATTCCAGCCACTTTACTAGCAATCTCCCTACTTGGAGCCTCAGCACCTTTAACCTCCTGTTCCGTACAGGTTGCAATTTGTCCTGAGGATGAACGGGAAGACGGGGAACCAATGAGAGACTAGCTCTTGGTGTTGGGACAGGCACAGGTCACTCTATTTTCCCATCAGGAAGAAGAATTAACCACAGGCTCAGCCTGCCCCCCGGAACCAGAACAGGGCCTGAAGCCATCCTGCGCTTTTGCGGCCAGCTCCCAAAAAAGCGACTTGTAAAATGGAGCTTCAGGGCACTGCAATTCACAAACCTGCAGAGTTATAAATGATAACTCTCGTCCACAAATATATTGAGGGAAGGCAAAGAAGAGGATTTGAAATCAAGGCAGAATTGCAGGAAACAGATTTCAGGAGGTAGATTCGAATCGCCTTTAAAGCACATGAAAAGCGGCAAAACGTTGACAATGATGCCCTTGGCCAAAAAGGGCGTATGCGTTTTTTCCTGAATATATTCAGGAAAAAACGCATACGCCCTTTTTGGCCAACCAAGCAACCTGGAAAGGCAAATCAGCGCTACAAAGAAGTCTCGCTTCCCATCGGTCAAAAGGGCCATGCTGAAAAAAGTGTCAAAACCAGAAATGCAGGACTGGCCATGGAGAAATGGGAGCCTTGCTACACTGATGGGCGGGATGTAAATTGCCAACAGCCACTCTGGAGAAGTGTACGGTGTGTCCTGAAACATCTAAAAAACACAGCTTAGAGAGCACAGGGCACTTCCACGCATGGGGGGACAAAGTGGGAAAATTGAAAATCAGCAAGACACAAGCACCCCAAAGTTTAGGGCTGCTCTGTTGACAAGGACCTCGACTTCATTCCACCTTAAATATCCCAGGAAAGCGAAAAATGGATAAAAAAGTTGTGGTCCTTATGTACAATGGAATATCACTCAGCCATGAAATCAATGTCATAAGGCTAGTAGCAGCATGATGAGTGGATTTAGGTAAGACGATTCTAAGTGAAATAAGTCACACAGAAAAGGACACTTCTCATAAGGTGTCACTTATAGAGGGAATGTAAAAACCGTTACACTTGAACTGAATTACAAAACAGAACACAGTCACACATGCAGAAAACACACTATGGCTGCTTAACGGGAAAGGTGAGGTGGGGTGATACATAAAACAAGAGCTTCAAATTAGCTCAGATACCGTTCCATAAACCCAATATGTAATAGACAAGACCTACTCCTTGCTCAGAGAACTGGACTCAACACGCCCGATTCACCGCACAAGAATATATCTGACTAGTAATAATCTTAAAACCTATGTATTGATATCTCTCTGTTAGTGTGTCAAGTGGGTGTAAGGCGGCATAAACACAGCCGTGAAAAGCAGCTAAACCCCATTATAAAAATAAATTACTTTTAAAAACCCATGAAACAAAGACAGGGAAAGAGAGAGAAATTCTTACACAATTTGTTCAGGGGCTGTGATGCAACCTGGACTGACCATATCTAGACCCACAGCTGGATGAGACATAAGGGTGGACACTCTTGGGGCTGAGAGGTTTGGTGAGGTTGGGTGAGCAAACGCAGACCCTTTAAAGTAATACTGCGTGCTACCCATCGCATGGGTCCCAAATCTCCAGGTTCAAGGGCAACTTCCTACATCGAAAACATGCATGAGAAACCCAGAAGATGGTACACCGTGTGATGGGGAAAGGTTTCTAAAACGCACCTCATTTCTCATCTCCTTGTGCTCGGGTTCGCCATTCCAGCCACTTTACTAGCAATCTCCCTACTTGGAGCCTCAGCACCTTTAACCTCCTGTTCCGTACAGGTTGCAATTTGTCCTGAGGATGAACGGGAAGACGGGGAACCAATGAGAGACTAGCTCTTGGTGTTGGGACAGGCACAGATCACTCTATTTTCCCATCAGGAAGAAGAATTAACCACAGGCTCAGCCTGACCCCCGGAACCAGAACAGGGCCTGAAGCCATCCTGCGCTTTTGCGGCCAGCTCCCAAAAAAGCGACTTGTAAAATGGAGCTTCAGGGCACTGCAATTCACAAACCTGCAGAGTTATAAATGATAACTCTCGTCCACAAATATATTGAGGGAAGGCAAAGAAGAGGATTTGAAATCAAGGCAGAATTGCAGGAAACTGATTTCAGGAGGTAGATTCGAATCGCCTTTAAAGCACATGAAAAGCGGCAAAACGTTGACAATGATGCCCTTGGCCAAAAAGGGCGTATGCGTTTTTTCCTGAATATATTCAGGAAAAAACGCATACGCCCTTTTTGGCCAACCAAGCAATCTGGAAAGGCAAATCAGCGCTACAAAGAAGTCTCGCTTCCCATCGGTCAAAAGGGCCATGCTGAAAAAAGTGTCAAAACCAGAAATGCAGGACAGGCCATGGAGAAATGGGAGCCTTGCTACACTGATGGGCGGGATGTAAATTGCCAACAGCCACTCTGGAGAAGTGTACGGTGTGTCCTGAAACATCTAAAAAACACAGCTTAGAGAGCATAGGGCACTTCCACGCTTGGGGGGATAAAGTGGGAAAATTGAAAATCAGCAAGACACAAGCACCCCAAAGTTTAGGGCTGCTCTGTTGACAAGGACCTCCACTTCATTCCACCTTAAATATCCCAGGAAAGCGAAAAATGGATCAAAAAGTTGTGGTCCTTATGTACAATGGAATATCACTCAGCCATGAAATCAATGTCATAAGGCTAGTAGCAGCATGATGAGTGGATTTAGGTAAGACGATTCTAAGTGAAATAAGTCACACAGAAAAGGACACTTCTCATAAGGTGTCACTTATAGAGGGAATGTAAAAACCGTTACACTTGAACTGAATTACAAAACAGAACACAGTCACACATGCAGAAAACACACTATGGCTGCTTAACGGGAAAGGTGAGGTGGGGTGATACATAAAACAAGAGCTTCAAATTAGCTCAGATACCGTTCCATAAACCCAATATGTAATAGACAAGACCTACTCCTTGCTCAGAGAACTGGACTCAACACGCCCGATTCACCGCACAAGAATATATCTGACTAGTAATAATCTTAAAACCTATGTATTGATATCTCTCTGTTAGTGTGTCAAGTGGGTGTAAGGCGGCATAAACACAGCCGTGAAAAGCAGCTAAACCCCATTATAAAAATAAATTACTTTTAAAAACCCATGAAACAAAGACAGGGAAAGAGAGAGAAATTCTTACACAATTTGTTCAGGGGCTGTGATGCAACCTGGACTGACCATATCTAGACCCACAGCTGGATGAGACATAAGGGTGGACACTCTTGGGGCTGAGAGGTTTGGTGAGGTTGGGTGAGCAAACGCAGACCCTTTAAAGTAATACTGCGTGCTACCCATCGCATGGGTCCCAAATCTCCAGGTTCAAGGGCAACTTCCTACATCGAAAACATGCATGAGAAACCCAGAAGATGGTACACCGTGTGATGGGGAAAGGTTTCTAAAACGCACCTCATTTCTCATCTCCTTGTGCTCGGGTTCGCCATTCCAGCCACTTTACTAGCAATCTCCCTACTGGAGCCTCAGCACCTTTAACCTCCTGTTCCGTACAGGTTGCAATTTGTCCTGAGGATGAACGGGAAGACGGGGAACCAATGAGAGACTAGCTCTTGGTGTTGGGACAGGCACAGGTCACTCTATTTTCCCATCAGGAAGAAGAATTAACCACAGGCTCAGCCTGACCCCCGGAACCAGAACAGGGCCTGAAGCCATCCTGCGCTTTTGCGGCCAGCTCCCAAAAAAGCGACTTGTAAAATGGAGCTTCAGGGCACTGCAATTCACAAACCTGCAGAGTTATAAATGATAACTCTCGTCCACAAATATATTGAGGGAAGGCAAAGAAGAGGATTTGAAATCAAGGCAGAATTGCAGGAAACTGATTTCAGGAGGTAGATTCGAATCGCCTTTAAAGCACATGAAAAGCGGCAAAACGTTGACAATGATGCCCTTGGCCAAAAAGGGCGTATGCGTTTTTTCCTGAATATATTCAGGAAAAAACGCATACGCCCTTTTTGGCCAAACAAGCAATCTGGAAAGGCAAATCAGCGCTACAAAGAAGTCTCGCTTCCCATCGGTCAAAAGGGCCATGCTAAAAAAAGTGTCAAAACCAGAAATGCAGGACAGGCCATGGAGAAATGGGAGCCTTGCTACACTGATGGGCGGGATGTAAATTGCCAACAGCCACTCTGGAGAAGTGTACGGTGTGTCCTGAAACATCTAAAAAACACAGCTTAGAGAGCATAGGGCACTTCCACGCATGGGGGGATAAAGTGGGAAAATTGAAAATCAGCAAGACACAAGCACCCCAAAGTTTAGGGCTGCTCTGTTGACAAGGACCTCCACTTCATTCCACCTTAAATATCCCAGGAAAGCGAAAAATGGATAAAAAAGTTGTGGTCCTTATGTACAATGGAATATCACTCAGCCATGAAATCAATGTCATAAGGCTAGTAGCAGCATGATGAGTGGATTTAGGTAAGACGATTCTAAGTGAAATAAGTCACACAGAAAAGGACACTTCTCATAAGGTGTCACTTATAGAGGGAATGTAAAAACCGTTACACTTGAACTGAATTACAAAACAGAACACAGTCACACATGCAGAAAACACACTATGGCTGCTTAACGGGAAAGGTGAGGTGGGGTGATACATAAAACAAGAGCTTCAAATTAACTCAGATACCGTTCCATAAACCCAATATGTAATAGACAAGACCTACTCCTTGCTCAGAGAACTGGACTCAACACGCCCGATTCACCGCACAAGAATATATCTGACTAGTAATAATCTTAAAACCTATGTATTGATATCTCTCTGTTAGTGTGTCAAGTGGGTGTAAGGCGGCATAAACACAGCCGTGAAAAGCAGCTAAACCCCATTATAAAAATAAATTACTTTTAAAAACCCATGAAACAAAGACAGGGAAGAGAGAGAAATTCTTACACAATTTGTTCAGGGGCTGTGATGCAACCTGGACTGACCATATCTAGACCCACAGCTGGATGAGACATAAGGGTGGACACTCTTGGGGCTGAGAGGTTTGGTGAAGTTGGGTGAGCAAACGCAGACCCTTTAAAGTAGTACTGCGTGCTACCCGTCCCATGGGTCCCAAATCTCCAGGTTCAAGGGCATCTTCCTACATCGAAAACATGCATGAGAAACCCAGAAGATGGTACACCGTGTGATGGGGAAAGGGTTTTAAAACGCACCTCAATTCTCATCTCCTTGTGCTCGGGTTCGCCATTCCAGCCACTTTACTAGCAATCTCCCTACGTGGAGCATCAGCACCTTTAACCTCCTGTTCCGTACAGGTTGCAATTTGTCCTGAGGATGAATGGGAAGAAGGGGAACCAATGAGAGACTAGCTCTTGGTGTTGGGACAGGCACAGGTCACTCTATTTTCCCATCAGGAAGAAGAATTAACCACAGGCTCACCCTGCGCACTGGAACCAGAACAGGGCCTGAAGCCATCCTGCGCTTTTGCGGCCAGCTCCCAAAAAAGCGAGTTGTAAAATGGAGCTTCAGGGCACAGCAATTCACAAACCTGCAGAGTTATAAATGATAACTCTCGTCCACAAATATATTGAGGGAAGGCAAAGAAGAGGATTTGAAATCAAGGCAGAATTGCAGGAAACTGATTTCAGGAGGTAGATTCGAATCGCCTTTAAAGCACATGAAAAGCGGCAAAACGTTGACAATGATGCCCTTGGCCAAAAAGGGCGTATGCGTTTTTTCCTGAATATATTCAGGAAAAAACGCATACGCCCTTTTTGGCCAACCAAGCAATCTGGAAAGGCAAATCAGCGCTACAAAGAAGTCTCGCTTCCCATCGGTCAAAAGGGCCATGCTGAAAAAAGTGTCAAAACCAGAAATGCGGGACAGGCCATGGAGAAATGGGAGCCTTGCTACACTGATGGGCGGGATGTAAATTGCCAACAGCCACTCTGGAGAAGTGTACGGTGTGTCCTGAAACATCTAAAAAACACAGCTTAGAGAGCATAGGGCACTTCCACGCATGGGGGGATAAAGTGGGAAAATTGAAAATCAGCAAGACACAAGCACCCCAAAGTTTAGGGCTGCTCGGTTGACAAGGACCTCCACTTCATTCCACCTTAAATATCCCAGGAAAGCGAAAAATGGATAAAAAAGTTGTGGTCCTTATGTACGATGGAATATCACTCAGCCATGAAATCAATGTCATAAGGCTAGTAGCAGCATGATGAGTGGATTTAGGTAAGACGATTCTAAGTGAAATAAGTCACACAGAAAAGGACACTTCTCATAAGGTGTCACTTATAGAGGGAATGTAAAAACCGTTACACTTGAACTGAATTACAAAACAGAACAGAGTCACACATGCAGAAAACACACTATGGCTGCTTAACGGGAAAGGTGAGGTGGGGTGATACATAAAACAAGAGCTTCAAATTAGCTCAGATACCGTTCCATAAACCCAATATGTAATAGACAAGACCTACTCCTTGCTCAGAGAACTGGACTCAACACGCCCGATTCACCGCACAAGAATATATCTGACTAGTAATAATCTTAAAACCTATGTATTGATATCTCTCTGTTAGTGTGTCAAGTGGGTGTAAGGCGGCATAAACACAGCCGTGAAAAGCAGCTAAACCCCATTATAAAAATAAATTACTTTTAAAAACCCATGAAACAAAGACAGGGAAAGAGAGAGAAATTCTTACACAATTTGTTCAGGGGCTGTGATGCAACCTGGACTGACCATATCTAGACCCACAGCTGGATGAGACATAAGGGTGGACACTCTTGGGGCTGAGAGGTTTGGTGAGGTTGGGTGAGCAAACGCAGACCCTTTAAAGTAATACTGCGTGCTACCCATCGCATGGGTCCCAAATCTCCAGGTTCAAGGGCAACTTCCTACATCGAAAACATGCATGAGAAACCCAGAAGATGGTACACCGTGTGATGGGGAAAGGTTTCTAAAACGCACCTCATTTCTCATCTCCTTGTGCTCGGGTTCGCCATTCCAGCCACTTTACTAGCAATCTCCCTACTGGAGCCTCAGCACCTTTAACCTCCTGTTCCGTACAGGTTGCAATTTGTCCTGAGGATGAACGGGAAGACGGGGAACCAATGAGAGACTAGCTCTTGGTGTTGGGACAGGCACAGGTCACTCTATTTTCCCATCAGGAAGAAGAATTAACCACAGGCTCAGCCTGACCCCCGGAACCAGAACAGGGCCTGAAGCCATCCTGCGCTTTTGCGGCCAGCTCCCAAAAAAGCGACTTGTAAAATGGAGCTTCAGGGCACTGCAATTCACAAACCTGCAGAGTTATAAATGATAACTCTCGTCCACAAATATATTGAGGGAAGGCAAAGAAGAGGATTTGAAATCAAGGCAGAATTGCAGGAAACTGATTTCAGGAGGTAGATTCGAATCGCCTTTAAAGCACATGAAAAGCGGCAAAACGTTGACAATGATGCCCTTGGCCAAAAAGGGCGTATGCGTTTTTTCCTGAATATATTCAGGAAAAAACGCATACGCCCTTTTTGGCCAAACAAGCAATCTGGAAAGGCAAATCAGCGCTACAAAGAAGTCTCGCTTCCCATCGGTCAAAAGGGCCATGCTAAAAAAAGTGTCAAAACCAGAAATGCAGGACAGGCCATGGAGAAATGGGAGCCTTGCTACACTGATGGGCGGGATGTAAATTGCCAACAGCCACTCTGGAGAAGTGTACGGTGTGTCCTGAAACATCTAAAAAACACAGCTTAGAGAGCATAGGGCACTTCCACGCATGGGGGGATAAAGTGGGAAAATTGAAAATCAGCAAGACACAAGCACCCCAAAGTTTAGGGCTGCTCTGTTGACAAGGACCTCCACTTCATTCCACCTTAAATATCCCAGGAAAGCGAAAAATGGATAAAAAAGTTGTGGTCCTTATGTACAATGGAATATCACTCAGCCATGAAATCAATGTCATAAGGCTAGTAGCAGCATGATGAGTGGATTTAGGTAAGACGATTCTAAGTGAAATAAGTCACACAGAAAAGGACACTTCTCATAAGGTGTCACTTATAGAGGGAATGTAAAAACCGTTACACTTGAACTGAATTACAAAACAGAACACAGTCACACATGCAGAAAACACACTATGGCTGCTTAACGGGAAAGGTGAGGTGGGGTGATACATAAAACAAGAGCTTCAAATTAACTCAGATACCGTTCCATAAACCCAATATGTAATAGACAAGACCTACTCCTTGCTCAGAGAACTGGACTCAACACGCCCGATTCACCGCACAAGAATATATCTGACTAGTAATAATCTTAAAACCTATGTATTGATATCTCTCTGTTAGTGTGTCAAGTGGGTGTAAGGCGGCATAAACACAGCCGTGAAAAGCAGCTAAACCCCATTATAAAAATAAATTACTTTTAAAAACCCATGAAACAAAGACAGGGAAGAGAGAGAAATTCTTACACAATTTGTTCAGGGGCTGTGATGCAACCTGGACTGACCATATCTAGACCCACAGCTGGATGAGACATAAGGGTGGACACTCTTGGGGCTGAGAGGTTTGGTGAAGTTGGGTGAGCAAACGCAGACCCTTTAAAGTAGTACTGCGTGCTACCCGTCCCATGGGTCCCAAATCTCCAGGTTCAAGGGCATCTTCCTACATCGAAAACATGCATGAGAAACCCAGAAGATGGTACACCGTGTGATGGGGAAAGGGTTTTAAAACGCACCTCAATTCTCATCTCCTTGTGCTCGGGTTCGCCATTCCAGCCACTTTACTAGCAATCTCCCTACGTGGAGCATCAGCACCTTTAACCTCCTGTTCCGTACAGGTTGCAATTTGTCCTGAGGATGAATGGGAAGAAGGGGAACCAATGAGAGACTAGCTCTTGGTGTTGGGACAGGCACAGGTCACTCTATTTTCCCATCAGGAAGAAGAATTAACCACAGGCTCACCCTGCGCACTGGAACCAGAACAGGGCCTGAAGCCATCCTGCGCTTTTGCGGCCAGCTCCCAAAAAAGCGAGTTGTAAAATGGAGCTTCAGGGCACAGCAATTCACAAACCTGCAGAGTTATAAATGATAACTCTCGTCCACAAATATATTGAGGGAAGGCAAAGAAGAGGATTTGAAATCAAGGCAGAATTGCAGGAAACTGATTTCAGGAGGTAGATTCGAATCGCCTTTAAAGCACATGAAAAGCGGCAAAACGTTGACAATGATGCCCTTGGCCAAAAAGGGCGTATGCGTTTTTTCCTGAATATATTCAGGAAAAAACGCATACGCCCTTTTTGGCCAACCAAGCAATCTGGAAAGGCAAATCAGCGCTACAAAGAAGTCTCGCTTCCCATCGGTCAAAAGGGCCATGCTGAAAAAAGTGTCAAAACCAGAAATGCGGGACAGGCCATGGAGAAATGGGAGCCTTGCTACACTGATGGGCGGGATGTAAATTGCCAACAGCCACTCTGGAGAAGTGTACGGTGTGTCCTGAAACATCTAAAAAACACAGCTTAGAGAGCATAGGGCACTTCCACGCATGGGGGGATAAAGTGGGAAAATTGAAAATCAGCAAGACACAAGCACCCCAAAGTTTAGGGCTGCTCGGTTGACAAGGACCTCCACTTCATTCCACCTTAAATATCCCAGGAAAGCGAAAAATGGATAAAAAAGTTGTGGTCCTTATGTACGATGGAATATCACTCAGCCATGAAATCAATGTCATAAGGCTAGTAGCAGCATGATGAGTGGATTTAGGTAAGACGATTCTAAGTGAAATAAGTCACACAGAAAAGGACACTTCTCATAAGGTGTCACTTATAGAGGGAATGTAAAAACCGTTACACTTGAACTGAATTACAAAACAGAACAGAGTCACACATGCAGAAAACACACTATGGCTGCTTAACGGGAAAGGTGAGGTGGGGTGATACATAAAACAAGAGCTTCAAATTAGCTCAGATACCGTTCCATAAACCCAATATGTAATAGACAAGACCTACTCCTTGCTCAGAGAACTGGACTCAACACGCCCGATTCACCGCACAAGAATATATCTGACTAGTAATAATCTTAAAACCTATGTATTGATATCTCTCTGTTAGTGTGTCAAGTGGGTGTAAGGCGGCATAAACACAGCCGTGAAAAGCAGCTAAACCCCATTATAAAAATAAATTACTTTTAAAAACCCATGAAACAAAGACAGGGAAAGAGAGAGAAATTCTTACACAATTTGTTCAGGGGCTGTGATGCAACCTGGACTGACCATATCTAGACCCACAGCTGGATGAGACATAAGGGTGGACACTCTTGGGGCTGAGAGGTTTGGTGAGGTTGGGTGAGCAAACGCAGACCCTTTAAAGTAATACTGCGTGCTACCCATCGCATGGGTCCCAAATCTCCAGGTTCAAGGGCAACTTCCTACATCGAAAACATGCATGAGAAACCCAGAAGATGGTACACCGTGTGATGGGGAAAGGTTTCTAAAACGCACCTCATTTCTCATCTCCTTGTGCTCGGGTTCGCCATTCCAGCCACTTTACTAGCAATCTCCCTACTTGGAGCCTCAGCACCTTTAACCTCCTGTTCCGTACAGGTTGCAATTTGTCCTGAGGATGAACGGGAAGACGGGGAACCAATGAGAGACTAGCTCTTGGTGTTGGGACAGGCACAGGTCACTCTATTTTCCCATCAGGAAGAAGAATTAACCACAGGCTCAGCCTGACCCCCGGAACCAGAACAGGGCCTGAAGCCATCCTGCGCTTTTGCGGCCAGCTCCCAAAAAAGCGACTTGTAAAATGGAGCTTCAGGGCACTGCAATTCACAAACCTGCAGAGTTATAAATGATAACTCTCGTCCACAAATATATTGAGGGAAGGCAAAGAAGAGGATTTGAAATCAAGGCAGAATTGCAGGAAACTGATTTCAGGAGGTAGATTCGAATCGCCTTTAAAGCACATGAAAAGCGGCAAAACGTTGACAATGATGCCCTTGGCCAAAAAGGGCGTATGCGTTTTTTCCTGAATATATTCAGGAAAAAACGCATACGCCCTTTTTGGCCAACCAAGCAATCTGGAAAGGCAAATCAGCGCTACAAAGAAGTCTCGCTTCCCATCGGTCAAAAGGGCCATGCTGAAAAAAGTGTCAAAACCAGAAATGCGGGACAGGCCATGGAGAAATGGGAGCCTTGCTACACTGATGGGCGGGATGTAAATTGCCAACAGCCACTCTGGAGAAGTGTACGGTGTGTCCTGAAACATCTAAAAAACACAGCTTAGAGAGCATAGGGCACTTCCACGCATGGGGGGATAAAGTGGGAAAATTGAAAATCAGCAAGACACAAGCACCCCAAAGTTTAGGGCTGCTCTGTTGACAAGGACCTCCACTTCATTCCACCTTAAATATCCCAGGAAAGCGAAAAATGGATAAAAAAGTTGTGGTCCTTATGTACAATGGAATATCACTCAGCCATGAAATCAATGTCATAAGGCTAGTAGCAGCATGATGAGTGGATTTAGGTAAGACGATTCTAAGTGAAATAAGTCACACAGAAAAGGACACTTCTCATAAGGTGTCACTTATAGAGGGAATGTAAAAACCGTTACACTTGAACTGAATTACAAAACAGAACAGAGTCACACATGCAGAAAACACACTATGGCTGCTTAACGGGAAAGGTGAGGTGGGGTGATACATAAAACAAGAGCTTCAAATTAGCTCAGATACCGTTCCATAAACCCAATATGTAATAGACAAGACCTACTCCTTGCTCAGAGAACTGGACTCAACACGCCCGATTCACCGCACAAGAATATATCTGACTAGTAATAATCTTAAAACCTATGTATTGATATCTCTCTGTTAGTGTGTCAAGTGGGTGTAAGGCGGCATAAACACAGCCGTGAAAAGCAGCTAAACCCCATTATAAAAATAAATTACTTTTAAAAACCCATGAAACAAAGACAGGGAAAGAGAGAGAAATTCTTACACAATTTGTTCAGGGGCTGTGATGCAACCTGGACTGACCATATCTAGACCCACAGCTGGATGAGACATAAGGGTGGACACTCTTGGGGCTGAGAGGTTTGGTGAGGTTGGGTGAGCAAACGCAGACCCTTTAAAGTAATACTGCGTGCTACCCATCGCATGGGTCCCAAATCTCCAGGTTCAAGGGCAACTTCCTACATCGAAAACATGCATGAGAAACCCAGAAGATGGTACACCGTGTGATGGGGAAAGGTTTCTAAAACGCACCTCATTTCTCATCTCCTTGTGCTCGGGTTCGCCATTCCAGCCACTTTACTAGCAATCTCCCTACTTGGAGCCTCAGCACCTTTAACCTCCTGTTCCGTACAGGTTGCAATTTGTCCTGAGGATGAACGGGAAGACGGGGAACCAATGAGAGACTAGCTCTTGGTGTTGGGACAGGCACAGGTCACTCTATTTTCCCATCAGGAAGAAGAATTAACCACAGGCTCAGCCTGACCCCCGGAACCAGAACAGGGCCTGAAGCCATCCTGCGCTTTTGCGGCCAGCTCCCAAAAAAGCGACTTGTAAAATGGAGCTTCAGGGCACTGCAATTCACAAACCTGCAGAGTTATAAATGATAACTCTCGTCCACAAATATATTGAGGGAAGGCAAAGAAGAGGATTTGAAATCAAGGCAGAATTGCAGGAAACTGATTTCAGGAGGTAGATTCGAATCGCCTTTAAAGCACATGAAAAGCGGCAAAACGTTGACAATGATGCCCTTGGCCAAAAAGGGCGTATGCGTTTTTTCCTGAATATATTCAGGAAAAAACGCATACGCCCTTTTTGGCCAACCAAGCAATCTGGAAAGGCAAATCAGCGCTACAAAGAAGTCTCGCTTCCCATCGGTCAAAAGGGCCATGCTGAAAAAAGTGTCAAAACCAGAAATGCGGGACAGGCCATGGAGAAATGGGAGCCTTGCTACACTGATGGGCGGGATGTAAATTGCCAACAGCCACTCTGGAGAAGTGTACGGTGTGTCCTGAAACATCTAAAAAACACAGCTTAGAGAGCATAGGGCACTTCCACGCATGGGGGGATAAAGTGGGAAAATTGAAAATCAGCAAGACACAAGCACCCCAAAGTTTAGGGCTGCTCTGTTGACAAGGACCTCCACTTCATTCCACCTTAAATATCCCAGGAAAGCGAAAAATGGATAAAAAAGTTGTGGTCCTTATGTACAATGGAATATCACTCAGCCATGAAATCAATGTCATAAGGCTAGTAGCAGCATGATGAGTGGATTTAGGTAAGACGATTCTAAGTGAAATAAGTCACACAGAAAAGGACACTTCTCATAAGGTGTCACTTATAGAGGGAATGTAAAAACCGTTACACTTGAACTGAATTACAAAACAGAACAGAGTCACACATGCAGAAAACACACTATGGCTGCTTAACGGAAAAGGTGAGGTGGGGTGATACATAAAACAAGAGCTTCAAATTAGCTCAGATACCGTTCCATAAACCCAATATGTAATAGACAAGACCTACTCCTTGCTCAGAGAACTGGACTCAACACGCCCGATTCACCGCACAAGAATATATCTGACTAGTAATAATCTTAAAACCTATGTATTGATATCTCTCTGTTAGTGTGTCAAGTGGGTGTAAGGCGGCATAAACACAGCCGTGAAAAGCAGCTAAACCCCATTATAAAAATAAATTACTTTTAAAAACCCATGAAACAAAGACAGGGAAAGAGAGAGAAATTCTTACACAATTTGTTCAGGGGCTGTGATGCAACCTGGACTGACCATATCTAGACCCACAGCTGGATGAGACATAAGCGTGGACACTCTTGGGGCTGAGAGGTTTGGTGAGGTTTGGTGAGCAAACGCAGACCCTTTAAAGTAATACTGCGTGCTACCCATCGCATGGGTCCCAAATCTCCAGGTTCAAGGGCAACTTCCTACATCGAAAACATGCATGAGAAACCCAGAAGATGGTACAACGTGTGATGGGGAAAGGTTTCTAAAACGCACCTCATTTCTCATCTCCTTGTGCTCGGGTTCGCCATTCCAGCCACTTTACTAGCAATCTCCCTACTTGGAGCCTCAGCACCTTTAACCTCCTGTTCCGTACAGGTTGCAATTTGTCCTGAGGATGAACGGGAAGACGGGAAACCAATGAGAGACTAGCTCTTGGTGTTGGGACAGGCACAGGTCACTCTATTTTCCCATCATGAAGAAGAATTAACCACAGGCTCAGCCTGCCCCCCGGAACCAGAACAGGGCCTGAAGCCATCCTGCGCTTTTGCGGCCAGCTCCCAAAAAAGCGACTTGTAAAATGGAGCTTCAGGGCACTGCAATTCACAAACCTGCAGAGTTATAAATGATAACTCTCGTCCACAAATATATTGAGGGAAGGCAAAGAAGAGGATTTGAAATCAAGGCAGAATTGCAGGAAACAGATTTCAGGAGGTAGATTCGAATCGCCTTTAAAGCACATGAAAAGCGGCAAAACGTTGACAATGATGCCCTTGGCCAAAAAGGGCGTATGCGTTTTTTCCTGAATATATTCAGGAAAAAACGCATACGCCCTTTTTGGCCAACCAAGCAACCTGGAAAGGCAAATCAGCGCTACAAAGAAGTCTCGCTTCCCATCGGTCAAAAGGGCCATGCTGAAAAAAGTGTCAAAACCAGAAATGCAGGACAGGCCATGGAGAAATGGGAGCCTTGCTACACTGATGGGCGGGATGTAAATTGCCAACAGCCACTCTGGAGAAGTGTACGGTGTGTCCTGAAACATCTAAAAAACACAGCTTAGAGAGCATAGGGCACTTCCACGCATGGGGGGATAAAGTGGGAAAATTGAAAATCAGCAAGACACAAGCACCCCAAAGTTTAGGGCTGCTCTGTTGACAAGGACCTCCACTTCATTCCACCTTAAATATCCCAGGAAAGCGAAAAATGGATAAAAAAGTTGTGGTCCTTATGTACAATGGAATATCACTCAGCCATGAAATCAATGTCATAAGGCTAGTAGCAGCATGATGAGTGGATTTAGGTAAGACGATTCTAAGTGAAATAAGTCACACAGAAAAGGACACTTCTCATAAGGTGTCACTTATAGAGGGAATGTAAAAACCGTTACACTTGAACTGAATTACAAAACAGAACAGAGTCACACATGCAGAAAACACACTATGGCTGCTTAACGGGAAAGGTGAGGTGGGGTGATACATAAAACAAGAGCTTCAAATTAGCTCAGATACCGTTCCATAAACCCAATATGTAATAGACAAGACCTACTCCTTGCTCAGAGAACTGGACTCAACACGCCCGATTCACCGCACAAGAATATATCTGACTAGTAATAATCTTAAAACCTATGTATTGATATCTCTCTGTTAGTGTGTCAAGTGGGTGTAAGGCGGCATAAACACAGCCGTGAAAAGCAGCTAAACCCCATTATAAAAATAAATTACTTTTAAAAACCCATGAAACAAAGACAGGGAAAGAGAGAGAAATTCTTACCCAATTTGTTCAGGGGCTGTGATGCAACCTGGACTGACCATATCTAGACCCACAGCTGGATGAGACATAAGGGTGGACACTCTTGGGGCTGAGAGGTTTGGTGAGGTTGGGTGAGCAAACGCAGACCCTTTAAAGTAATACTGCGTGCTACCCATCGCATGGGTCCCAAATCTCCAGGTTCAAGGGCAACTTCCTACATCGAAAACATGCATGAGAAACCCAGAAGATGGTACACCGTGTGATGGGGAAAGGTTTCTAAAACGCACCTCATTTCTCATCTCCTTGTGCTCGGGTTCGCCATTCCAGCCACTTTACTAGCAATCTCCCTACTTGGAGCCTCAGCACCTTTAACCTCCTGTTCCGTACAGGTTGCAATTTGTCCTGAGGATGAACGGGAAGACGGGAAACCAATGAGAGACTAGCTCTTGGTGTTGGGACAGGCACAGGTCACTCTATTTTCCCATCATGAAGAAGAATTAACCACAGGCTCAGCCTGCCCCCCGGAACCAGAACAGGGCCTGAAGCCATCCTGCGCTTTTGCGGCCAGCTCCCAAAAAAGCGACTTGTAAAATGGAGCTTCAGGGCACTGCAATTCACAAACCTGCAGAGTTATAAATGATAACTCTCGTCCACAAATATATTGAGGGAAGGCAAAGAAGAGGATTTGAAATCAAGGCAGAATTGCAGGAAACAGATTTCAGGAGGTAGATTCGAATCGCCTTTAAAGCACATGAAAAGCGGCAAAACGTTGACAATGATGCCCTTGGCCAAAAAGGGCGTATGCGTTTTTTCCTGAATATATTCAGGAAAAAACGCATACGCCCTTTTTGGCCAACCAAGCAACCTGGAAAGGCAAATCAGCGCTACAAAGAAGTCTCGCTTCCCATCGGTCAAAAGGGCCATGCTGAAAAAAGTGTCAAAACCAGAAATGCAGGACAGGCCATGGAGAAATGGGAGCCTTGCTACACTGATGGGCGGGATGTAAATTGCCAACAGCCACTCTGGAGAAGTGTACGGTGTGTCCTGAAACATCTAAAAAACACAGCTTAGAGAGCATAGGGCACTTCCACGCATGGGGGGATAAAGTGGGAAAATTGAAAATCAGCAAGACACAAGCACCCCAAAGTTTAGGGCTGCTCTGTTGACAAGGACCTCCACTTCATTCCACCTTAAATATCCCAGGAAAGCGAAAAATGGATAAAAAAGTTGTGGTCCTTATGTACAATGGCACACCACTCAGCCATGAAATCAATGTCATAAGGCTAGTAGCAGCATGATGAGTGGATTTAGGTAAGACGATTCTAAGTGAAATAAGTCACACAGAAAAGGACACTTCTCATAAGGTGTCACTTATAGAGGGAATGTAAAAACCGTTACACTTGAACTGAATTACAAAACAGAACAGAGTCACACATGCAGAAAACACACTATGGCTGCTTAACGGGAAAGGTGAGGTGGGGTGATACATAAAACAAGAGCTTCAAATTAGCTCAGATACCGTTCCATAAACCCAATATGTAATAGACAAGACCTACTCCTTGCTCAGAGAACTGGACTCAACACGCCCGATTCACCGCACAAGAATATATCTGACTAGTAATAATCTTAAAACCTATGTATTGATATCTCTCTGTTAGTGTGTCAAGTGGGTGTAAGGCGGCATAAACACAGCCGTGAAAAGCAGCTAAACCCCATTATAAAAATAAATTACTTTTAAAAACCCATGAAACAAAGACAGGGAAAGAGAGAGAAATTCTTACACAATTTGTTCAGGGGCTGTGATGCAACCTGGACTGACCATATCTAGACCCACAGCTGGATGAGACATAAGGGTGGACACTCTTGGGGCTGAGAGGTTTGGTGAGGTTGGGTGAGCAAACGCAGACCCTTTAAAGTAATACTGCGTGCTACCCATCGCATGGGTCCCAAATCTCCAGGTTCAAGGGCAACTTCCTACATCGAAAACATGCATGAGAAACCCAGAAGATGGTACACCGTGTGATGGGGAAAGGTTTCTAAAACGCACCTCATTTCTCATCTCCTTGTGCTCGGGTTCGCCATTCCAGCCACTTTACTAGCAATCTCCCTACGTGGAGCATCAGCACCTTTAACCTCCTGTTCCGTACAGGTTGCAATTTGTCCTGAGGATGAATGGGAAGACGGGGAACCAATGAGAGACTAGCTCTTGGTGTTGGGACAGGCACAGGTCACTCTATTTTCCCATCAGGAAGAAGAATTAACCACAGGCTCACCCTGCGCACTGGAACCAGAACAGGGCCTGAAGCCATCCTGCGCTTTTGCGGCCAGCTCCCAAAAAAGCGAGTTGTAAAATGGAGCTTCAGGGCACAGCAATTCACAAACCTGCAGGGTTATAAATGATAACTCTCGTCCACAAATATATTGAGGGAAAGCAAAGAAGAGGATTTGAAATCAAGGCAGAATTGCAGGAAACAGATTTCAGGAGGTAGATTCGAATCGCCTTTAAAGCACATGAAAAGCGGCAAAACGTTGACAATGATGCCCTTGGCCAAAAAGGGCGTATGCGTTTTTTCCTGAATATATTCAGGAAAAAACGCATACGCCCTTTTTGGCCAACCAAGCAACCTGGAAAGGCAAATCAGCGCTACAAAGAAGTCTCGCTTCCCATTGGTCAAAAGGGCCATTCTGAAAAAAGTGTCAAAACCAGAAATGCAGGACAGGCCATGGAGAAATGGGAGCCTTGCTACACTGATGGGCGGGATGTAAATTGCCAACAGCCACTCTGGAGAAGGGTACGGTGTGTCCTGAACCATCTAAAACACACAGCCTAGAGAGGATAGGGCACTTCCACGCATGGGGGTATAAAGTGGGAAAATTGAAAATCAGCAAGACACAAGCACCCCAGCGTTTAAGGCTGCTCTGTTGACAAGGACTTCCACTTCATTCCACCTTAAATATCCCAGGAAAGAGAAAAATGGATAAAAAAGTTGTGGTCCTTATGTACGATGGAATATCACTCAGCCATGAAATCAATGTCATAAGGCTAGTAGCAGCATGATGAGTGGATTTAGGTACGACGATTCTAAATGAAATAAGTCACACAGAAAAGGACACTTCTCATAAGGTGTCACTTATAGAGGGAATGTAAAAACCGTTACACTTGAACTGAATTACAAAACAGAACAGAGTGACACATGCAGAAAACACACTATGGCTGCTTAACGGGAAAGGGGAGGTGGGGAGATACATAAAACAAGAGTTTCAAATTAGATCAGATACCGTTCCATAAACCCAATATGTAACAGACAAGACCTACTCCTTGCTCAGAGAACTGGACTCAACACGCCCGATTCACCGCACAAGAATATATCTGACTAGTAATAATCTTAAAACCTATGTATTGATATCTCTCTGTTAGTGTGTCAAGTGGGTGTAAGGCGGCATAAACACAGCCGTGAAAAGCAGCTAAACCCCATTATAAAAATAAATTACTTTTAAAAACCCATGAAACAAAGACAGGGAAAGAGAGAGAAATTCTTACACAATTCGTTCAGGGGCTTTGAAGCAACCTGGATTGACCATATCTAGACCTACAGCTGGATGAGACATAAGGGTGGACACTCTTGGTGCTGAGAGGTTTGGTGAGGTTGGGTGAGCAAACACAGACCCTTTAAAGTAATACTGCGTGCTACCCATCGCATGGGTCCCAAATCTCCAGGTTCAAGGGCATCTTCCTACATCGAAAACATGCATGAGAAACCCAGAAGATGGTACACCGTGTGATGGGGAAAGGTTTCTAAAACGCACCTCATTTCTCATCTCCTTGTGCTCGGGTTTGCCATTCCAGCCACTTTACTAGCAATCTCCCTACTTGGAGCATCAGCACCTTTAACCTCCTGTTCCGTACAGGTTGCTATTTGTCCTGAGGATGAACGGAAAGACGGGGAACCAATGAGAGACTAGCTCTTGGTGTTGGGACAGGCACAGGTCACTCTATTTTCCCATCATGAAGAAGAATTAACCACAGGCTCAGCCTGCCCCCCGGAACCAGAACAGGGCCTGAAGCCATCCTGCGCTTTTGCGGCCAGCTCCCAAAAAAGCGACTTGTAAAATGGAGCTTCAGGGCACTGCAATTCACAAACCTGCAGAGTTATAAATGATAACTCTCGTCCACAAATATATTGAGGGAAGGCAAAGAAGAGGATTTGAAGTCAAGGCAGAATTGCAGGAAACAGATTTTAGGAGGTAGATTCGAATCGCCTTTAAAGCACATGAAAAGCGACAAAACGTTGACAATAATGCCCTTGGCCAAAAAGGGCGTATGCGTTTTTTCCTGAATATATTCAGGAAAAAACGCATACGCCCTTTTTGGCCAACCAAGCAACCTAGAAAGGCAAATCAGCACTACAAAGAAGTCTCACTTCCCATCGGTCAAAAGGGCCATGCTGAAAAAAGTGTCAAAACCTGAAATGCAGGACAGGCCATGGAGAAATGGGAGCCTTGCTACACTGATGGAGGGGATGTAAATTGCCAACAGCCACTCTGGAGAAGGGTACGGTGTGTCCTGAAACATCTAAAAAACACAGCTTAGAGAGCATAGGGCACTTCCACGCATGGGGGTATAAATTGGGAAAATTAAAAATCAGCAAGACACAAGCACTCCAAAGTTTAGGGCTGCTCTGTTGCCAAGGACCTCCACTTCATCCCACCTTAAATATCCCAGGAAAGAGAAAAATGGATAAAGAATTTGTGGTAATTATGTACAATGGAATATCACTCAGCCATGAAATCAATGTCATAAGGCTAGTAGCAGCATGATGAGTGGATTTAGGTACGACGATTCTAAGTGAAATAAGTCACACAGAAAAGGTCATTTCTCATAAGATATCACTTATAGAGGGAATGTAAAAACCGTTACACTTGAACTGAATTACAAAACAGAACAGAGTCACACATGCAGAAAACACACTATGGCTGCTTAACGGGAAAGGTGAGGTGGGGTGATACATAAAACAAGGGTTTCAAATTAGCTCAGATACCGTTCCTTAAACCCAATATGTAATAGACAAGACCTACTCCTTGCTCAGGAAATGGACTCTACACCCCCTATTAACCGCAAAAGGATATATCTGACTAGTAAGAATCTTAAAACCTGTGTATTGATATATCACTGTAAATGTGTAAAGTGGCATAATCACAGGAGTGAAAAGCAGCTATACCGCATCATAAAAATAAATTACTTTTAAAAACCCATTGAACAAAGACAGTGAAAAAGAGAGAAATTCTTACAGAATTCGTTCAGGGGCTTTGATGCCACCTGTATTGACCATATCTAGACCCACAGCTGGATGAGTCATATGGGTGGACACTCTTGGGGCTGAGAGGTTTGGTGAGGTTGGATGAACAAACGCAGACCCTTAAAATAATACTGCGAGTTACCCCTCCTATGGGTCCCTAATCTCCAGGTTCAAGGGCATCTTCCTATATCGAAAACATGCATGAGAAACCCAGAAGATGGTACAGCGTGTGATGGCGAAAGGTTTCTAAAACGCACCTCATTTCTCATCTCCTTGTGCTAGTGTTCCCCATTCCAGTCGCTTTACTAGCAATTTCCCTACTTGGAGCATCAGCACCTTTAACCTCCTGTTCCGTACAGATGGCAATTTGTCCTGAGGGTGAACGGGAATAGGGGCAACCAATGAGAGACTAGCTCTAGGTGTTGGAAGAGGCACAGGTCACTCTATTTTCCCATCGGGAAGAAAAATTAAACATAGGCTCAGCCTTCCCCCTGGAACCAGAATAGGGCCTGAAGCAATCCTGTGCTTCTACAGTCAGCTCCCTAAAAAGCGAGTTGAAAAATGGGGGTCAGGGTCACTGCAATTCACAAACCTGCAGAGTTATAAATGATAACTCTCATCCACAAATATATTGAGGGAAGGCAGCGAAGAGGATTTGAAAGCAAGGCAGAATTGTCGGAAACAGATTTCAGAAGGTAGATTCGAATCGCCTTTAACGCACATGAAAAGAGGCAAAACGTCGACAATGATGCCCTTGGCCAAAAGGGCGTATGCGGTTTTTCCTGAATATATTCAGGAAAAAACGCACACGCCCTTTTTGGCCAACCAAGCAACCTGGATATGCAAATCAGCGGTACAAAGAAGTATCGCTTCCATTTGGTCAAAAGTGCCATGCTGAAAAAACTGAACAAACCAGAAATGCAGGACAGGCCATGGAGAAATGGGAGCCTTGCTCTTCTGATGGACGGGATGTAAATTGCCAACAGCCACTCTGGAGAAGTGTACGTTGTGTCCTGAAACTTCTAAAAAACACAGCTTAGAGAGCATAGGGCACTTCCACTCATGGGTGTATAAATTGGGAAAACCAAAAATCAGCAGGACACAGGCACCCCAAAGTTTAGGGCTACTCTGTTGACAGGATCCTCCACTTCATTCCACCTTAAATATCCAAGGAAAGAGAAAAATGGATAAAGAAGTTGTGTTCCTTATGTACAATGGAATATCATTCAGCCATGAAATCAATGTCATAAGGCTAGTAGCAGCAGGAGGAGTGGATTTAGGTACGACGATTCTAAGTGAAATTAGTCACACAGAAAAAGACACTTATCATAAGATATCACTTATAGAGAGAATGTAAAATCCGTTACACTTGAACTGATTTACAAAATAGAACAGAGTCACACATGCAGAAAACACACGATGGCTGCTTAATGGGAAAGGTGAGGTGAGGTAATGCATATAACAAGGGTTTCAAATTAGCTCAGATACCATTCCATAAACCAAATATGTAATAGACAAGACCCACTCCATGCTCAGAGAACTGAACACAACACCCGCTATTCACCGCATAAGAATATATCTGACTAGTAAGAATCTTAAAATATGTATTGATATCTCTCTGTAAGTGTGTCAAGTGGCTGTAAAGCGTCATACACAGAGCCGTGAAAAGCAGCCAAACCCCATTATAAAAATAAATTACTTTTAAAAACCCATGAAAAAAGACAGTGAAAGAGCAAGAAATACTTACACAATTCGTTCAGGGGCAGTGATGCAAACTGGATTTACCATATCTAGACCCACAGCTGGATGAGACATAAGGGTGGACACTCTTGGGGCTGAGAGGTTTGGTGAGGTTGGGTAAGCAAACGCAGACCCTTCACAGTAATACTGCGTGGTACCCATCCCAAGTGTCCCAAATCTCCAAGTCCAATGGCGTCTTCCTACCTCGAAAACATGCAAGAGAAACCCAGAAGATGGTACACCGTGTGATGGGGAAAGGTTTCTAAAACGTACCTCATTCCTCATCTCCTTGTGCTTGGGTTCGCCATTCCAGCCACTATACTAGCAATCTCACTACTTGGAGCCTCAGCACCTTTAACCTCTTGTTCCGTACAGTTTGCAATTTGTCCTGAGGGTGAACGGGAAGAGGGGGAACCAATGAGAGACTAGCTCTTGGTGTTGGAACAGGCACAGGTCACTCTATTTTCCCATCGGGAAGAAGAATTAAACATAGGCTCTGCCTTCCCTCCGGAACCAGAATAGTGCCTGTAACAAACCTGCGCTTTTGCGGAGAGCTCCCAAAAAAGCGAGTTGAAAAATGGAGCTCAAGGGCACAGCAATTCACAAACCTGCAGAGTTATAAATGATATCACTCATTCACAAATATATTGAGGGAAGGCAACGAAGAGGATTTGAAAGCAAGGCAGAATTGCAGGAAACAGATTTCAGGAGGTAGATGCGAATCGCCTTTAAAGCACATGAAAAGCTGCAAAACGTGGACAATGATGCCCTTGGCCAAAAAGGGCGTATGCGTTTTTTCCTGAATATATTCAGGAAAAAACGCATACGCCCTTTTTGGCCAACCAAGCAACCTGGAAAGGCAAATCAGCGCTACAAAGAAGTCTCGCTTCCCATCGGTCAAAAGGGCCATGCTGAAAAACGTGTAAAATCCAGAAATCAGGACATACCGTGGAGAAATGTGAGCCTTGCTATGCTCCTGGGTGGGATGTAAATTGCCAACAGCCACTCTGGAGAAGTGTACGGTGTGTCCTGAAACATCTAAAAAACACAGCTTAGAGAGCATAGGGCACTTCCACGCATGGGGTATAAATCGGGAAAATGAAAAATCAGCAAGATACAGGCACCCCAACGTTTAGGGGTACTCTGTTGACAAGGACCTCCACTTCATTCCACCTTAAATATCCAGGAAAGAGAAAAATGGATAAAGAAGTTGTGGTCCTTATGTACAATGGAATATCATTCAGCCATGAAATCAATGTCATAATGCTAGTAGCTGCATGATGAGTGGATTTAGGTACGACGATTCTAAGTGAAATAAGTCACACAGAAAACGGCACTTATCATAAGATATCACTTATAGAGGGAATGTAAAAACCGTTACACTTGAACTGAATTACTAAACAGAACAGAGTCACATATTTAGAAAACAGACTATGGCTGCTTAACGGGAAAGCTGAGGTGGGGTGATACATAAAACAAGAGTTTCAAATTAGCTCAGATACTGTTCCATAAACCCAATATGTAATAGACAAGACCTACTCCTTGCTCAGTGAAGTGGACGCAACACCCCCTATTTAACGAAGAAGAATATATCTGACTAGTAAAAATCTTAAAACCTATGTATTGATATCTCTCTGTAAGTGAAAGAATTGGATGTAAAGTGGCATAAACACAGCAGTGAAAATCAGGTAAACCCCATTTTAAAAATAAATTACTTTAAAAAACCCAAAAAACAAAGAGAGTGATAGAGGGAGAAATTTTTACATAATTCGTTCCGGGGCTGTGATGCCACCTGGTGTGACCATATCTAGACCCACAGCTGGATGAGAAATAAAGCTGGACACTCTTGGGGGTGAAGGTCTCTTTCCCTAGTTACCAGATTGGGGAACGTAGAAAGGCTGCCGCCCTCTTGCCGTTACCTGTAAAAGCAGCTTTAAAACCTGTGCTAATGGTCACTTCATATGAACAAGTACTTCAGGGCTGTAAATGAAACCTGCCCTCAAAATGTCTTGACGGAGGTAATGGCCAAAAATTTTCAAAATGTGACACTTACTTTAAGAAAACACTTTGAACAACTAAGCTGTAATCACAGTTTGATAAATAAAAAGGGCATGCTTTAAAGCTCCATTTCAACAGATTATGGGACACATGCAAATTCAACCACAGAGAGGTATCAGCTCACACCTGTTAAAATAACCATCAGCAAGAAAACTACAAACAATAAATATTGAAGGTGTTTTGGAGAAATGCATACCCTCAATTTTAAGTGGGACGTAACCTGGAAAGAGCCACTAATGAACACTGAATGGTGGTGCCTTTAAAACGTACACACTGCGCTACCATATGATACAGCAAGCCCACTCCTTGGCCTATAACATAAGAAGATAGAACTGGAAAGACACAGGCAAGCAAATGTGCATTGCAGCAGTATTACAATAGCCAAGACATGGAGGCAACCAGAAAGTCCATCAACAGGTGCGTGGCCAAAGAAGAACTGGTACACGTACAGATGGACTATTAGCCAGGGAAAAAAATGAAACAATGCCATTTGCAGCACCATGTATGATTCTTGAGGTAATCAGGCAAATTGTACTAAGTCAGAAAGCAAAAGACACATATCCTATAATATCACTTATAGGTCTTAGCTAAAAATTGATACCAATGAAGATATTTCCACAGAGAAATGCAATCACAGGTTCATTAAACAAACTTATGGTTCACCAAATGGAAAGGTGTGAGGATTGGAGACATTAGGATATTGGGGTTAAGATAGATATAGAAACACATGTGAAATATGTAATCACCAAAGACCTACGTAATACCAAGACAAGACTACTCAACATTGTATCATAACCTACATGGGAAAATGATCCAAAGAAGAATAGATATATGTATATGTTTAAAAGAACCACATCTTGCACACCTAGAAGAAACAAAACATTTTAATTACACTTGCTCTGACAAAAAATAAAAATTAAATTAAAAAAAGAACAAGAAGTAATGAGACATAAACTTAAGGGGCTTTTTGCTGGCACATTGCATTCTAATTTACAATCAGAACATGACTTCCATTAAGGCTCTGTCATCACTAATAAAGCAGCTTTATAAGCAATGTTGAAGGTAGCTTAAAAGAAGTCTCACTAATTATTGATAGTAACAAGGAAACAAAGAAAAGTAAAAATCTCACTGCAAAAAGTATACATAGGGTAAGGATAGTAGATCAAACACTTATTAAACTTCTGTAAAGAATAAAAGACAACAGTCGTATGTTTTTTTAAAAAGAGAGGGCCCAAATAAATCTGAAATGAAAGAGATGATGTTACAACAGACACCACAGACATACAAAGGATCCTAAGATACACACAGGGTAACTCAGGGCTCAGACTGGACAGAGCCCACTCTTCAGTCCCCTGTACATGACTTACAGGAGCCTCAGGAACTGAGGAGGGGCTCCCTGAGGAGAGGCTCAAGATAGAATATGGTAAGCATTAACATGACTGCATTCATCTTAAACATGCCTGAACTACATTCACACGAGATGATTTTGTCCTGTATGTACATCGGCACCTCTAGTTGGAACTGCAGATCTTTGGCTTCAACACCTCTACTGACAACATTAGTGTCACCTGCTGTGGACCGTCTCCTATAGGATTTCTAGAATCAGAAAACATCGAAGCTTCACAGGACCCAGAGTCTGTGCGACTCCACACAGAGAATCAGAGTCTCAACTCCACTCAGATACTCCACTCTTGGAAGGCACACACAAAGTAGTGTGCACATCAGGACCCAGGGGAAGGAGCAGTGACCCCGTAGGAGAATGACCAGAATTACCTGCTACTTTTAGAGGGTCTCCTGCAGAGGCAGGTGGTGTCTGTGGCTGTGGCTCACCATGAGGACAACGACACTGGCAGCAGAAGTTCTGGGAAATACTCCTTGGTGTGAGCCCTCCCAGAGTCCGCCGTTAGCCCCACCAAGAGCAAGGTAGGCTCCAGTGCTGGGTCGCCTCAGGCCAAACAACCAACAGGGAGGGAACCCAGCCCCATGCATCAGCAGACAAGCGGATTAAACTTTTTATTAAAGTTTTATTTAATCCGTAGACAAGCAGATTAAAGCTCTGTCCACCAAAGCAACACCCAGCTCTACCCACCACCAGTCCCTCCCATCAGGAAGCTTGCACAAGCCTCTAAGATAGACTCATCCACTAGAGAGCAGACAGCAGAAGCAAGAAGAACTACAATTCTGCAGCCTGTGGAAGGAAAACCACATTCACAGAAAGATAGACAAAATGAAAAGGCAGAGGACATTATACCAGATCAAGGAACAAGATAAAACCCCAGAAAAAAAATGAAATGAGGTGGAGATAGGGAACCTTCCAGAAAAAGAATTCAGAATAATGATAGTGAAGTTGAGCCAAGACCTTGGAAAAAGAAAGGAGGCAAAGATCGAGAAGACGCAAGAAATGCTTAACAAAGACCTAGAAGAATTAAGGAACAAACACCTAGAAGAATTAAAGAACAAACAAACAGAGGTGAACAATGGAATAACTGAAATGAAAAATACACTAGAAGGAATCAGTAGCAGAATAACTGTGGCAGAAGAACGGATAAGTGACCTGGAAGACAGAAAGGTGGAAATCACTGCCATGGAACAGATTAAAGAAAAAGAATGAAAATAAATGAAGACACCCCAAGAGTCCTCTGGGACAACATTAAACGCAACAACATTCGCATTATAGGGGTCCCAGAAGGAGAAGAGAGAGAGAAAGGACCCGAGAATATATTTGAAGAGATTATGGTCAAAAACTTCCCTAGCATGGGAAAAGAAATAGCCACCCAAGTCCAGAAGCACAGAGTGTCCCAGGCAGGATAAACCAAAGGAGAAAAATGACAAGACACATAGTAATCAAATTGACAAAAATTAATGACAAAGAGAAATGATTGAAAGCAGCAAGGGAAAAATGACAAATAACATACAAGGGAACTCCCATAAGGATAACAGCTGATTTCTCAGTAGAAAATCTACAAGCCAGAAGGAAGTGGCATGATAAATTTAAAGTGATGAAAGGGAAGAACCTACAACCAAGAGTACTCCACCCTGCAAAGAGCTCATTCAGATTTGATGGAGAAATCAAAAGCCTTACAGACAAGCAAAAGCTAAGAGAATTCAGCACCATGAAACCAGCTCTACACCAAATGCTGAAGGAACTTCTCTAAGTGGGAAACACAAGAGAAGAAAAGGACCCACCAAGACAAACCTATAACAATTAAGAAAATAGTACTAGGAACATACATATCGATAATTACCTTAAAGGTGAATGCACTAAATGTTCCAACCAAAGGACACAGGCTCGCTGAATGGATACAAAAACAAGACCCATATATATGCTGTCTACAAGAGATCCATTTCAGAGCTAGGGACACATACAGACTCAAAGTGAGGCGATGGAAAAATATATTTTATGCAAATGAAAATCGAAAGAAAGCTGGAGTAGCAATACTCATATCAGATAAAATAGACTTTAAAATAAAGAATGTTACAAGAGACAAGGAAAGACACTACATAATGGTCAAGGGATCAATCCAAGAAGAAGATATAACAATTATAAATATATATGTACCCAAAATAGGAGCACCTCAATGTATAAGGCAACTGCTAACAGCTATAAAAGAGGAAATCGACAGTAACACAATAATAGCGGGGGACTTTAACAGCTCATTTACACCAGTGGAGATCAGCCAGACAGAAAATTAATAAGGAAACACAAGCTTTAAATGACACAATAGACCAGATAGAGTTAATTGATATTTATAGGACATTCCATCCAAAAGCAGCAGATTACACGTTCTTCTCAACTGCACACGGAACATGCTCCAGGATAGATCACATCTTGGGTCACAGATAAAGCCTCAGTAAATTTAAGAAAAGTGAAATCATATCAAGCAGCTGTTCCGACCACAATGCTATGAGATTAGAAATCAATTACATGAAAAAAAAAAAAGAAATCAATTACATGGAAAAAAACGTAAAAAACACAAACACATGGAGGCTAAACAATACGTTAATAAATAACCAAGGGATCACTTAGGAAATCAAAGAGGAAATCAAAAACTACCTAGAGACAAATGACAACAAAAACACGATGATCCAAAACCTATGGGATGCAGCAAAAGGAGTTCTAAGAGGGAAGTTTATAGCAATACAAGCCTACCTCAAGAAACAAGAAAAATCTCAAATAAATAATCTAACCTTACACCTAGAGTAACTAGAGAAAGAAGAACAAAACCCAAAGTTAGTAGAAGGAAAGAAATCATAAAGATCAGAGCGGAAATAAATGAAATAGAAACAAAGAAAACGAAAGCAAAGATCAATAAAACTAAAAGCTGGTTCTTTGAGAAGATAAGCAAAAATGATCAACCTTTAGCCAGACTCCAGAAAAAGAGGGAGAGGACGCAAATCAACAAAATTAGAAGTGAAAAAGCAGAAGTTACAACAGACACCACAGGAGTACAAAGCATCCTAAGAGACTACTACAAGCAACTCTAGGGCAATAAAATGGACAATCTGGAAGAAATGGGCAAATTCTTAGAAAGGGATAACCTTCTAAGACTGAACCAGGAAGAAATAGAAAATGTGAACAAACCTATCGCAAGCAATGAAATTGAAACTGTGATTAAAAATCTTCCAACAAACAAAAGTTCAGAACCAGATGGCATCACAGGTGAATTCTATCAAACATTTAGAGAAGAGCTAACACCCAACCTTCTCAAATTCTTCAAAACAATTGCAGGGGAAGGAACACTCCCAAACTCATTCTATGAGACCACCATCACCCTGATACCAAAATCAGACAGAGATACTACAAGGAAAGAAAATTATAGACCAATATCACTGATGAATATAGATGTAAAAATCCTCAACAAAATACTAGCAAACAGAATCGAACAACACATTAAAAGGATCATACACCATGATCAAGTGGGGTTTATCCCAGGGATGCAAGGATTCTTCAATATACACAAATCAATGTGATACACCATATTAACAAATTGTAGAATAAAACCATATGATCATCTCAATAGATGAAGGAAAAGATTTTGAGAAAATTCAACACTCATTTACGATAAAAACTCTGCAGAGTGTGGGCATAGAGGGAAACTACCTCAACATAATAAAGGCCATATATGACAAGCCCACAGCAAACAGCATTCTCAATGGTGAAAAACTGAAAGCGTTTCCTCTAAGATCAGGAACAAGACGAGGATGTCCACTCTCACCACTGCTATTCAACATAGTTTTGGAAGTCCTAGCCATGGCAATCAGAGAAGAAAAAGAAATAAAAGGAATACAAAAAGGAAAAGAAGAAGTAAAATTGTCACTGTTTGCAGATGACATGATATCATAGATAGAGAATCCTAAAGATGCCACCAGAAAACCACTGGAGCTAATCAATGAATTTGGTAAAGTTGCAGGATACAAAATTAATGCACAGAAATTGCTTGCATTCCTATACACTAACAATGAAAGATCAGAAAGAGAGATTAAGGAAACAATCCCATTACCACTGCAACAAAAAGAATAAAATACCTAGGAATAAACCTACCTAAGGAAGTAAAAGACCTGTACTCAGAAAACTATAAGACACTGATGAAAGAAATCAAAGATGATATAAACAGATGGAGACATATACCATGTTCTCGGATTAGAAGAATCAATATTGTGAAAATGACTATACTACCCAAAGCAATCTACATATTCAATGCAATCCCGATCAAAATACCTTTGGCATTTTCTACAGAACAAGAAAAAAAAATCTTAAAATTTGTAGGGAGACACAAAAGACCCTGGATAGCCAAAGCAGTCTTGAGGGGGAAAAAAAAGAGCTGGAGGAATCAGACTTCCAGACTTCAGACTATATTACAAAGCTACAGTAATCAAGATATTATGGTACTGACAGAAAAACAGAAATATAGGTCAATAGAACAGGATAGAAAGCACAGAGATAAACCCACGTACCTATGGTTCACTAATCTATGACAAAGGAGGCAAGGGTATACAATGGAGAAAAGACAGTGTCTTCAGTAAGTGGTGCTGGGAAAACTGGACAGTTACATGTAAAAGAATGAAATTAGTACACTCCCTAACACCATACACAAAAGTAAACTCAAAATGCATTAGAGACCTAAATATAAGACCAGCCACTATAAAACTCTTAGAGGAAAACATAAGCAGAACAGTCTATGACATAAATCACAGCAAGATCCTTTTTGACCCACCTCCTAGAGAAATGGAAATAAAAACAAAAATTAAAAAATGGGACCGAATGAAACATAAATTCTTTTGCACAGCAAAGGAAAACATTAGCAAGATGAAAAGACAACCATCAGAATGGGAGAAAATATTTTCAAATGAAGCAAATGGCAAAGGATTAATCTCCAAAAAGCAGCTCATGTAGCTCAATATCACAAAACCAAACAACCCAATCCAAAAATGGGCAGAAGACCTAAATAGACATTTCTCCAAAGAAGATATACAGGTTGCCAACAAACACATGAAAGGATGCTGAACATCACTAATCATTAGAAAAATGCAAATCAAAACTACAGTGAGGTATCACCTCACACCAGTCAGAGTGGCCATCATCAAAAAATCTACCAACAATAAATGCTGGAGAGGCATTTATTGGAGCAAAGGGAACCCTCTTGCACTGTTGGTGGGAATGTAAATTGATATAGCCACTAGGGAGAAGGGTATGGGGGTTCCTTAAAAACTAAAAATAGAACTACCATACAACCCAGCAAACCCACTCCTGGACATTTACCCTGAGAAAACCATAATTCAAAAAGAGTCATGTACCACAATGTTCACTGTAGCTCTATTTACAATAGCCAGGACATGGAAGCAACCTAAGTGTCCAACAACAGATAAATGGATAAAGAAGATGTGGCACATATATACAATGGAACATTATTCAGCCATAAAAAGAAACGAAATTGAGTTATTTTTAGTGAGGTGGATGGATCTAGAGTCTGTCCTACATAGTGAAGTAAGTCAGAAAGAGAAAAACAAATACCGTATGCTAACACATATATATGGAATCTAAAAAAAAAAGTTTATGAAGAACCTAGGGGCAGGAAAGGATTAAGGACACAGACGTAGAGAAAGGACTTGAGGACATGGGGAGAGGGAAGGGTAAGCTGGGACAAAGTGAGAGAGTGGTATGGACAAATATACACTACCAAATGTAAAATTGATAGCTACTGGGAAGCAGCCACATAGCACAGGGAGATCAGCTCTGTGCTTTGTGACCACCTAAAAGGGTGGGATAAGGGAGTGAGAGGGAGGTGCAAGAGGTAGGGGATATGGTGTTATATGTATACGCAGAGCTGATTCACTTTTTTATACAGCAGAAACTAACACACAATTGTAAAGCAATTATACTCCAATAAAGATGTAAAAGAAAAAAAAAAAAAGAAAGCCCAGAGATAAACCTACACACCTATGGCCCACTAATCTATGACAAAGGAGGCAAGGGTATACAAAGGAGAAAAGACAGTCTCTTCAATAAGTGGTGCTGGGAAAAATGGACAGCTACATGTAAAAGAATGAAATTAGAACACTCCCTAACACCATACACAAAAAATAAACTCAAAATGGATTAGAGACCAAAATGTAAGACCGGACTCTATAAAACTCTTAGAGGAAAACATAGGAAGAATACTCTTTGACATAAATCACAGCAAGATCTTTTTTGATCCACCTTGTAGAGTAATGGAATAAAAAAAAATAAACATATGGGAGCAAATGAAACCTAAAAGCTTTTGCAAAGCAAAGGAAACTACAAACAAGACGAAAAGACAACCCTCACAATGGGAGAAAATATTTGCAAGTGAATCAATGGACAAAGGAGTAATCTCCAATGTATATAAACAGCTCATGCAGCTCAACAGTAAAAAAACAAACAACCCAATCCAAAAATGGGCAGATGATGTAAATAGACATTTGTCCCAAGAAGACATACAGATGACTAAGAAGCACATGAAAAGCTGCTCAACATCACTAATTATTAGAGAAATATAAACCAAAACTACAATGAGGTATCACTTCACACGAGTTAGAATGGGCATCATCAGAAAATCTACAAGCAACAAATGCTGGAGAGGGTGTGGAGAAAAGGGAACCCTCTTACACTATTTGTGGGAATGTAAATTGATACAGTCACTATGGAGAACAGTATGGAGGTTCCTTAAAAAACTAAAAATAGAATTACCATATGACCCAGCAATCCCACTACTGGCCATATACCCAGAGAAAACCATAATTCAAAAAGACATATTCACCACAATATTCATTGCAGCACTATTTATAATAGCCAGGTCATGGAAGCAACTTAAATGCCCATAGACAGACGAACAGAAAAGATGTGCTACATGTATAAAATGGAATTTTACTCAGCCATAAAAAGGAATGAAATTGGGTCATTTGTAGAGACGTGGATAGATCTAGAGACTGTCATACAGAGTGAAGTAAGTCAGAAAGAGAAAACAAATATCGTATATTAATGCATACATGGGGAACCTAGAAAAATGGTAAAGATGAACCGGTTTGCAAGGGAGAAATAGAGACACAGATGTAGAGAACAAATATATGGACACCAAGGGGGGAAAGTGGCAGGGTGGTGGTGGTGGGATGAATTGCGAGCCTGGGATTGACATATATACACTTATATGTATAAAATAGATAACCAATAAGAGCCTGCTGTATAAAAAAATGAATAAAATAAATTCAAAAATTAAAAAAGAAATAATACTTAAAGAAATAAAACAGAAAAAAAAGTTCTGTCCTTCCCATAGACGTATTTATATGAATGAATTATTTCCATGCTTATATCCATAAATACAAAATGAGGAATAAAACTTACCTTGAGCCAAAAAAGAAAAAAAAAAAAAAACAGAACCCACTGGTCATACAGAGGAAAACCCTATCAGGGCACTTGCTCCAGTGGTAAACAATTCTGAAGTTGGTCACAGGTGGGGAATCATCTCCCATGCAGCCAGCAGCCCCCACACGAGGAGCGTCCTCATTGCAAAGCTGGGGGACCGTGAGGAGGCGTCTCTGAGTAAACGTGAGCTGAGCCCCAGGCCAGCTGCTGCTGAACTTTTCCAACCCTTCCCAGGTAAAACACCTGAATGTGTGCAAAGACTTTAAAAACTAGAGGAAGGGGCTTGGAGTCACACCAGTGACAGCACGCAGGCCGACGTGGTGCCTGCAGGCCAGCCAGGATGGTCCTGGCCCCGGGTGCTCGTCTGGAAGCTTTCCATTTCCCTGCCTGAGGTACCCCTCCTGTCCCGGCCCCCACTGCTTTTGTCCTTCCTCACCTCTGCCCGGGGAGAAATTCCAGCAGCAAGTATGGGTGACACATCCTCTTCTTTAGCAGGTGGCAGCCCGGCAACTCCTGCAGAAAGTCCAGCAGAGCCCCAGTCACACCGGGCCACTCATAGAGCCGTGGGCCCTACTCCCTCCCACCAGCCCAACCCCGAGACTGCTGACGGGGCAGAGAATATGGCGTCAGGCACAGCTGCAGAGGCTTTTGCTGCCTGGAGGGGTGTTTATATTGACCTCAACCCAGGCACACCTGGGAAGGGCTGGCCGGCCGGGTCAGGCTGCCCAGGTCAGCCAATCCTCGCCCCTCAGGGGCTCAGAGTTGCAGAGAATGGGCCTTGCTGCACCGGCCAGATCCAAGGAACAGGTGTAGGGTCCCGAGAGTCAGGATAGATAAGGGGCGGCAGCCCTGGCTTGTTTTCTAATCATTTTATCTGGTCCATGAGTGGGAGACAACTTCAAGAAGACCCTCTGCTAATGAGAGGAACCCAGGAGTCAGGGAGAGGAGGGGTGGTGGGTGGAGACAGAGGCCTGGTGCCCCAGCTGCAGTGGAAGCCCCTGGAAGACCAGGCAGAGGGAGGCTGCACAGAGTGAAGCCTAGGGTCACAGACCTGTTGGAGCTGCTGTTTGTTAGTTCAAGCTCTGCTCTGAGGTGCTCTGTGTCAGCTCTGAGTGACAGGTGTGCTGGGGGTGCTCTGCAATGAGGGCTATGTGCACGGATCCTGTGTGCCCAGCCCTGCCGGGGTACCTGTCCACGGGAGCTCCATATCCAGGGAGGGGCCTGCCAACGAGAGCCCCGTGGGCTGCTGCGTACCTGCCCAGGTGAGCTCCATATCCTGGGAGGGGCCTGACCATGAGGGCCCCATGGGCTGCTGGGTACCTGCCCAGGTGAGCTCCATATCCTGGGAGCGGCCTAACCACCAGAGCCCCGTGGGCCGCTGGGTACCTGCCCAGGTAAGCTCCATATCCTGGGAGGGGCCTGACCACAAGAGCCCCGTGGGCTGCTGGGGACCTGGTAGAGGACGCCAGGACAGTCAGTGAAGCCACAGAGGATATACATCTAGTAGTTCCTAATTCCTACACCCTGCTGGTCATTCTACCATCCACCAGGACATGGTATTCTGTATTAGACTTCAATGATGCCTTCTTCTGTATTCCATTACTCCCAGAGTCACAAGAAATTTTGGCTGTGAGTGGCAGGACTCAACATACAACAAAAACAATACTGCTGGGCCGTCCTGCCCCAGGGGTTCAAAAATTCCCACACCATCTTTGGGGAAACGTTAGCTAAAGACCTAAAAGATCTACCTCTGGAGAAGGGAACCCTCCTTCAATATGCAGATGACATTCTGATCACCAGCCCGACTAAGGAGGCCTCTGAACTACCTAGCCAATAAAAGATAGAAGGTGTCCAAGGAAAAGGCTCAAATATCACAAACTAAAGTGGCCTTCCTGGGCTTCATTCGCACAGAAGGTCGGAGAAGCCCACCCCAGGAAAGGGAAGAAGCCATTTGCAGCCTCAGCCTTCCTGAAACTAGAAGACAGCTTAGGGGTTCCTGGGGAGACCGGGGTTTGCTGCATCTGGATCCCTAACTAGAGTCTAATAGCTGGGCCTCTATATGAAACACTGAAAGGAAAAGATGATGATCCTTTTGAATAGAATCCAGAAGCGGCCTTTCAAGAATGGAAAGAGCAGTCAATTCAGACCCTGGCCCTGGACCTCCCTAAGTTAGCTAAACCCTTTGACCTTTACATTCCTGGTCCAAGGCGAATCGCCCTTGGAGTATTAGTGCAAAAACTGGGACCACTTGAAATGGAACAATGCAAGAATGCCCTCCAGGCATTGGCCAGCCACCCCATCCGACCAGGATACTGGGGGTATCTAAAAACCTGGAAATCAGCAGCCCGCAAGGCCAGCTCCCTCCTAAGGGAAAAGGACACCACTTGGTGATCCTAACCACCCACCATGCCCTGAAGTTGCAGGAATTGCTCCGTGGGCACAATGACCTCGAGTGAGGAGGCCCTCCAACACCAACCTCCAGAGAGACAACCTGGGGCAATGGGCCCCCATGACGACTCGTGTGACCATCACTTGACCTGGAGCTTCTCTCAGAAAACAACAAGAGTGTGCCCCTAAAGAGCTGACTATTGCTTACAGGACTTACTGCACCCAGAGCGGAGCTAATAAACTTGGCAGGGGAACCGTAAATAACGCTGCCACCATAGAAAAGCCTACAGACACCGTGGTGACGGGGGCTAATGAGACCGGCTGTACTCCTGGCTACTTCAAAAGGCCGTTGACTGAGTGGCCGTCATGGTCCTGGATCACCACCGGCCCTGGAATGTCTGGGAGTTGAGCAAGCAGGGCTCTGACACCTGGTGCTGTTTGTACGTTAATTCAGTTGGCCTAACTGAAGAAAGCGCAGACTACTGGTCAGAGCATCTAGGCTGGCAGAAACCGTCAGCCTAAGGGGGCCGAACCAATGTGGAGCAGGGTAAAACCGCCCACCCCCTCAGCGTCTCTGCACATCTCTTTCCTGGACCCTTAAAGGTCATTAGAATCTATAAAACTGCCAATGCTGGTGCTCAGGCAGACGAGCAGTGAGGGAGGAGGCCTGCGGACAATCAACCTCACCTGGAGGCTGCTGGGGAGAAGTCCTGCCCCTCCCCCCGGGTATGAGGACACCCAACTCAGCACGAAGCATTTACAGAAGACGTGTCTGCACCCTCAGCGCCCCAAGAATGAGGAATGGGACAAAAGGCAGAGGAGGGCTTTGTCACTGGCAAAGCCCATTAAAAATTCCTGGGAGATAAAAATAGAATCTGGGCAATAAAATAAAGTCTAACCATTTTTTCCTTTGTGCTTTGTCTAATTTCACTTGCTCCTAGGTTTCCACATGCAGAAGTCCCACACCCGACACTTCAGACCCGATTTCCTAGTGCAAAATGGCTGGGCCGACACCTCAGCTCGTGGGGCCCCGTGCAGACTCTGCGACATAGAGCCTGAGCTCCAGGCAACCCAGCCCTCGAGAGCTCCGCCCCCTCCCTCCCGCTGATGCTGACAGGATCCCTACACAGCAGCCCAGCCCACAACCCGCAGGGGAGCACACACTATCACCTCTCCATTCTCTGATCAAAATATAAAGATTTCCTTTGCTTCTGAACCAAAGTCAGTCTCGATCTGTTGGCTCCAATGACACTGTGCAGGGAGACCCTTGTTGGGGCCCACTCTGCAGGATCAGTAACAGAATTTGAGAACATTGTAACTTCAATGAACAGATGTGTGAGCCAAACTGTAATTAACATAGAGCAGTGTATAAGGCTCGTGTAAAATAAGATGTTTCTAACACTTCCATTTGATATTTCCATCACTTTATTATAAGCAAGTTCAGTGGAGGGGTTTGTCTTATTTGTCAGGTCAACAGTAGAGAAATGCAGTGATTTCTTTCCAAGGATGTACATCTAATAATCTTGGTTGAAGTTTCAACCTTGTTTCGAATGATTTTCCATTGAAAATGATACCTGTCTTTCAGCTCCTAGATTTCTGAGAAGTATAAAATCTTATATTTTTTATTACCAAAGGGGAAAGGTGGGAGGAGGGATAAATTAACAGTTTCAGATTAACATATACACACTGCTATGTATAAAATATATCATCAACAAGGAACTACTGTATAGCACAGGGAACTATACTCAATATTTTGTAATGACCCCTGAGGGGAAATAATCTGAAAAACCATAGATATCTATATCGACATCATCTATCAACTACAGATAAAATGGAAACTAAAGGAGGCCGATGGTGAGCGTTTCTGAACCTGAAGACTTCAATCATCTAAAGTTCGGACTCTGCCTATGGCCCAAGTCCCTTAATGAACACACATGTACCAGTAGCTTAAAAATTCCCCAGATTGGAGTTCGGGGAGACACTGATTTGGAAAAATGCCTTGTGTTCTCCTTACATACACGGGACCTTTCCTACAGCTACAACATGCCTGTGACACCCAGAAGATGGAACACGGTTGAATCAGGAAGATTTTGGAAAAGGCACTAAAATTCCTAATTTCCTGGTTGTTGGGTTCACCCCTCCAGCCTTTTTCCTTAAAATCTCCCCACTTGAGGATGTCAGCACCTTCAAAAACCAGTTGCACAGAAATTGGAATTTGTCCAAAGGAAGAAGGGGAAGGAGGAGAAACAAGGAGAGCCAAGCCCTAGATGTTCAAAGAGGCACATGTCACTCTACTTTCCAGTCAGGAAGAAGAATTAAGCAAAGGCTTAGCCTGCAACTGGGAACCAGAGTAGGGCCAAAAGCAAACCAGCGGTTCTGCGGAAAGCTCCCAAAAAAGCGAGTTGAAAAATGGAGCTCAGGGGCCCTGCAATTCACAAACCTGCAGAGTTATAAATAATAACTCTCGTCCACAAATATATTGAGGGAAGGCAACGAAGAGGATTTGAAATCAAGGCAGAATTGCAGGAAACAGAATTCAGGAGTTAGATTCGAATCGCCCCTAAAGCACAAGAAAAGCGGCCAAACGTCCACAATGATGCACTTGGCCAAAAAGACAATATGCGTTTTTTTCGGAATAAATTCAGGAAAAATCCCATAGGCCCTTTTTGGCCAACCAAGCAAGCCGGAAATGCAATTCAGCACTACAAAGAAGTCTCACTTCCCATCGGTCAAAAGGTCCTTCCTAAAAAAGTGTAAAAACAAGAAATGCAGGAGAGGCCAGGGAGGAAAGGGAGCCTTGTTACACTGATGGGTGGGATGTAAATTGCCAATGACAACTCTGGAGAAGGGTATGGTGTTTCCTAAAACATCTAAAAAACACACCTAGAGAGAAAGGGGCACATCCACTCATGGGGGTATAAATTGGGAAAACTAAAAATCAGCAAGACACAGGCACCCCAAAGTTTAGGGCTGCTCTGTTGACAAGAACCTCCACTTCATTCCACCTTAAATGTCCCAGGAAAGAGAAAAATGGATAAATAATTTGTGGTCCTTATGTACAATACAATATCACTCGGGCATGAAATCAATATCATAAGGCTACTAGCAGCATGATGAGTGGATTTAGGTACGACAATTCTAAGTGAAATAAGTCACACAGAAAAAGACACTTATCATAAGATATCACTAACAGAATGAATGTAAAAACCGTTACACTTGAACAGAATTACAAAACAGAACAGAGTCACACATTTAGAAAACACACTATGGTTGCTTAATGGGAAAGGTGAGCTGGGGTGATGCAAAAACAAGGATTTCAAATTAGCTCAGATAACGTTCCATAAACCCAATATGTAATAGACAAGACTTACTCCTTGCTCAGTGAACTGGACTCAACACTCCCTATTCACCGCACAAGAACATATCTGACTAGTAAGAATCTTAAAACCTATGTATTGATATCTCTCTGTAAGTGTGTCAAGTGGGTGTAAAGCGGCATAAACACAGCAGTGAAAAGCAGCTAAACCCCATTATAAAAACAAACTACTTTTAAAACCCCATGAAACAAAGACAGTGAAAGAGAGCGAAATACGTACACAATTCATTCAGAGGCTGTGATGCAACCTGGATTGATCGTATCTAGACCCACAGCTGGATGAGACATAAAGGTGGACACTCTTGGGGCTGAGAGGTTTGGTGAGGTTGGGTGAGCAAACGCAGACCCTTTAAAATAATACTGCGTGGTACCCATCGCATGGGTCCCAAATCTCCAGGTTAAAGGGCATCTTCCTACATCGAAAACATGCATTTGAAACCCAGAATATGGTACACCATGTGATCGGGAAAGGATTCTAAAACGCACCTCATTTCTCACGTCCTTGTGCTCGGATTCGCCATTCCAGCCACTTTAATAGCAATCTCCCTACTTGGAGAATCAGCACCTTTAACCTCCTGTTCCGTACACGTGGCAATTTGTAATGAGGATAAATGGGAAGAGGGAGAACCAATGAGAGACTAGCTCTAAGTTTTGGGACAGGCACAGGTCACTCTATTTTCCCATCAGGAAGAAGAATTAACCACAGGATCAGCTTGCCCACCGGAACCAGAATAGGGCCTGAAACCATTCTGAGCTTTTGCGGCCAGCGCCCATAAAAGCGAGTTGAAAAATGGAGCTCAGGGGCACTGCAATTCAAAAAACTGCAGAGATATAAATGATAACTGTCGTCCACAAATATATTGAGGGAAGGCAACGAAGAGGATTTGAAAGCAAGGCAGAATTGAAGGAAAGAGATTTCAAGAGGTAGATGCGAATCGCATTTAAAGCCCATGAAAAGCGGCAAAAGTTCAACAAATATGCCCTTGACCAAAAAGGGTGTATGCGTTTTTTCCTGAATATACTCAGGAAAAAAGCATATGCCCTTTTTGGCTAACCAAGCAAACTGGAAAGGCAATTCAGTGCTACAAAGAAGTCTCGCTTCCCATTGGTCAAAAGGGCCATGCTGAAAAAAGTGTCAAAACCAGAAATGCAGGACAGGCCATGGAGAAATGGGAACCTTGTTATGCTGATGGGCGGGATGTAAATTGCCAACAGCCACTGTGGAGAAGTGTACGGTGTGTCCTGAAACATGTAAGAAACACAGCTTAGAGAGCATAGGGCACTTCCACTCATGGGTGTATAATTTGGGAAAACTAAAAATCAGCATGACACAGGCACACCAAAGTTTAGGGCTGCTCTGTTGACAAGAACGTCCACTTCATTCCACCTAAATGTCTCAGGAAAGAGAAAAATGGATAAAGAAGTTCTGATCTATATGTACAATGGAATATCACACAGCCATGAACTCAATGTCATAAGGGTAGTGGGAGAATCATGAGTGGAGTAAGCTATGACAATTCTAAATGAAATAAGTCACACATAAAACGACACTTATCATAAGATATCACTTATAGAGGGAATGTAAAAATCATTACACTTGAACTGAATTAAAAAACAATACAGAGTCACACATGCAGAAAACACACTATGGCTGCTTAACGGGAAAGGTGAGGAGGGGTGATGCATAAAACAAGGGTTTCAAATTAGCTCAGATACCGTTCCTTAATCCCTATATGTTATAGACAAGAAATACTCTTGTTCAGGAAATGGACTCAACACCCCCTATTCACCGCAGAAGAATATATCTGACTAGTAAGAAACTTAAAACCCTTGTATTGATATCTCACTGTAAGAGTGTCAAGTGGGTGTAAAGTGGCATAAACACAGCAGTGAAAAGCAGCTACACCCCATTAGAAAAATAAATTACTTTTAAAACCCCATGAAACAAAGACAGTGAAAGAGAGAGAAATTCTTAAAACATTTGTTCAAAGGCTGTGATACAACCTGGATTGACCATATGTAGACACACAGCTGGATGAGACACAAGGGTGGACACTCTTGGGGTGAGAGGTTTGGTGAGGTTAGGTGAGCAAACGCAGACCCTTTAAAATAATACTGCGTGGTACCCATCCCATGGGTCCTAAAACTCCAGGTTCAAGGGCATCTTCCTACATCGAAAACGTGCATGAGAAACCCAGAAGATGGTACACCGTGTGATCGGGAAAGGTTTCTAAAACACACCTCATTTCTCATGTCCTTGTGCTCGGATTCGCCATTCCAGCCGCTTTACTAGAAATCTCTCTACTTGGAGCATCAGCTCCTTTAACCTCCTGTTTTGTACAGGTTGCAATTTGTCTTGAGGATGAATAGGATGAGGGGCAACAAATGAGAGACTAGCTCTAGGTGTTCGGAGCGGCACAGGTCACTCTATTTTCCCATCAGGAAGAAGAATTAACCACAGGCTCAGCCTGCCACCCGTAACCAGTACAGCGCCTGAAGCAATCGTGCGCTTTTGCGGACAGCTCCCAAAAAAGTGAGTTGAAAAATGGAGCTCTGGGGCACTGCAATTTACAAAACTGCAGACTTATAAATGACAAATCTCATCCAAAAATATACTGAGGGAAGGCATCGAAGAGGATATGAAATCAAGGCAGAATTGCAGGAAACAGATTTCAGGAGATAGATGCGAATCGCCATTAAAGCACATGAAAAACGGCAAAACGTCGACAATGATGCCCTTTGCCAAAAAGTGCGTATGCGTTTTTTCCTGCATATATTCAGGAAAAAACACATACGCCCTTTTTGGCCAAACAAGCAACCTGGAAATGCACATCAGTGCTACAAAGAAGTCTCGCTTCTCATGGGTCAAAAGTGCCATGCTGATAAAAGTGTCAAAACAAGAAATGCATGACAGGCCATGGAGAAATGGGAGCCTTGCTACGCTGATGGGCGGGATGTAAATTGCCAACAGCCACTCTGGAGAAGTGTACGGTGTGTCCTGAAACATGTAAAAAACACAGCTTAGAGAGCATAGGGCACTTCCTCTCATGGGTGCATAAAATGTGAAAAGTAAAAATCAGCAAGACACAGGCACCCCAAAGTTTAGGGCTGCTCTGTTGACAGAAACATCCACTTCATTCCACCTTAAATATCCCAGGAAAGAGAACAATGGATAAAGAAGTTGTGATCCTTATGTACAGTGGAGTATGAAACAGCCATGAAATCAATGTCATAACGCTAGTAGCAGCATGATGAGTGGATTTAGGTACGACGATTCTAAGTGAAATAAGTCACACAGAAAAAGACACTTATCATAAGATATCACTTATAGAGGGAATGTAAAAACCGTTACACTTGAACTGAATTACAAAACAGAACAGAGTCACACATGCCGAAAACACACTATGGCTGCTTAACGGGAAAGGTGAGGTAGGGTGATGCATAAAACAAGGGTTTCAAATTAGCTCAGATACCGTTCCATAAACCCAATATGTAATAGACAAGACCTACTCCTTGCTCAGAGAACTGGACTCAACATGCCCGATTCACCGCACAAGAATATATCTGACTAGTAATAATGTTAAAACCTATGTATTGATATCTCTCTGTTAGTATGTCAAGTGGGTGTAAAGCTGCATAAACACAGCCGTGAAAAGCAGCTAAACCCCATTATAAAAATAAATTACTTTTAAAAACCCATGAAACAAAGACAGTGAAAGAGAGAGAAATTCTTACACAATTCGTTCAGGGGCTGTGATGCAAACTGGATTGACCATATCTAGACCCACAGCTGGATAAGACATATGGGTGGACACTCTTGTTGCTGAGAGGTTTGGTGAGGTTGGGTGAGCAAACGCAGACCATTTAAAGTAATACTGCATGATACCAATCCCATGGGTTCCAAATCTCCAGGTTCAAGGGAATCTTGCTACATAGAAAACATGCAAGAGAAACCCAGAAGATGGTACACCGTGTGATGGGTAAAGGTTTCTAAAACACACCTCATTTCTCATCTACTTGTGCTCACGTTCGCCATTCCACCCGCTCTACTAGCAATCTCCCTAGTTGGAGCATCAGCACCTTTAACCTCCTGTTCAGTACAGGTTGCAATTTGTCCTGAGGATGAACGGGAAGACGGGGAACCAGTAAGAGACTAGCTCTAGGTTTTGGGACAGGCACAGGTCACTCTATTTTCCCATCAGGAAGAAGAATTAACCCCAGGCTCAGCCTGCCCCCCGGAAGCAGAACAGGGCCTGAAGCAATCCTGCGCTTTTGCGGCCAGCTCCCAAAAAAGCGAACTGAAAAATGGAGGTCAGGGGCACTGCAATTCAAAAAGCTGCAGAGTTATAAATTGTAACTCACATCCACAAATATATTGAGGGAAGGCAACGAAGAGGATTTGAAAGCAAGGCAGAATTGCAGGAAACACATTTCAGGAAGTAGATGTGAATCGCCTTTAAAGCACATGAAAAGCTGCAAAACGTCAACAATGATGCCCTTGCCCAAAAAGGGCGTATGCGTTTTTTCCTGAATATATTCAGGAAAAAACGCATACGCCCTTTTTGGCCAACCAAGCAACCTGGAAAGGCAAATCAGCGCTACAAAGAAGTCTCACTACCCTTCGGTCAAAAGGGCCATGCTGAAAAAAGTGTACAAACTAGAAATGCAGGCTAGGCCATGGAGAAATGGGAGCCTTGCTACTCTGATGGGCGGAATGTAAATTGCCAACAGCCACACTGGAGAAGTGTACAGTGTGTCCTGAAATATGTAAGAAACACAGCTTAGAGAGCATACGGCACTTGTACTCATTTGTGTATAAATTGGGAAAACTAAAATCAGCAAGATACAGGCAACCCAAAGTTTAGCGCTGCTCTGTTGACAGGAAACTCCACTTCATTCCACCTTAAATATCCCAGGAAAGAGAAAAATGGATAAAGAAGTTGTGGTCCTTATGTTCAATAGAATATCACTCAGCCATGGAATCAATGTCATAAGACTAGTAGCAGCATGATGAGTGTAGTTACGTACGACGATTTTAAGTGAAATAAGTCACAGAGAAAAAGACACTTATCATAAGATATCAGTTATAGAGCGATTGTAAAAACCGTTACACTTGAATTTAATTACAAAACAGAACAGAGTCACTCATGTAGAAAACACACTATTGCTGCTTAACGGGAAAGGTGAAGTGGAGTGATGCATAAAACAAGGGTTTCAAATTAGCTCAGATACCGTTCCATAAACCCAATATGTAATAGACAAGACCTACTCCTTGCTCAGGAAATGGACTCAACACCCCCTATTCACCGCAAAGGAATATATCTGACTATTAAGAATCTTAAACCTATATACTGATATATCACTGTAAGTGTGTCAATTTGGTGTAAAGCGGCATAAACACAGCAGTGAAAAGCAGCTTAACCCCATTAAAAAAATAAATTACTTTTAAAAACCCATGAAACAAAGACAGTGATAGAGGGAGAAATTCTTACACAATTCATTCTGGGGATGTGATGCAAACTGGATTGACCATACCTAGACCCACAGCTGGATGTGACATAAGGTTGGACACTCTTGGGGCTGAGAGTTTTGATGAGGTTGGGGGAGCAAATGCAGTACCTTCAAAGTAATACTGCACGGTACCCACCCCATGGGTCCGAAATCTCCAGATTCAAGGGCATCTTCCTACATCGAAAACATGCATGAGAAACCCAGAATATGGTACACTGGGTGATGGGGAAACCTTTCTAAAACGCACCTCATTTTTCATCTCCTTCTGCTCGGATTCGCCATTCCAGCCGCTTTACTAGCAATCTCCCTACTTGGAGCATCAGCACCTTTCACCTCCTGTTCCGTACAGCTTGCAATTTGTCCTGTGGATGAACGGGAAGAGGGTGAACCAATGAGAGACTAGCTCTAGGTGTTGGGACAGGCACAGGTCACTCTATTTTCCCATCAGGAAGAAGAATTAACCACAGGCTCAGCCTGCCCTCCGGAACCAGAATAGGGCCTGAAGCAATCCTCTGCTTTTGCGGACAGCTCCCAAAAAAGCGAGTTGAAAAATGGGGGTCAGGGGCACTGCAATTCACAAACCTGCAGAGTTATAAATGATAACTCTCATCCACAAATATATTGAGGGAAGGCAACGAAGAGGATTTGAAAGCAAGGCAGAATTGCAGGAAACAGATTTCAGGAGGTAGATTCAAATCGCATTTAAGGCACAAGAAAACAGGCCAAAGGTCGACAATGATGCACTTAGCCAAAAAGGGCGTATGCGTTTTTTCCTGAATATATTCAGGAAAAAACGCATACGCCCTTTTTGGCCAACCAAGCAACCTGGAAAGGCAAATCAGCGCTACAAAGAAGTCTCGCTTCCCATCGGTCAAAAGGGCCATGCTGAAAAAAGTGTCAAAACCAGAAATGCAGGACAGGCCATGGAGAAATGGGAGCCTTGCTACACTGATAGGCGGGATGTAAACTGCCAACAGCCACTCTGGAGAAGTGTACGGTGTGTTCTGAAACATCTAAAAACCACAGCTTAGAGAGCATAGGGCACTTCCACTCATGGGGTTATAAATTGGGAAAATGAAAAATCAGCAAAACACAAGCACCCCAAAATTTAGGGCTGCTCTGTTGACAAGGACCTCCACTTCATTCCACCTTAAATATCCCAGGAAAGAGAAAAATGGATAAAGAAGTTGGGGTCCTTATGTACAATGGAATATCACTCAGCCATGAAATCAAAGTCATAAGGCTAGTAGCAGCATGATGAGTGGATTTAGGTACGACGATTCTAAGTGAAATAAGTCACACAGAAAAGGACACTTCTCATAAGGTATCACTTATAGAGGGAATGTAAAAACCGTTACACTTGATGTGAATTACAAAACAGAACAGAATCACACATGCAGAGAACACACTATGGCTGCTTAACGGGAAAGGTGAGGTGGGGTGATACATAAAACAAGGGTTTCAAATTAGCTCAGATACCGTTCCATAAACCCAATATGTAATAGACAAGACCTACTCCTTGCTCAGAGAACTGGACTGAACACGCCCTATTCACCGCACAAGAATATATCTGACTAGTAATAATCTTAAAACCAATGTATTATTATCTCTCTGTTAGTGTGTCAAGTGGGTGCAAAGCGGCATAAACACAGCAGTGAAAAGCAGCTAAACCCCATTATAAAAATAAATTACTTTTAGGGGGCCTCGGGAAGATGGCGGAAGAGTAAGACGCGGAGATCACCTTCCTTCCCACAGGTACAGTAGAAATACATCTACACGTGGAACTGCTCCTACAGAACACCCACTGAACGCTGGCAGAAAACGTCCGACCTCCAAAAAGGCAAGAAACTCCCCCCGTACTTGGGTAGGGCAAAAGAAAAAAGAAATAACAGAGACAAAAGAATAGGGACGGCACCTGCACTAGTGGGAGGGAGCCGTGAAGGAGGAAAGATTTCCACGCACTAGGAAGCCCCTTCGTGGGCAAAGACTGCGGCTGGCAGAAGGGGGAAGCTTCGGAGCCACGGAGGAGAGCGCAGCCACAGGGGTGCGGAGGGCAAAGCGAAGAGGTTCCCACGGAGGAGCGGTGCCGACCAGCACTCTCCAGCCCGAGAGGCTTGTCTGCTCCCCCGCCGGGGCGGGCGGGGCTGGGAGTTGAGGCTCGGCTTTGGTCGGATCGCAGGGAGAGGAATGAGGCTGGCAGCGTGAACACAGCCTGAAGGGATTAGCGCACAACAGCTGGCTGGGAGGGAGACCGGGAAAAAGTCTGCAGCTGCCGAAGAGGCAAGAGACTTTTTCTTGCCTCTTTGTTTCACGGCGCGCAAGGAGAGGGGATTCAGAGCGCCGCCTAAACGAACTCCAGAGAAGGGCGCGAGCCGCGGCGATCAACGCAGACCCCACAGCAACAGGGGCGCAGAGGAAAAAAACAGAGAGACTCCCGCACAGAGGCTCGGCGCCGAGCAGCACTCACCAGCCCAAGAGGCTTGTCTGCTCGGCGGGCGGGGCTGGGAGCTGAGGCTCGGGCTTCGGTTGGATCGCAGGGAGAGGACTGGGGCTGGCGGCGTGAACACAGCCTGAAGGGGTTAGCGCACCACAGCTGGCTGGGAGGGAGACCGGGAAAAGGTCTGCAGCTGCCAAAGAGGCAAGAGACTTATTCTTGCCTCTTTGTTTCGCTGAGCGCAAGGAGAGGGGATTCAGAGTGCCGCCTAAACGAACTCCAGAGAAAGGCGTGAGCCGCGGCGATCAGCACGGACCCCAGAGACGGGCGTGAGACGCTGGGGCTGATGCTGCCGCCTCCAAAAAGCCTGTGTGTGAGCACAGGTCACTCTCCACATCGCCCCTCCCGGGAGCCTTTGCAGCCCGCCACTGCCAGGGTCCCGTGATCCGGGGACAAGTTCCCCGGGAGAACGCACTGCCCGCCTCAGGCTGGTGCAACGTCACGCCGGCCTCGGCCACCGCAGGCTCACCCCGCCTCCTCTGTACACCTCCCTCCCCGCGGCCTGAGTGAGCCAGAGCCCCCGAACAGCTGCTCCTTTAACCCCGTCCTGTCTGGGTGGGGAATAGACGCCCTCAGGCGACCTACATGCAGAGGCGGGTCCAAATCCAAAGCTGAACCCCAGGAGCTGTGCGAACAGGGAAAATAAGGGGAAATCTCTCCCAGCAGCCTTAGAAGCAGCGGATTAAGACTCCACAAACAACTTGATGTGCCTGCATCTGTTGAATACCTGAATAGACAACGAATCATCCCAAAATCAGGAGGTGGACTTTGGGAGCAGGATATATTAATTTTTCCCCTTTTCCTTTTATTTGTGAGTGTATATGTATATGCTTCTGGGTGCGATTTTGTCTGTATAGCTTTGCTTTACAATAGCTTTATTTTACTTCACTATATTATAGCCTCTTTCTTTCTTTCTTTCTTTCTATTTTTTCTCCCTTTTACTCTGAGCCGTGTGGACGAAAGTCTCTTGGTGCTCCAGCCAGGCATGAGGGCCGTGCCTCTGAGGTGGGAGAGCCAACTTCAGGACACTGGTCCACAAGAGACCTCCCAGCTCCACGTAATACCAAACGGCAAAAATCTCTCAGAGATCTCCATCTCAACATCAAGACCCAGCTTCACTCAACGACGAGCAAGCTACAGTGCTGGACACCCTATGCCAAACAACTAGCAAGACAGGAACACAGCCCCATCCATTAGCAGAGAGGCTGCCTAAAATCATAATAAGGCCACAGACACCCCAAAATACACCACCAGACGTGGACGTGCCCACCAGAAAGACAAGATCCAACCTCATCCACCAGAGCTCAGGCACTAGTTCCCTCCACCAGGAAGCCTACACAGCCCACTGAACCAACCTTAGCCACTGGGGACAGATACCAAAAACAACAGGAACTACGAACCTGCAGCCTGTGAGAAGGAGACCCCAAACACAGTAAGATAAGCAAAATGAGACGACAGAAAAGCACACAGCAGATGAAGGAGCAGGGTCAGAACATACCAGACTTAACAAATGAAGAGGAAATAGGTAGTCTACCTGAAAAAGAATTCAGAATAATGATAGTAAGGATGATCCAAAATCTTGGAAACAGAATAGACAAAATGCAAGAAACATTTAACAAGGACGTAGAAGAACTAAAGAGGAACCAAGCAATGATGAAAACCACAATAAATGAAATTAAAAATACTCTAGATGGGATCAATAGCAGAATAACTGAGGCAGAAGAAAGGATAAGTGACCTGGAAGATAAAATGGTGGAAATAACTACTGCAGAGCAGGATAAAGAAAAATGAAAAGAACTGAGGACAGTCTCAGAGACCTCTGGGACAACATTAAACGCGCCAACATTCGAATTATAGGGGTCCCAGAAGAAGAAGAGAAAAAGAAAGAGACTGAGAAGATATTTGAAGAGATTATAGTTGAAAACTTCCCTAATATGGGAAAGGAAATAGTTAATCAAGTCCTGGAAGCACAGAGAGTCCCATACAGGATAAACCCAAGGAGAAACACACCAAGACACATATTAATCAAACTGTCAAAAATTAAATATAAGGAAAACATATTAAAGGCAGCAAGGGAAAAAAAACAAATAACACACAAGGGAATCCCCATAAGGTTAACATCTGATCTTTCAGCAGAAACTCTGCAAGCCAGAAGGGAGTGGCAGGATATACTTAAAGTGATGAAGGAGAAAAACCTACAACCAAGATTACACTACCCAGCAAGGATCTCATTCAGATTCGATGGAGAAATTAAAACCTTTACAGACAAGCAAAAGCTGAGAGAGTTCAGCACCACCAAACCAGCTTTACAACAAATGCTAAAGGAACTTTTCTAGGCAAGAAACACAAGAGAAGGAAAACACCTACAATAACAAACCCAAAACATTTAAGAAAATGGGAATAGGAACATACATATCGATAATTACCTTGAATGTAAATGGATTAAATGCTCCCACCAAAAGACACAGGCTGGCTGAATGGATACAAAAACAAGACCCATATATATGCTGTCTACAAGAGACCCACTTCAGACCTAGAGACACATATAGACTGAAAGTGAGGGGATGGAAAAAGATATTCCATGCAAATGGAAATCAAAAGAAAGCTGGAGTAGCAATTCTCATATCAAACAAAATAGACTTTAAAATAAAGACTATTACAAGAGACAAAGAAGGACACTATATAATGATCAAGGGATCGATACAAGAGGAAGGTATAACAATTGTAAATATTTATGCACCCAACATAGGAGCACCTCAATACATAAGGCAAATACTAACAGCCATAAAAGGGGAAATCGACAGCAACACAATCATAGTAGGGGACTTTAACACCCCACTCTCACCAATGGACAGATCATCCAAAATGAAAATAAATAAGGAAACACAAGCTTTAAATGATACATTAAACAAGATGGACTTAATTGATATTTATAGGACATTCCATCCAAAAACAACAGAATACACATTTTTCTCAAGTGCTCATGGAACATTCTCCAGGATAGATCATATCTTGGGTCACAAATCAAGCCTTGGTAAATTTAAGAAAATTGAAATCGTATCAAGTATCTTTTCCGACCACAACGCTATGAGACTAGATATCAATTACAGGAAAAGATCTGTAAAAAATACAAACACATGGAGGCTACACAATACATTACTTAATAACGAAGTGATCACTGAAGAAATCAAAGGGGAAATCAAAAAATACCTAGAAACAAATGACAATGGAGATACAACGACCCAAAACCTATGGGACGCAGCAAAAGCAGTGCTAAGAGGGAAGTTTATAGCAATACAAGCCTACCTCAAGAAACAGGAAACATCTCGAATAAACAACCTAACCTTGCACCTAAAGCAATTAGAGAAAGAAGAACAAAAAAACCCCAAAGCCAGCAGAAGGAAAGAAATTATAAAGATCAGGTCAGTAATAAATGAAAAAGAAATGAAGGAAACAATAGCAAAAATCAATGAAACTAAAAGCTGGTTCTTTGAGAAGATAAACAAAATTGATAAACCATTAGCCACACTCATCAAGAGAAAAAGGGAGAAGACTCAGATCAATAGAATTAGAAATGAAAAAGGAGAAGTAACCACTGACACTGCAGAAATACAAAAGATCATGAGAGATTACTACAAGCAACTCTATGCCAATAAAATGGACAACCTGGAAGAAATGGACAGATTCTTAGAAATGCACAAACTGCCGAGACTGAACCAGGAAGAAATAGAAAATATGAACAGACCAATCACAAGCACTGAAATTGAAACTGTGATTAAAAACCTTCCAACAAACAAAAGCCCAGGACCAGATGGCTTCACAGGTGAATTCTATCAAACATTTAGAGAAGAGCTAACACCTATCCTTCTCAAACTCTTCCAAAATATTGCAGAGGGAGGAACAGTCCCAAACTCATTCTACGAGGCCACCATCACCCTGATACCAAAACCAGACAAAGATTCACAAAGAAAGAAAACTACAGGCCAATATCACTGATGAACATAGATGCAAAAATCCTCAACAAAATACTAGCAAACAGAATCCAACAGCACATTAAAAGGATCATACACCATGATCAAGTGGGGTTTATCCCAGGAATGCAAGGATTCTTCAATATACGCAAATCAATCAATGTGATACATCATATTAACAAACTGAAGGAGAAAAACCATATGATCATCTCAATAGATGCAGAGAAAGCTTTCGACAAAATTCAACACCCATTTATGATAAAAGCCCTGCAGAAAGTAGGCATAGAGGGAACTTTCCTCAACATAATAAAGGCCATATATGACAAACCCACAGCCAACATTGTCCTCAATGGTGAAAAACTGAAACCATTTCCACTAAGATCAGGAACAAGACAAGGTTGCCCACTCTCACCACTATTATTCAACATAGTTTTGGAAGTGTTAGCCACAGCAATCAGAGAAGACAAAGAAATAAAAGGAATCCAAATCGGAAAAGAAGAAGTAAAGCTGTCACTATTTGCAGAGGACATGATACTATACATAGAGAATCCTAAAGATGCTACCAGAAAACTCCTAGAGCTAATCAATGAATTTGGTAAAGTAGCAGGATACAAAATTAATGCACAGAAATCTCTTGCATTTCTATACACTAATGACGAAAAATCTGAAAGTGAAATTAAGAAAACACTCCCATTTACCATTGGAACAAAAAGAATAAAATATCTAGGAATAAACCTACCTAAGGAGACAAAAGACCTGTATGCAGAAAATTATAAGACACTGATGAAAGAAATTAAAGATGATACAAATAGATGGAGAGATATACCATGTTCCTGGATTGGAAGAATCAACATTGTGAAAATGACTCTACTACCCAAAGCAATCTACAGATTCAATGCAATCCCTATCAAACTACCACTGGCATTTTTCACAGAACTAGAACAAAAAATTTCACAATTTGTATGGAAACACAAAAGACCCCGAATAGCCAAAGCAATCTTGAGAACGAAAAATGGAGCTGGGGGAATCAGGCTCCCTGAATTCAGACTATATTACAAAGCTTCAGTAATCAAGACAGTGTGGTACTGGCACAAAAACAGAAATATAGATCAATGGAACAGGATAGAAAGCCCAGAGATAAACCCACACACATATGGGCACCTTATTTTTGATAAAGGAGGCAAGCATATACAGTGGAGAAAAGACAGCCTCTTCAATAAGTGGTGCTGGGAAAATTGGACAGGTACATGTAAAAGTATGAAAATAGAACACTCCCTGACACCATGCACAAAAATAAACTCAAAATGAATTAAAGACCTAAGTGTAAGGGCAGACACTATCAAACTCTTAGAGGAAAACATAGGCAGAACACTCTATGACATACATCACAGCAAGATTCTTTTTGACCCAGCTCCCAGAGAAATGGAAATAAGAACACAAATAAACAAATGGGACCTAATGAAACTTAAAAGCTTTTGCACAGCAAAGGAAACCATAAACAAGACCAAAAGACAACCATCAGAATGGGAGAAAATATTTGCAAATGAAGAAACTGACAAAGGATTAATCTCCAAGATTTACAAGCAGCTCATGCAGCTCAATAACAAAAAAACGAACAACCCAATCCAAAAATGGGCCGAAGACCTAAATAGACATTTCTCCAAAGAACATATACAAATGGCCTACAGACACATGAAAGAATGCTCAACATCATTAATCATTAGAGAAATGCAAATCAAAACTACAATGAGATATCATCTCACACCAGTCAGAATGGCCATCATCAAAAAATCTAGAAACAATAAATGCTGGAGAGGGTGTGGAGGAAAGGGAACACTCTTGCACTGTTGGTGGGAATGTAAATTGATACAGCCACTATGGAGAACAGTATGGAGGTTCCTTGAAAAACTACAAATAGAACTACCATACGACCCAGCAATCCCACTAATGGGCATATACCCTGAGAAAACCATAGGTCAAAAAGAGTCATGTACCAAAATGTTCATTGCAGCTCTATTTACAATAGCCAGAACATGGAAGCAATCTAAATGTCCATCGACAGATGAATGGATAAAGAAGATGTGGCACATATATACAATGGAATATTACTCAGCCATAAAAAGAAAAGAAATGGAGGTATTTGTAATGAGGTGGATGGAGTTAGAGTCTGTCATACAGAGTGAAGTAAGTCAGAAAGAGAAAAACAAATACAGTATGCTAACACATATATACGGAATCTAAGGGAAAAAAAAAAGGCCATGAAGAACCTAGTGGCAAGACGGGAATAAAGACACAGACCTACTAGAGAATGGACTTGAGGATATGGGGAGGGGGTGGGGTGAGATGTGACAGGGTAAGAGAGTGTCATGGACATATATACACTACCAGATGTAAAATAGATAAATAGTGGGAAGCAGCCGCATAGCACAGGGAGATCAGCTCGGTGCTTTCTGACCACCTAGAGGGATGGGAAGGGGAGGGTGGGAGGGAGGGAGATGCAAGAGGGAAGAGAAATGGGAACATATTGTATATGTATTACTGATTCACTTTGTTATAAAGCAGAAGCTAACACACGATTGTAAGGCAATTATACTTCAATAAAGATTTAAAAAAAATAAAAAATAAATAAATAAATAAATAAATTACTTTTAAAAACACATGAAACAAAGACAGTGAAAGAGAGAGAAATTCTTACACAATTCGTTCAGGGGCTGTGATGCAACCTGGATTGACCATATCTAGACCCACAGCTGGATGAGACATAAGGGTGGACACTCTTGGGGCTGAGAGGTTTGGTGAGGTTGGGTGAGCACACGCAGACCCTTTCAAGTAATACTGCGTGGTACCCATCGCATGGGGCCCAAATCTCCAGGTTCAAGGGCATCTTCCTACATCAAAAACATGCATGAGAAACCCAGAAGATGGTACACCGTGTGATGGGGAAAGGTTTCTAAAATGCACCTCATTTCTCATCTCCTTGTGCTCGGGTTTGCCATTCCAACCACTTTACTAGCAATCTCCCTACTTGGAGCATCAGCACCTTTAACCTCCTGTTCTGTACAGTTTGCAATTTTTCCTGAGGATGAACGGGAAGACGGGGAACCAATGAGAGAGTAGCTCTTGGTGTTGGGACAGGCACAGGTCACTCTATTTTCCCATCAGGAAGAAGAATTAACCACAGGCTCAGCCTGCCCTCCGGAATCAGAACAGGGCCTGAAGCCATCCTGCGCTTTTGCAGCCACCTCCCAAAAAAGCGATTTGTAAAATGGAGCATCAGGGCACTGCAATTCACAATCCTACAGAGTTATAAATGATAACTCTCGTCCACAAATATATTGAGGGAAGGCAAAGACGAGGAATTGAAATCAAGGCAGAATTGCAGGAAACAGATTTCAGGAGGTAGATTCGAATCGCCTTTAAAGCACATGAAAAGCGGCAAAACGTTGACAATGATGCCCTTGGCCAAAAAGGGCGTATGCGTTTTTCCTGAATATATTCAGGAAAAAACGCATACGCCCTTTTTGGCCAACCAAGCAACCTGGAAAGGCAAATCAGCGCTACAAAGAAGTCTCGCTTCCCATCGGTCAAAAGGGCCATGCTGAAAAAAGTGTCAAAACCAGAAATGCAGGACAGGCCATGGAGAAATGGGAGCCTTGCTACACTGATGGGCGGGATGTAAATTGCCAACAGCCACTCTGGAGAAGTGTACGGTGTGTCCTGAAACATCTAAAAAACACAGCTTAGAGAGCATAGGGCACTCCACGCATGGTGGTATAAAGTGGTAAAATTAAAAATCAGCAAGACACAAGTACCCCAAAGTTTA